>NC_059500.1:82633842-82945208 GCF_018139145.2 Gymnogyps californianus | reverse complement strand
ATATCAGAGAAAGAAGAGGGAACGGGAAGCGGTGCCTAAGCTGCTCTTTGGCTCCTCGGAAAAATCCTAGCATGGATTTTTCCATCTTAAATGCCTGCTTATGTTTTACCCTTTTTTTTTGGTAAGGTCAAGATTTCTTCCTCTAGCCCCTAAACTTGTGCCTACCTAGAGGTATTTACTGAACGTCCTAAGGGGTTTAGAGCATGAGAGTCTAAGTGGAGACAGATTAGGGAGCCAAAGAAATGTATGAATGTTAATGTAATTGACTTTTTTTAATAGACTTTTGAGTTTAAAAAATTAAACTCCTGCTTGGGAACTGGGCTCTATGAACAAAACAATCTATCCATTGATCCAGCGGTTCACGAGGCTACTCATCAAATTAAAACAGCTAAGGAATGGACTACAATAATGCATACCTGATACTGGCGTTTATTTCAGTGTACCTCTGGTCTCCTATGTGAATATTTCTTACCATATTTATGACATGCCATCTTATTATCTAAAGGCGTTTCACTACAGCAGTAGCCCCTTATTTGATTAACCAGAAATTTCTCCATCATGTATACTCCACACAGTTTAAAATAACTATGTTCAGCCTTTAGCGCTGGACCTAGCATGTCTCAGGCCAGTGAAACTTCATCATGAGAAAAATTGCAAAAGCACACGTTAAAAAAAAATAATCCACTATTTTCTAAGCTTTCTAGCTCTTCTCCCATTAGAAGGACACAAATGCTTGCTTTTAATTTCCATTATCTACCACCCTGTTATTTCCAAATGCATCTTTCTATTTTGCATGAGAGTAAACAAGAGCATATTTTTCAAAAAGACCAACATTTCCAATCCTCCTGACCCATCAGCCGAGTCCATGTTTTGCCATTAGCTTACAGCGTACTGAATTTTTCATCTTGAAAACAAGCAATTCTGTGTACTCTTCCTAAAATTACAGAAAACTGCAATTAGCCCTGTGGCAAAGGGCAGAAAAACCCAGTAAAGATCAAGGCACGAGCAATGCTGTATCCAGGGATGTGGTGTCCAGCGCTGCCACGAAGCACCAAAACTCTCCTTATACTGACAGGCCTATTACCTTCCTTAGCTAAACAAAACTACCAACATTATGAAGTTAAATAGGTCAAACTGTCAATTGATACCTGGTTTATAAATCACGCATCTGACATCTGTTAAAGCCATGGTTTGTACTGTGAACCCACAAACGCGTCCATGACTCTGTTCTTTACTCATGACTTTGGCCTAAAAACCCAACAGCAATCAAAGAAAAGATGCCTTATCTCTTATTGAATGGGAGTCATCATAGAATCATAGAACGGTTTGGGTTGGAAGGGACCTTAAAGACCATCTAGTTCCAACCCCCCTGCCATGGCAGGGACATCTTCCACTAGACCAGGTTGCTCAGAGCCCCGTCCAACCTGACCTGGAATGTTGCCAGGGATGGGGCATCCACAATCTCTCGGGCAACCTGTGCCAGTGCCTCACCACCCTCATCATAAAGAATTTCTTCCTTCTATCTAGTCTATATCTCCCCTCTTTAGTTTAAAGCCATTACCCCTTGTCCTGTCACTACATGCCCTTGTAAAAAGTCCCTCTCCAGCTTTCCTGTAGCCCCCCTTTAGGTGCTGGAAGGCTGCTAGAAGGTCTCCCCGGAGCCTTCTCTTCTCCAGGCTGAACAACCCCAACTCTCTCAGCCTGTCTTCACAGGAGAGATGCTCCAGCCCTCTGATCATTGTGGCCTCCTCTGGACTCGCTCCAACAGGTCCATGTCCTTCTTATGTTGGGGTCCCCAGAGCTGGATGCAGTGCTCCAGGTGGAGTCCCAATTTCCTTGATATTATCAATAAATAAACTTTAGCAATATAAATGTTAGTCACTGATCCAATGCCTAAAAGCTGTCAGCGTTGTATAAATTAGCATGAACATATGTTAATGCATAATTCACCATTTGCAACAGGGCTTTGTTGAAAAATTGATGAAAATTCATGAAAGAACCTTTCCAGATTAAGTTGCACAATAAACATGTAGCCAGTGGCATTCATAATGTAAAGGTAATAGTTTAGATTTACCCTCTGAACATTTTGTATATTCGGAGACCGTACATTAAAATTTTAACCATCATCAAACACAAACATTGAATTACAACGCAGCAGTATGTGTGTAGAAGTGGGTGTTTGCGAGCGCGCTGCAGGTACACATGTCCACCGCTTTGCAAAATACTGCTGCTTTTTCCAGATGTTTTCAATCTTTGCCGTACAAAAATGTTCTTCAGAAATGTACAGGTTTTGCAGAAGAGTAGAAAATTTTCAGTATTTCACTGAACATGATATGTAAATAGAAATGGTAGACGATGTTATATCTAGCCCTATTTACTGAATATTGATATTGGTAACTATTACATTTTTAAGAAAGAAAAGTAGCTTGCTGCCCCAGGCCATCCAAAAACATAGCGAGTTCAAATTATGCCACAAGCAACAGTATCTAATGTCCAGGCGATGTCAGAAATCCTGAATACAGTATCAGAATCTTTATTCCCTTTGAAATAAATTCAGTGCTTGTACTGAAAGTTTTGGGTTGATTTGAAATGACCAAATTAATGAAATCAATAAAAGAGAATTTGGATCTTTTCCAAAAAAGTTATATAATATTTCTACTCCAAACAGCTTGTTCATCTTGAAGAGCCTCTACTTCCATTGGCAGAGTTACGTCCATTTGGAAAAACTAATTTATTTTGCAGATTCAATGACAGGACACGTATTTTGCCACATTCAACCAACTCCTTGCACAACTAGGTGCCCAAAATAACTATCTTTAGTCACACGTGGTTTTGAAGTCCCTTTACAATTTCTTTGCAGAAGGTTGTAAATGGAACTCATATTTTTAAAGATACGTATTTCTGCCAATGCGTACAGTTGAAAATGAAAGATTATTCATACTAATGGCATAGTCGTGCTCCAGAGGCCAAATGCGTACAGAGACATTATGTCTACCTGGAAGAGCTTCAAATCTAAGAGAACAATATAGGAGAGGAGGAGAAGGCAGTCATTCAAACCATGGTCATCATTTGTAAGTGTGTAGTGAATTTATAAAAGCATAGTGGTCTTTTTGCCTTTTTTTTTTTTTTTTTGGTCTAAAAGCATGTTAGAAAGGGGAAAAAACAAATTCTTAGAGCAGTAAAAAAAAATGAAGTGGAGCTTTCTTGAATTTCCCCACTACTAATTACAGTCTTCAATAGGAAAATGTGCAGAAAACATGTGACAGTGTCTTGACTTAATGCTGAAATTCAGCTGCAACAATTGCAAGCCAGTATATTACAACTGTTAAACAGTGCCCGCACCTTCCCATCCTCGAAGCTGTTATCTTTGATAGGTTGAAGCCACATGATACCAGAGGTGATGGCATTACCACTGAGACCCATTTAGAGAGAAAAAAACCCCATGTATTTTCTTTCTCTGTCTGTCTCTCTCTGATGGCTTCTCTCCATCACGGTTCACTAGAAGTTCTTCATCCCCAAATCATGCCTCCCTCAGCTGCCAGGCAGCCCCCAGCCAGCATGGCAATTAGCCAGATGTCAGCAGTCCTATTATCTCCATTCCTCACTTCTACATTATTTAGGCACTGCACGATAAGAGAGAATTACAGCAGAGGATCCCACCAGGACTCCACTTTAGAAACCTGCATGGAGCCTGAAGGAGGGCCAGAAGAGAGACCAAAACGATGGAGAAGTAGCTAAACACTGTCTCCTTTCCTGTTGGCACCCGAGTGCTGCTTCTTTAACTTCTCCTTGGGAACGAGAGCGGGTTGGGGAGATTATAAAAGCCTAGCTAAGAGTTATTTTTCCTTGTCACGCTTCTCTGTAGCTCTGCATACAGCTCTCCGCTTTTTTCCTGCGATACTGGCATAGGAGATTAACATCTGATAATGGGAGGGCGACAGGCTGCACGGAGGCACGGAGTCATACATCAAATGGAAAATGCACTAAGTAATGGGGTTTTTTGCATAAAACAAAATATCATACGCAGATTTTGAGTTTCGAACCCAAAGGGTTATGATTTTCCGTTTCTGGTAGTTTGTTTTATAAAAATTCCGCCTCGCCCATCCGCGCAGGGAGCAAAATCCCATACTAAAGACAGAGGAAAACTTTCCAGTTTTGCCTACCAAATATGCCTGGTGAGGGTTTTCTTTTGCATATAAAAAAAGCATGTAAGCACGGGGGCACGCTAGTTAGTATTTCTGGGTCATCATTTGGGTCATCAATTGATCAGTACTTCAGATACCCAGACAGGCAATTAATCAGCAGCTTGAACAAAAGATAGACTGCGGATGGAAAGTAAATATGACAGCGACACTCTGTAAATACTTAGACTATGATTAATACCTGAAAAGTGATTCTCTAAAAGTGCCTTTCTTCTCATTTTCTTTCTCATACGGAGCCTGTTACAGAGACAAAGAGTCTTCTTTCTTGCCACTGACATCTTACACGCCACCAACGGTTTAAAATAAAGATGCCTCATTTCCCCTCTTGCTCATTCCACCTCGCACGTCCCGCTGGAGGACCCAAGGCGCTTTATCAACATTAATGAACTGAACCTCAGGACAGCCCCGTGAGAAAAGCAGCTTTTATTATTATTAATCCTCTTGGGCAGATAGGGAAATCGAGGAAGAGAGAAATTAGGTGGTTCATTCCTGCCGTAGCCGAGCAGAGCTACGTCCCAGCGCTGCGGGGAGCGGGGGGACAGGGACACAGACAGGGAGCTCCTGGGTGCATATAATGTATTTCCAGATCTTCATTTTAAGCTGAGTCCAAGGCAGCCCAAGCACCTGAGAGAAGCATGAAAATGATATTTTGCTAGTGATAGGACCTAAAACTCTGCGTGCTCTGTTGGAAGCCTCATATGAGGTGTCCTTCTCAACTCTGTCACGACAGCTGTTTTAAGAAGTTTTAAGATTTCCATGAGACACTGGCATTTCACAGAGATTTAAATCCGGAGCCTGGTTATCCCATTAGAGCTCCCAAACCCAGGCTGGGCAGAGCGATGTCTTCACTGAGCCCCCAGCACGGGTAACCTCTGCTCGTGGCACAGCACATGCGTTGCACCATCTTGCCTGCAGAAAACCCCAGCGACCGTGATGGAGTGATGGGCCGTGATGGAGACTCTCAGAACAGGAATATAGCCATTGCCTGGGAGAAGGGGTAGAAATGAAGGAGAAGGTAAAGAAGATAGGATCTTGCTGCAACTGGAGGGGGGAAATCAGTCCTGGAGCGATGGGAAGTATCTAAAGGAGGATGCGTTTATCTTGTCCAGGCTCGCAGTCCAGCTAGGATTTGGGCTGAGGCAAACATCTGTACAGAGCTCAGCAAATAAACCCCCATCGCAGAAACCTCTGCACTGCAAGAGCTGCCCCAGAGCAGCTTCTTGCACTGCTGCCCCAGCCCACGCCTGTGCCCGTGGGGGAGCCCCGAGGGCAAGAAACCAATGCCCCACGTGGCATCACACTTCTGAACTCCTCTTCAGCCCAGCAAACCCCTCTTCACCCCCGGGACTGCAGATGGGAGCCCTGCAGATCTGCACAAGGACATTAGTTTCTTCTTGCCCATACTTCCATGTTATAGTACTCAATTTTTAGCCTCTCTTGTAGCTCATAATCCCAAAACAATGCTTATTGGTAACATAAGAAAGAAAACACTGGGGAAATAAATGCAGCATCTCCTGTGCTGGCTTGCTGTATTGTGTCCCTAACTTCATCTGCCATTTACTGTATTAATTGTTCCAGCAACACACAGACCAGCCACGCATTCTGCATTCCGGCCTGCTGCCCGCTCTCCTGACAGCATCGTATTTGCAAACACTCAACTAACATGCTTCGCTGTGTTTTGAAAATTCAAAAAAGCGACGGGGAAATAACATCCCACTTCCCGTCTTCTTGCTTACCAGATTTTGACACATTTGACGCGAGTAATTAGTTAAACCTGATTGGTTTGCATTAAAAAGGAAGACAGCTGAACTGCAATCAAAGACTTTATTAAACAAGTCAGTTGCTTGTCAGGGTACCTGAGCTACGGACATCTTTAATTTTTATTTGCTCTGACAAGCAGGCAGCATGGTGCAGGGGTTGGAAAGGGACAGACACGGGGACCATGAGACAGTCCTGAGCTTGTTATAATCTCGGTCACGGGCAAATGCTAAAGTCTTGGCAAAATTTCTACCTCTCTTGGTCGCATCACCTTACATTATGCTGATGGAGAAGGCTAAGATTGCAGAGTTACAGACCACTGAATAAAAGCAAACCAGTCCTCTAGTCCAGGGCATTTAACCATTAGATTTATCATTTTCAGTTAAACAAAAATGTTTCGGATACATAGAGCGTAGGTGTATCCATTCATGACAGCCCTTTAAAACTCGAGAGACGCTCACAATGTGTGACAACCAAAAATCATCCTGTTGACCACGTTCGCCCACCAGCAAATTCATTCCCCATGCTGCAGCTGCAGAGCCAGCTGCCCGCAGAAAGCTGAAAAGAATGGGACGTTTTACAAAACGCCCTGAGGATCCCTGAACTTTTGCTCAGCGGGACAGGTCTTGCTCAGATCTGCGGAGGCCCCAAATGGAGGGGCCGCGGCTGAGCCTGCCCTGCCAGCAGCCAGCCCCGGGGGGCACGTTTTTAACACTCCCAGATGGAAAAGCTCTCCTGCTATCTCAAATCCAGCTGCCGGTGCAGCTCCACAGTACATCTGGCTACCTACCCCCAATCAATACGAACCATTATGAGACTGGACTTTAAATGCAATTATCTAAAATATCAATGATTCACATACAACAACTGTCACTTCAGATTACCTATACATTTTATCGTCGGTGATTGCTCTTGAATATTTCATTGAAATGCAGGGGGTGCGGTAGGGACAAGAAGTTACAGCGATGGCTAGAGAGAGAGCAAGAAGAGATGACAAATTAGCACAGTCATTAATTGTGGTTGCTACCAACAAGCTGCACCAAGGTTTCTTCCCCGTGACACATTTTTAAAGCGTAAAGACCACTGTGGTCTAATTTGCCGATTCCCTCATGAAAATACTTGCTGAAAAGCATCTATCACGGAGACAAACACAATCAATCCTGGCCTGTGCAGCCACTCAAGTGGCTGGCAAAATTGTTGTTAAATAGAGATCGCCCTGAGCGCTGGAGGTGGTCTGGGGAGAAACACGGACACGGGGGCAGAAAGCACCTCAGCAGGGTATTGGGAAGAAGCAGGAGACCTGAAGCACCCCTGACCGATGCTTGCCTCTCCTGTCCTTAAGAACCTCCAAAGAAAACTTTTCCGTAATTGTTTTTTTATTTGGAAAGCTTTTTCCTAGCATCCAGCTTAAACCTTTGCTGGTTATTAAGCTGGCCTCTTCCAGCAATGTCCCCAGTAAATATGGAAAATAACTGATAACATCCTCTCTACAACAAGATTTTCTTTATTGTAAGATCTTCTCATGCTTCAACCTTCTCTTTCTAGCTCAACCAGCCCAGAGTTTAAACCTTCCCTTAAAGGTCACCGTTTCCCAAACCTCTAAAGACTCGCCGGGCTGCCGCAGATTGTCTGCAGAGTTTTAAAGTGCAGTGCCCGAAACTAAGCCCTGTTCTCCAGCTGCGGCCTCATCAGTGCCAAGTGGAGAGGAATAACTCCCTCCATGCGCTGCTACACGTGACACTCCAGTTAACACAGCAACATTGGCCTTTTTCATGACAGCATCATGCTTGTGGTTATGGGATCCACCATCTCTCCCAGATCCTCTTCTGGCAACAGTGCTGTCAAGCCCAAACCTTTGTCAACCTGTACCCATGCTCTTGGGGGTCTCTTGCCTGCATCTTCTCCCCTTTCTTTCACTTTATCTTGTCAATTTGGTATCATTTCTCCAAGCTATCATTCCAGTATCAAGTCTGGCTCCTTCCTTCCCAGGTTCTTCCCAGGCTGGTGACACCTGCAGATTTGCTAACCTTACTTTTTATTTTACTTTCCTAGTCATTTAGAAAATGAGAGCTGGGTTTTATTCCCAGCTTTGTCGCTGACAAAGCCTTCGGGCAAGTTGCTTACGCTGTTTCCCTGCTCGGTGGGGGGAAAGAAAAGCTCAGGAATGTGCAAACACCAAGCCCCTGCGGTACCGAGCCACCCTGCGAGCTCCTGACCTGGGAGGAACTCAGCGGAGAACCCAAAGTCCTCTCCTTGCAGTATCTCACACTTGGCCCCTCGTTTCTATGGGCTTTGTACTCCACTGATTGGGCTGCAGCAACTCATTTATTCTGATATAAATGACAAGCCCTAGTGTATTTTATACCTTGGCATAAATCTTTAAAGCATTAGAGAGCATAGTAAGACCAGCTATGTATACTTCTTAGTCTACACACTATTTCTGTCAAGGCTTTATTTAGGGCAATTCTTTTATTAATATTATTATTCTTCCACCAGAAAGTTCTTATTTGTCATAAGAATGAAGTTCCCTAAGATCAGCTGAAAACCTAATGAGCACACACTGTGACATTAATTGGGATGCTATTACCTGTTTTGCTATAAACACTGCTAATATAATAATACACCTCCAAATCTTTCACTTACAGAGAACATTATTCACATTAATCATTTAATAATTATTGCACAGATGTTAGGATCTTTTATTCAGCCTGTACTTATTCAGTGGAGATTTTTCAGTGCAATAGGTGAAAAAGCCGTTAGTGAACTCAAACCACACCATGGGAAGGGATTGGTATAGGTGTCACACGGAAAGAAACAGAAAATTGAGAAACATTAAGCTGAAGCATTGTGAACTGCACACTGTGCTTTCAAAATCAATGTTATTTATGCAATCTTAATGCCATAAAATAAAAGCAGACAAGTTATTCACATGGCAAGATTATGACTATTGGCTTAGTGCTCATCCCTTGGGAGTTTTGGACTGCAAGACCAGAAAAAAATCAGACAAGGTGCTACAAGCACATGAATATATACAGTTTCTGCAGAAACTCCAAGCTGTAGAAGTGAACATGGTCACCGCGGGCGGGGGTACCTATGCCTCAGCCCACCCTACCTGCCAGCAAAATTTGCAAGTTTTTATAAATGGCCTCTTTAACAGACTGGCATATGCATTAGCAAGCCATCTAAAGTATCACAGATGTTTCACAGCTTCTTTCTTTTTGTTGATTTTTTTTTTTCTTCCCCCCTTCTTCAAAATGAGGAACAGTTGGACATCATTTCTGATGCTCAGGCCAATTTGCAGAACAAAATACAGCTCTTCAGATCCTTAAAACAATAGCTCTCAGGTCCATCCCCCTCTCTCCTCTCCCCTTACATCTCACTATATTATAAAGATCCCGTTTTACAGCATAGGAAGGTCTGACATCCCAGGAGCAGGGAACCCGCCTGGGGCAAAGAGGGAGTTAGGGACTGAACCCAAGCCCCCCAATTCACAGGACAGTGCCCAAAGCGCTGAGGAGCAAGGGAGCAGCATCTCCTTTTATATATATATATATATATATATATATATATATATATATATATATAAATAACTCCAGATAGTTCAGGCTATCCCAAAGACCCCAAGGAATTTAACTGCCGTAGGGATACACAACACCCCGAGGAAAAGCACATCTTAAGGCTTCTTGCAAATGTCACCTTTTCGGTTAATGGTGCAACTTGTCCCCATTCCCAGCGGTGGCAATACTCCTATCGCCTTCGCTGCGGCACGGTGTCGCCCGGGACTAGGCAGTGCTAAGGCGCCGAGGGTCAGGGACAGCTTGAGTCAACAACCACCAGCAATTATCGGGCTGACAAAGAAGGAACAAGGAGAAACTCGTACAGCAGCAGAATAGCCCATAATTGCCTGCAATTACCTACATGTGCACATACGGTACCTTGAAGCCTGATGCTGCCCACTCAAAAGCAGCCCCGGTGCTCGTCCAAGTTAGCCAATCTCTTTCCTCCAGGTCAGTGAGCAAAACAGAAATGACTAATATAGGATTGCGAAAACCTAATGTCGTATCTTGAGTGTATAATGTAGCTTCACTAATGGAATAGGGCTGGAGAGGAACAGCTCTCTGCTTTCTGTAATGTGTCAAACGTATTTGCTCAGGAACATCTCGTTACTGTTTTTTGGCATCTTTGCGTTCGAGCTGTGCAGTGGGGCTCCCAAGCGGAACGGGACGGGGTGGCTGAGCGGAGGGCGAGCTCGGGAACCGTGCTGCAGGCCTGCCACCAATTCACATGCACCCCAAACCCCCCAGATCCCTTCTGCAGCCAAGTATCATAGATCAGCCCTAGGTTTATGCAACTGAATTAATCCCTTACTCAGAAGCCCCTGCCCAGCCTCTACATCAAACAAATTCCCTCTGCGCGATTTCTGACAAAATAACGATCTTCCTGGGAAACCTTTTCCCAATCACTGCCGCTGTGTACATCCTATGCCACCCAGCTATTTTTTCTCTCTCTATGGCTGAAAGAAGAAGAAATGGTTGACGGATCTACCGCTGGCAAGCTGAGAAATTCGCTAGTCTATCTGTAACGGCAGGCATCAGAGGAAGCCGGGGAGACGCTGGCAAAGTGTCAGAGAGGGATATCGTGAGTATGTGCAAGTGGAAACAGCATTCAAATCCAGATAGATTGATGCAGTCACTGTTGCATAGAGAACAGACTGGGATCTTGCAACTCTAATTTAATTTAGTATCCTTCAAAACCTGGAAGTTGCCAGCTTGTCAGCCAAGGAAGTATTTGACAGCGGTACCTAGCTATAAAGCAGTACGTAGTCTCCTGGACCTACATGAATCAGCCCTGGAGAAATTCAGCTGCAAAGAGTAGATAAAAGCGGAAGAATTCCCACCTGTCTCAGGCGCTTTCATACCTGGATCATCTCTACCCGCCCGATACTGATTCCAGGAGCTGGGAATCCTCTCTCCCCGCTTAGAAATGATAATGTGGGAAAGGATTTACATAAATGACAGACTCTCAATAATAAAGAGCTGCACTCCCACAGAAAGGCACTGCACGACAGGCACATTACCTGTCGGCATCAGAAGGAAGTTTGAATTAAGCACAAAGCTCACCAAAACCTGGTAACCAACAAAGAGCAGACCACAAAAATGAATTTTCTTCTACCCATTTCAAGGGAAATGACAATAACATAATTATTCACTTAATTATCTGACACCTAGCGACAAAATGAATCCTTGGCATGAAACTGTGAAGGCCAAAGGTCTTACTGCAGGGATGAACCTGGCTGCTGGAGACACCTCTAGACGAGTCTGCCATTAAAGCGGGGAGGATGAAACAGCAAGGGTGTATGTATCCGTGAGGAAGATGGAGAAAGAAAGATATTTTCAGGTGCTCAGAAATCTCCCCAAGGCCTGGTTAATAGGAACACAGAAATCAGAATATGTAGGAATTTGTGCCTCTGGGGCCCCACCATACCTCCCCAGAAGTATATGATGTACTGAGCCGTGCTGCGCATATAAAACTTCAGGCAATATCACGTCAGCGCAGCCAGGCAGCAGTAAGGCCCCTGCAAGTGTGCTGCAAAAATATTACGCCATTACACGTAGCAGGCAGTATTTTCTGTCCTCCTCTCTGCATAATAAGCTTGGATTAAATAATCTTCTTTATCTGTAAATAAATTATCATTGGGCTGAGCTTTCCAAATAATTCATGTTCGTCACAAAAGTTTGAACTAGATTAACTTGAGGATGACCTTGGCCCCATCATCCTTTCCAGCAGCCCAAAGGCTCTGGCAGCTGCCTAGAACATCGGGTACCTCCAGTTGAGCTCTCCAGGGCCAGGGAGTGTTCATACCCATGTCACCCACAAATGCACCCCAGCTGTCACAAGGATGAGGTTGTCTTTAGTCTTTCCTACGGACACCATTAGCTTTACATAAAATACATGATATTTTGTGAGAGCAAAGGACCGTGAGGTCTAATAAAGAGGCAGGAGGGAGGGTTGTCACCAACCCCTACTCCACTGAGAGCTCAAGGGGTTTAGACAAGAAGGACCCACCATCTGCCCACAGATGAATGAAGTCCCACCTTGAAAATATGCCTTAATATGATGACCCATGTATGTTGTGACTATATTTTGGTTTGTTTCTATTTAGTAACCACCACTGGACAGAGATCCTATGCTAGGGAAACAGGGTGCAAATATGGTCTTTAAAATGGAGCCGTGAATACTTTTCCTTTGGTTTTCAAGGGCAATAATGCACTCCCACAAGAGCACTGAGCATTTAACGATCTTAAGTGCTGACAACACTTCTGAGAAGAGGATCTGGCAAGCAGAGGTTAAATCGCTTGCCCGCAGCCACGCTGCAAGTCAGCTTCAGAGATGGCAAAGAGGGACGAGTCCCGACTCCAGTGCTACCCTCCTTCTCTAGTACCTGGGCTCTCACGGCACGCCAGAGAAACCCTGAAACAAGTGCCATTGCAAGTGCCTGATAATTCTCTGGAGGAGTCTTGAGCTTCACTTGAACTGTTGCTGGCAATTTAATGGTATCAAACACAAATTAGACATTTTCTCACACGAGCAGCACACTTTCCCTCCCTCCATCCCGTTCGAAAGGCAATACTCCATCACTACAATTCAGGTCAAAAACAGTCTTCATAATCCAGAGTAAATGGAGTAACTCCTCCTTTTAGGATGATGGTATAAAAGCTGGGAAGGATTTGTGGTAGTTCAGAAACAACCATCTCCAGGTCTGACGGCAACCAGAGACACAGACCACATGCTGCAGCACCCAGTATTTGGAGCAGGAGGCAGGAAAGCACCTCTCCAAACTGGAGAGATGAGCTGAAAACTTCACTGCAACTGAAGGACATCCTAAACCCTGCCTTGGGAGATGTGATGACTGCAAATGGAAGGGACTGGATCCAGATGCAGATAGAAAGCAGGTCCAGCTAGGACGAGGGAAGAAATCCTCTCCGGGACTGGGAGAGACCCCGCAGCCCATACTTTCTGCTGTTTGTCACCCAAAGCTAGCGGCACCTTGCACTGCTTACAGCACCCAGAGCCCGCCGGGAGATGTGGCTCCAACTCTCCCGTTGTCTTGCACAGAAAATACAGTCCCAAATGTTCAAAACCCCTTCTTACGAGTGCTGCTCAGTGGGATTCCTGCAAACTGGTTTCCAATGGAGTTATGGTTGTTTCTTCTAACAGTCTTTTATAGTTTAGATTTCTCTAGCATGACACTCAAAAAGAGACCTCAGAAAATGCCAGTCTGCGCATCCCCATTGTTCAGTTGTCGCTTGCTCAGGCATAAAACTGTAGCAATTCCATCTGGGAGTGCAATTACATTCTGTCCCTGAGCTTATACACAACTTCAAGAGTCTGAAGGTGCTTTAGTTTCATAGTATGAAGAATATTTAAATGATATTTTCCCTGGCAAAAATCCATTATTGTATCACGCATGACATCTGTAAAACCATTCTCTTTTATTTTACTTTACATTAGGCCTTAAGGGCCAGCGCCTCCTTCACAAAATGATAAATCCTATAAATTAAATAGGAAGAAGCAAATTTCTATGTAACAAATCACATCCTAATTTGCTAATCCATTACTACCTAGTCAGAGATTCTCTGTTCCAAGTCTTCATTTGTAATTCATGAATATTTCACATGCACCCATGCATTACCAGAGGAATGCCACGCGGCATTGTTTGCGGATGTTTTACAGGCATCGACTGTGCACGTAGGATGGAGAAAATAAAAGGTGTGTTGTCATTCTGCTGAGCCGGTGAAAGGCAACCAGAACACTTGCTCTCTGTCACCTGCAATGATACTCCTCAGCACGGAGAGACAGGAAAACTAATGACAATTATGTTAATATTATACTGTCACTATATATGGGGCACACATCACAGGTGGAAAATCTCCTACTGAAGCATAGCGGCAATCACTGGTAAAGCGAGCAGGTGTTTGTAGGGATCTCCCATCAACACAACCATTCCCTTGTCAAAGAAGTAGTGTTCCCTGGCATACGTTCCCCAGTTCTTGGCTCAGCCCACTTTTCAATATCGCAAGCAACGAGGCCACCTACCACCTTCCCAGGCAAGCCGACACGAAAGCATCAATGGAAAGTCTGGCTACCAGCCCGCAGCGTTATTGCAATGCTTTTCACTTTTAGTGAAAAATACAACATAGGAATTTAATATCGACTGTGCGGGTCTGGTAAAACCCATCCCGTGCAGCAGTCTGCCTCCAACAGCTGACGGTCCTTGCCAGTTGAGAAGAAACAAGGGGAAAGAAACTCCATGGCAAGCAAATTACAGCATAACCTGCTGATGAGAGTCCCAGGGAGACCGGCAGAGCGTTCACGTACATCGCTACCGCTGCAGGGCAAAATGCCTCTTCGCCGTAAGGATCCCCAAGTTACATCCACAGCGACCGGCGCTGGGCTAAGCTGCTCCTTGCCTGGAAATCCTGGGCTCCTCTTGGAAGCTCTGTGCACCTTTTGGCTTGCTGCGCCCTTCAAGATTGTCTCGCTACTCTTTTTGCTGTGGGAAACCAGTGTGAGCAGCCCTGTACTTGGGAACGACCCTGCAATCTCGAGCCAGATTGCATCGGGGCAACTGAGAAAACACCATACAGACGCTCAACAGATTTTGTATTTCCAGGCAGTTGCCACCAAACATGAGTTAGGACAGGGATGCAAGTGCCATCTCTGAAAATACTTCAGGAACAAGGCAGACCAAACAACACAACTCATCTCAGAGTCCAACCTGCTCTTTTTTGCAAGAGTGGCTTATTCTGGCTGCAGCTACACCCCGAACCCTGGCCACACACGCTGCCTCCCCAGCATCTTTGTATCCCCACCCCTGAGCATCCCCACCGCACCAGCTCTTGTCTCTCCTGACATGAAGCATGAATTCTTGCACCTTGAATAACATCCTCCCAAAGTGTACTGCTTTTTTTTCTTTTTTTTTTAAAAAGCTGTTTAAAATGGTTGGCTTTGATCAGGATTTAAAAAATACACCGAGCACCTGATGACACCTATTACCACTGCTGAGGCCAGTCTTTATTCTTGCTGAAGTTTGTGGGCCCTTTATTATTGTCTTCAGAGGCAGCAGAGAGCATAATTATGTCCACGCTGGCTCTCAGCATCAGCTTCTGTCCTCCAGCTCCTCTCTGCTACTCCCTCTTTGATATATCTAAATGTCCAAACAATTGCAGACCGGGTTTGGAGAGGAGACATTTTCACCATGAAGCTGACACGCACGACCTTAAGGGAAGTCCTTATAGTGAACCAATTGTAAGTAAATATTGGAATTTAAACTGATGAGAAACAGATTGGGTGTTGCCTGTCAGAGCCCCAAAGGCCACATAATAAATGACTAGGTAACAACAGCTCCGGCTCATTGAAATGCAGACGTTATTCACTGAAATTTCATATGCACGGCTTAATCTCCACTGCCTCCTTAACAGATGTCAATGAATCAGATATACATGTTCAGTGAAATGAAGTGCAAATACCACTGCAAAAAATCAGGGGGAAGTGGGAAGGGAGGCTCAGCCCTGCACATCCCTCCACGTGTCCTGGCTCCAGCGAGCCTGCCCTCCTGCCCCAGCCCGGCAGCCCCCTCCTGCGCTGCCTGAGCAGGGGATGCTCATAGGCACAGTCCGTGCAGATGCACTCAAAAGCTTATCTGGTTTTAAGTTTCATATAAACTCATCAAGAGATGTTCTAAAATCAGACTGCCAGGCAGTTGAAAAAGGAGAACATTTTATACCTCCGCATCCCTGAGACTCAAAGCCCCCAGGATTATTTCCACCATGAAATCTTAAAATACCAGGATAAGCTTTTTCACCAAGGGACACTGGAAGTTGAATTACTCAGTGTTGCAAATAAAATCAGTGCAGGGCTCCAGGCAAGACTGTGTGCCACCAGCAAGGAGATGCTGAGCACGGGACAGTACTCCCTGTGCCAAGCACCGTCTGAACCAGGTATAAACCAGCCAATTTCCTTCTTGCCCTCTCCCTCCGTTCACTCTGGTTTTTCATGGCTTGCTGGTCTGTATCCCAGGCTTACAGCTCTGCATCCACTATATGCCAGGCTTCTTCTGGTCCAACATGACATCCTTGCATTGAAGCCAATGGACATGCACTAATTCACAACAGCAAAGAACCTGGCAATGTGTTTAGTTTCCGTTATGTGACCTGACTCCTTCCTGCATTCAGAAGTCCTTTTCTGAAGCTGCCATGAAATCTCTTACCTTTACACAGCTCTTAAAAGGAACAGCCTCAACTTAAATATCACCTGTATGTTGGTCTGAAATTGTTTAACTTAATAGAACAAATAACACCTAGCTTTGCCATAATTGAAAGCAAATAGAGGGGAAAACACCTCCCTCTGTGTTTGCTTTCCTGCATTTGAGCAGATTTTCTGCACACACAGTTTCGTGGTTCTTCCAAGCATCACTCGGTAGCTTTCTCTCCTGTGCTCCTCACTGCATCAAGGGGATTCAAATCCCTTAAAACAGTAAGAAAACAAAACTGTAGCAATTACAAGTGAAAGCTGAAGGTTACTAAAGACCTCACAAATTGTAAACACTAATGGAGTTTAAAGTCAAATGTGGATTTGACTATAAATCAGGACGAGTCCCTCCAGCATACTCACGTGGCAGCAGAGCAGGGCCAGAAGAGGTGCCACTGGGGCAGGTTTCTGCCTGAAATCCTTGCTGTGTGATGGAGGACAAGCCTCACCTGGCCCCAAGCAGCTCTGCAGGCAACGCAGGGAGGTCTTGCAGGTCACCACAGAGCAGAGGCAGGTAGCTCTGGTCTCTACCAAAGCTGCTGCTTAAGAGTGACAGGGCACAATCACCTTCATCAGACAACCCCATCCTGGTGCTGTCCCGTGCTCCTGCTGACCGAAACAGAGCGTGGCCATGCGACAATTCCAACCATGGAAATCATCCCCATGACTCCAGACTTTCTTTTTGGCTGGGCTAGTTTCATTTACCCCAGAAACCAAAGAGAAAATCCAACCGTTTCTTAATCAAATAAAACCTTGTTGAGTTTGCAGTCCTTGCCTTGAAACTATAGAGCGTTTCTTAATGAGCTGTTACAGGACTGATTCAGAGAGTCCTGAGTCAGAGATTCACCATTCGCTTCAGTCACTTCACTCCCACTGCTTTTACGTTATAAAATTGCTCTTATTGGTACACAGACTAAGAGCACCACCCAGGGAGGCATCTATGAAAGTATACAACTCTCCGTAGTCGCTCTTACAGCCCCGAATTTACTGCTACCTCACGCAACGCTGGTGTTTTACCACCTTTGTTGTCGTAAAATATTTTCATGGTGATTAAGGCATCCAACAATGCACCATAAACCCCATCATTTAGGCTAGAGAAATCCATAAAAAAATCTAAGTGATTAAGGCGTATCGCTTGGAGGGGGGAGGTCACCCAAGCTGGGCGGGTGCGTCCCTGGTGCCAGGAGCATCCCCAGGTCTCAGGCTGCTGCTCGGACCGAGGTGCGTAAGAAGGGTGAGTGCCCCTCGCCAACCGCGTTTTGAAGTCGTTCAGCTTTGCACGGAAAAATGTCAAGACTTGATGGTCCAGAGGGAATGAGAGCTGGAGTGTAACTGCAGTCCTCTTTCAGAGAAGGAAAGAAAAGGGAGTCCCAAGGCTGCTCCAGGAATTGTTAATAGATTTTTATAAAATGCCAGTTTAAGGTACACTGTAAAAGCAATTTGTAGTTGTGATGCCAGTGACAAGCTGTCCAGCCTGTAGAAATCTGCAGAGATTTGGGGAATAGAGGCTTATAGTACCCTGGGTCTTTGGGGGTTTAATATCTATTTTGGATACTGGCTCCTAAGCCCCACTTGAGACGCACACACCCCAGCGTGAGGCACCCCGCAAACCTCAACCCGGCTCCCGGGATGCTCCAGGGCTCCCTGCACGGCACACGGCCACCCCGGTGCTCCCCAGGGCACCCCGGGCAGCTCGGCTCCCCGCCGGGTCTGCCTGCCAGGGCATGGCCTGGGGACAGGGACCACGTCCCAGCTCCGCTGCTCCGGGGCAGTGCTGGGAATCGGTTTGGATTCCCAAACTCTTGGAGGTTTCTGGTTCCCGGGGAGGGTCTGGAGCTCTCCTGCCTAAAGTACGGTCTTAAACCCCCAACTGACGGGCAGGGAGCACAAACAGCAATCAGTCGAGGGCCTGTTGGCCTCGGGCAAAAGAGGCATAATTTCAATATGCGCTCTTCTCCCGGGTTTCCCTGCTTATTTTAAGACAAAGAAATGTGCTTATTGCGGGGCCAGGAAATGTGGTCAGGCTCTCCTGTCGGGTGCAGGGGCTGAATTTGGGAGCAGACCCCTGCAAGTCTGCCAGCCGCAGGGGAGCAGATGCCAGCCCCCTACTCGGCTCCTTCTCTGCTCCCGTGGCAAGCGACTTACTTCTTGGTGCTGGTTGAAACTTTCCTGATAGGGACACAAATGATCCTAAATGCTGAGGTGGATCACAAGGCTTACATTTTCTAAACCTATAAGGAGATATCCAGCATAATTTTGACATCGTTCAGGAGGTCCTAGTTGAAAGTCTTCACTGCACCTCTTAAAGAATATCTGAGACTTACAAAGCCAAACGCACATGGGTATCTTCAGAAAAATCCACATGTGCAGCTTTAATGGTTCCCAGATGATGTCTCCCACAAGTACTGAAACTCAGATAACCACCCTGTTGTGGCAAAACAGGAACTACTCTTCTTTGTCTTTTCTGCCTCCGGTACAATATGAGCAAGACCATTTTTCAACCTCGTTAAAAGCCGCTGTTACATAAATTGCTGGATCTATTAGTATATCTTAATTATGGCATCTTGCACTGCTCTTAGCCTCTTGTGGGACAAAATTGTCATGATTTATACTATACTAACAATGATATTTTTACATTAGTAAGCAATTAAAGGACTAAACAGCACCCACGGGAAGTCTAGAAAATCTTGGAAGGACCACCATCATGCTGAGTTATATCTAGTCTAATTGTATTTACAGAAACCTTATGAAAGAATAATACCTTGTCAAAATATTTGCAGTGTTCAGAATAAATGTACGTATAAAAAGCAGCATTAATGGCTTGAATTTATGATAAAAGGAAATCATAAAGGGGAAAAAAAAAATGCCCCTGATAAGGTCACAGAGAGAAGATGATCACAGGGCTTTAGATTTGTCAGCCTGGATTGTTAGAAAATGTGGGTCATTTTCAGGCAGGTCTTTGCTAGCGATGCAGAGATGACAGGTGTCATCATTACAGCTTATATTTTTAATGTTATTACAGCAATAACGGCTGTACCGTATTAGCTGCAGCGATGCTCTTGACTGCGGCGTACATTCGTCGGGACAGGCTGGAATCAAAGCCGGCAATATTTTCCCACAAAGGCACGGGGCAGATGCTCCTTCCTCCTGCCTGGGCTCCTGCACCTCCCAGCAAGGAGACGTAGAAAGTTCATGAAAGATATCAGACTGGTTTTCATGTGTTTCGTAGAGTATCAATGAAAAAAAAAAGGAGTCGTAGTCAGACTTGGGCATAGAAATTAAGGAATCCTTGGCTGGTTACAGAACTACAAGAAGATTTCTTCTGTCATTAAAACCCCTTGGGGGAAGGGGCAACCATTAGAAATGCCAGGCAGCGGGCTTTCGTGTTTAATAAGCAGTCCAAAGACATGCCAAATGAACGCAGTTAGGAGATTTGGGTCTGCGCTTATATAATCCACCTCCCGACAAATATAACAGAAATAAGCTGCAATCTGTTACCCAAAGAAAGTGTAAAACCCAAAGCACCTGGAAACATTTGAGGGTCATCACCAAAAAGCCGATTTTTGTACTCTACAAGACAACCATCTCATTGCCTTGGGATCCTCTGTGGGACCAGTGTGCTCCTGCCATGGGGAAACCTTTGCTCAGGAGCTCACTGGTGCAGAAATTCATCCAAAAGCAATAGGTAAAACAAGATGTGGATGTGGCGCTGCTTCTTTCCCTCCGCCTGTCCTTTGCTCTCAGTCCCAGTGCTCCCATCGAGCCCAGAAATGCCGACGGGGACTAGGGAGCCAGGCTGGAGAGGGCTCCGCAAGGCTTCATGCTGGGCAGTGAGAGAGGAAGGAGGAGGGTGGGCACGCACCCGGACCCACTCCCCATGGAGGACATCCCCGTTCGCCATAAAAACCTGGATGCCTTCCTGCACCGCCTAGGTGGAGGCAGAAATAATTTTCAACCTCCTATCTATAAATACACATATTTATTTGTCATCACTCCATGGGCACTAAAACCTCAGAAATTGGGCCCCAAGAGACCAAATTCACTGAGTTCTTAGAAAAAAAAACGTTGGCTACTTGCTGGGGGTACACAAGGCGACCTGCTGCCTTGGCTCCACGCATCTTCCCATCACATCCTCCGACCATCACCCGCCTGGAAGAGACCGTCTTTTTCTTTCCCTGGGATTTCTGCAGCCTTCCCAAGGATCGAGGATAACGTTTTATGATTATTCTGAAACAGAAATGTGCTCCTACATGAGAGGTTAACAAGGTTTTAAAGCCACTCTGCTCATTTTCTTCTGGTACAAATGTAAAACAAGCCATTTCGACTGATGGTGAAAATGTCACCCCTTGCATGAATTACGAGGCTCACACCTTCACAGCAAGAACAAAACTGTTACTCCATTGCACGCCTGTCCAGATAAACGAAATTCGTCCAGTCTCCTCTACAGCATCACATATCCTTAAGTAGAAATACTGGAGTAAGAGTAAAGATGTGGATCAGTGTTTAGTCTTTCCAATTAAATATCACAGCCTTTATTTGATCACTCTAATGGCAGTTCAAGGAAAACTTGGAAGGCCAGTTAGACTTATTAAGTATGTACAATCTAAATAAGCTCCCGGTTCTCTGCTCCTCGTAACCAATCCAGCTAAATATTCACTGTCTTGTGTTCCTCAAAATGATCGGTTTATTCAGGTTAGCTCATCCATAAATGTCAACGTAGTCGGAATAGCTGTCCTTTCCTTTTTAGCCTTCACTTTATCCTTTCATCCCTATCTCTGGCAGCAAAGAGCAGTGTAAGAGGGTTTCGCTCGCTCGCATGGCTGTAACTCTGCTAATCAGTGGTCTAATGGTGTGCAAGAGTTCAGTGAATCAGGATTCTTCTTAATTAGGTTTTTTTGCTCCCTCCGCAATGGAGGTGCAACTCCAATGAAAAATAGGTTTTAATTATTGAAAGTTTCCTATTGAATTTAATTAGAGTCACGCGGTTGGAACCCCACACCTCACTCTAAAAAATTAGAGCTATTGGTTTCCTAAATGAATTGCAGTAAATATCGCTGCTAAAAGGAAATGCTTTCATGGAAGAAGCGATGACCCTCATAATTCAGTATGCAAATCACAGAAAAAAGCAATACCCACTTTCCTCATCAATCTTACATATCCTAAGAGGCATAACAATATTATATCTAACTACCAATGCGTATGGAAAAAATAATGGACTGAAACAGGTGATGTTATAGCAACGGTATCAAGAGTCTCATTAATAAAAAGAAAAAAAGAAACGAGTGAAAGATGTAAAACTTAATACCTCTGCTGTAGAAATGGGAAACAGGGCATCAATAAATAATCTGGTCAGACTATCACTGATTATTTGGGTTGGAAGGGATTTCTGGCAGATGAATAAATCTACACCCGGGTTCTGTGGCACGAGAGCCCAAACTGTCTATAGGCAGTGGTTTTTTGAGCCTTGCATACCCATGATGAGGTATTTCTTCCATGTTTTGGCATCTTAATTCCCGACTTGCGTAATTTCCCAGCACATACAGAAACTTCAAAGGACACTACTGAAAGAGCTTTTCACAAAACAATGTTTGCAACCAGACTGAATTTGTTTCTGAAAAACTTCCCTTTAATTTTTTCCTGGATGCATGTTTAGTAGACAACTAAATGACTGAACTGCATGAATGAATAACGTCTTCGTATAAAAGACTGAGGTTTCAAAGTACAAAACCATGAATCTGAAAACTTGTGCATGCAAAAAGATGAACAGGGAATGCAATTATTATTTTTACAGTTCGTGTATCTATTCAATTTGACGTTCCTTTGAAATAGTTGAAATACCAGAAAATAATGAATACATTCAAGCAATTTTAAAATGGTACTGAAAGTGCTGCAATACATAAATATACATTTATATGCATAGGGCATCTGTGCATAAGATTTCCCAGCTAAATGGGACACCTAACTGATGCCTGCTTCTAAATATATATGTGAGTAGCATATGCAATCACAACAAATGCACGTACAGAATAAGTAGGTATCTAGCGTGCATTTTGCAATGGAGCCTTGCAAAATTGCCTGTTCTTCTGAACATGAGCCGCAGATCCCCAAAAGCTTTAGAAATGAGTGTATTTTTACTGTATCTATATCTGCTAGTGGCCAAAATACACGGAGAGAAAAGACAACTGCATGACTTCATCCAGTCCCACAAGGGAGGGTGCACGGCCGGCGGCTGGAAATGAAAACCCAGCTCCTGCTTCTCATGAGCAGAGCAAATGTTACGTGGCACCATCGAGAGACAATGGATGTAGACGGACTCCTCCAGCGGCTTTATTTATTCAAACAGATTGAATATCCAGAGTGGAAACAAATTTCCTATGAAGTCTATCTTCTTTTGGCCCTTTGCCAGGCAATAAAAAGAATACAAATAGTACGAATACAATCATGTTGATGTCCTTGACTACAAGACAATTCTCACCAGGCACAGCGGTAAGTCATTAAAATACAGAGCACCGAGCGGGCCCACAGATCCCGTCTCAACTTCGGTCCCACTGCAGTTACAGAACGGCCTTATTTCTTTCAGGCTACAAAAGCTGGTCGCGCCGCCCCTGCAGCCGCTGGTACTGTAGCATGACTGGTCATGAGACAAGTATCCTGAACAGTGTCAGATTTTTTTTTTTCTTCTCCATTAGAAAATGCTTTTTATATGATAGTGTGAATATATCACTATCAGAAATGCTCACTAGAAAGTATGAATCTTTAATGAAACTCCTATTATAGAAGATTTTCAAGTCCAAGTACGCATGGCCAACATAGGAAAGAAAGAAAGAAGAAAAAAAAGAATTTAATTCATAAAATCTGGTAATTTAGAATCTCATCTAGGATACTGGAAAATGTCAGATTCCTTGAAACATAGTTTTTGCTTTTGGATATATACACACATGCATTTGGTGTTGGATGGAGGTGCTCCATAGATCTCAGGCTCTGCAGGCTGAAATCGCTGTTTGTCTCTGAATCACCTCCCTTTGGGGATGATTCTGGACTCATTTGTAACAGTATATATCAGGGTAATTACTAAGACAAGATAGCTAGACCTAGCTTCTTTTAAATGAAAGATCTTTTCTTCTGAAGAAACATTGTCCTCAAGAAAACTATGTCTCTATCTCCAGTGCTCTGAGAGAATGGAACTATTATCACGGCAAATAATTACCACTACCAGAATATGCAGCCCTTACATTTTCACTTAACAGCACATGTACGTCAACCACAGCCGTCTCTATCCACAAAAGCAGCTTCTCAAGCTGTAGAAGGCCGAGATAAGACCTTTTTAGCAGCTTTGCACTAATGTGGCCGCTTTGAAGTGGACGAAAACTTTGGGTTTGGCTTTGACAGGGTACACGTACCTGCTGTGCCTCTGCAGCAGGATCTGACCATGGCCGAAAGGCAGCCTCGGAGGGGCAGGGGTGGCACGTGAGCTGCCACAGACCAGCAACCCCCATAACGAACCTGGCTTTCAACACGTCTTCGCTTATTAGCCCAGCCAACTGACATGGGACGGTGGGTCAGGCGGTAAAAGCATTAGTCCTCACGCGTTGCACCATGATTAAAGAGAAAAATACTGGTTTTTTTCTCCGTGAACTAACAAGGAAAGGTCCCAGAGCCCCGGGAGCTGGCCCCACTGATATGCACCTTCACGCTTGTCTGTTCAGACCCCGGGGAAAAGCCGCTTTCCTGCCCATCGGTGGATGGGTCCTGCACTGCCGAATGCAAAGGAGGTTTTAGCACAATCCCTTTTGAGATTTCTGTGTAATCTGAAATAGGAATAATCAGGGAGTGATTTAATATCTGGCATGTTGGGGTCAGTCTTGCAGAATCACATAGCACAACATTTTCCTAAATTGAAAATGATTTTTCTTTGCTGCGTTACGCTCTACAATCTGTATTTAATACTGCCCACATCTTTAACTGCAGAAGACACCATATCATTGGTGTAACTGGTCCATCCAGTAGAGAGCAAAATGAGATTTTCCCCATATTTTCTACCAATTGTTACTTCAGAGCTCGGGCTAGTTTGCTGCAGCTAGTCTGCTCTGTCAGTTCTAGTAGGTTTTCCTGTATATGATGGGGATTTACAAGCCATTAAATACGTAGCTCCTGGGTTTATTCCCTGGCCCTGGTCAGCCATGTGCAGAGATGCTGCTTCACTGGGGGACACTCTTTTGGAGTGAAACCACTAACTCCCTCCAAGATGAAGTCTGGTTGTGGATCTGCAGATAAATTGCTCTAAGGATCATTGCTGATAACCACGAGGGTAAAAAAAAAAATTTTAAAAAGCCTTTTTTTTCCCCCTGACTACCTCCAGAATCCTCCAACACTATCCCGGCATGCCTTGGATGCTCATTCCCACACGTGCCTTCCTCCTGCATCTCAGGTCACGCAACACGAGGCCTCAGCTCCACATCGTTCCAGTGCCCTGTCGCCTGGTGCCTCCTTTTGCAGGGCTTTGAAGTTAAAGAAAAAAAGTACTATCATGTCTTAAGCTCTCAGGATCCCACAAGGAGCACAGAAGAGCTGAACCACAACTTATGTTAGATAAATGGACAAGCCCAGTCTGGAGGGGTTAATCCAGGTGAAACCCCCGCTGCACTGCAGGACGCAGGGCCAGCAATCCCCAGGCAGATGCCGTCTACGTTTTCAATTTACACTGTTTCTGATATCCTTAGACAACTTCATGATTTTTATAGCCAATATTTATTTTGCCCTGGCCAATACACATGTATGCATTGCAACCCTGCCTGTGTCCTGTGCTCTGCCTATATACAGGTCCATAAAGAGGGAGTGCTATTTCCATTTCTTATCCCTCTTGTGAAGAATTTCAGTACAGAGAGTGAAAATTAGGCTCCAAAATCATCCCTAGCTATCAACACAGCTGAGACACCACTAGCTTTGGGACTTTTTTATATTCAGCATCAACAGCCTTGGGTCTCAAGCTCCTAAACACAGAAATCTTTTAGAAATTTATCTGATCCCTACCTGTTATCCAGCATTTACCTATACAGCCTAGCTAAAATTCTTATAAACAAGGTTATCAAGAGACTTTCTCAATTCTGGCAAGTCTACAAATAATACAAAACCGGTAATTTTTGTACTTGTCAGAGCTTCTGGACAGAAGCTCAAAGCGAAAAGATGAATACAGTGAAAGAGAATATAAAGTAAAAGAGAATACTGGAAAAGCCCAAAGTCTGACTGTTATTTATTTCTGTTTGAAGGTTAATTTTCTTCCAAGATGTGGCTAGAAATCTGGAGAAGTTAAAAGCTCGCGTTTAAGCCTGTTGAGCATAATTTGAAGTCTCTCACATTTCCTCGGCAGCACGGAAACAAAAAGACCTGTGGGAGGTGACTACTCAGTTTTTTTGGCATGCAGAAACTCAAAAGGATTTTGTTTGCTCTGGTTGTTTTTTTTTTTTAAAAAGAGAGGATAAGCTGCTGTCTCTTAGGATGCAGAGATCTGTCTCCTAAGGCAACTGATCCCTGCTGCAGGGAGGAGCTGGCGGGGCTGGTCCATGGCCAAGCTGGAAACTTCGCGGCTCCTGCAGATGGTTACGCCAACACAGCTCCTCCTGCGCTGCATCCCTTTGCAAAGTGGGCACGCGGCACACGCGCTTGCAAAGAAAACATCTCTGCCCCCAACAGACTAGCTAGATAAAGGTTAGATAAAGGACTTTTCTTAAGACAGACTCTGGGGACTTCTCTCTTGAGATGATACTCCATGATTGCATACAGCCTACTGGAAATTAATTTCCAGCCTGAAAAATTAAATGGTGCTACGCACAGCAATTGCAGATTCTGGATCTCCTCCGGATTTTGGGCACCTCCCGCTACAGTGCTTGTTAGAGTAGGAATGAAGAAACTCCATCATATTTGACTGACTGGATACATTTGATAACACTATAAATAATTCTCATGTATATGTATCTAGTGATATAAATCTATAGAGAGGCCTGGGAGAAACGGAAATCAGTGCAAGGCAGGATGAGGTGGAAGGAGCAGGCTGACATTCCATCCTTCCCTTCCTCGCTGTATTCCCCCAAGAAGCTATCTGTGCCTTTAGCCACTGTGAGCCTCTCCTTTTTATATGTGGTTGTGTGCATTTTTACCACTAAAAAAAAAAACCCCTAGCAATCCAAAGGTAGGTTATACCTGGCTGCTGAAAAGGTCAAGAGAGGCATATAACCTGGAGACAAACAAGGAGATGGAGCGAGACGGAGAAAAAAATCCCAGTGAGGGGCAAGTAAGAAATATATTCCACCAACAGGGAAAGATAGTCAGAAGATTTTCTCTTCTAATTGCTCTTGCTCTCTCGGTAGGGATTCCTTGCCTAGAAACCTTCCTAACGGCCCTTCTCCTCCTAATTCTTTTCTTTGCAGTGAGGGAGGTTAATGGGCAGTGCCCTAATGGTAATAAAGCGCTCCCCACTCTTGAGTCAGTGTCCTCAGGGATTCACCTCCCCAACGGCTGACGGCCCCGTCACCCGACCGGATACCTAATGTGCACCTCTAGTGCTCTGATGTCGCAGTCGTAACGGGGCTGGAGTCCCGATGACGGCGACAGGCATTTCAAAATACTACGGGATCAGTCCCTGTGATGCTGAATCAGGGGTAAAACCTACCGATAAAACCATGTCGGTGAGAAAAGGCTAAAGCGAGCTGATGGGACTGATGCCAGTAAGTGTTTGCGGAAAATGACTAAGTTTGTACAGAAATTTGACTTTCTGAAAACACTGAGAATTTAATTAATATACGCTATTAAATTGTGAAGTACGGAGTTCTGTGCAGGGGTATAATTTAACAGTAAACGCAACAAAAATTAAGAAGTTATTTTCCATTGTGCTGTAAAGGGTTTTCGCAGAGAAGTCTACACAATAGCAAAGGCGAAGTTCACGTGTTGAGCTGTTGAACCAGTCCTACTCTGTAATTAATTAACAGCACGCGATGAAAAGACCATCATTCTTTTGTTTCTTCCATTCAAAATATGTACCCAAGAACATGAATGCTGACTAACAGCAATTATAATATTCTAGAACACGACACAGAGTTTACGGATAGTTGGAATAACAAAAGACGGTGAAGACACAGGCACTCCCCACCACGCTGGGGGGTCTCTCTTGCTCCTCTCTATTTCCTCTATTGATTTTCCACTGCAGGCATGTTAGGACAGCAAAGATCAAATTCAAGCTAACAGAGCATGTTGTCGGTATTTATCCTTCAACTCTGGCTTAATGGATTAGTTATGGGACGAAAAAAAATCTTTGCAAACATAATTTTGGAATTAGCAGGAGAAGAATATGAAGTCCAGGTTGTGGGGATAGCCGGGTGGAAGACGTTAGCGCTCAGCGCGGTGTGCCACGGCGTGCACCTCTCGCCAGCCCCGGAGATGGCCAGGGAACAGACTTCTCAGTTTTTGCTGGGAAAATGTTTAAAATGACAGGAAAAAAAGCTGTTCTGGTAAAATTGAAATGGAAAGCTTCGAAGCATTTTGCAGAATGAGCTCCTCCCACTGCTGTCCCTCAAACGTCTATTTTGCATTGAGGTGAAACGCTCTGTTTCACCCAAAATTGCGTATTTCATTACACATTGAATTTATTTAACCTTTATGTTTGACATTTTCTCCCACTGAACATAAAGCACTGCTTAGAATGAAATACTTAAAAGTTTCATTGGAAGATGTGAAATTTAAACTTTTAAAGCTTTTAAAATAATGCGTAAGTTTGAGTATTTTCTACATCCTATGTTCCATATCTAAATGTGCTTCTTAGCCAAACTATAAGCTGTAGTTGACCTGAATTCTGGAACAGTTGTTGTTCTGGAAGGCAGGAGGTGCAAAACCAACTGGGCTGGCTTTGAGTTGGCATTATTAATTCGTCCCATAGTTTGTTTTATGGAAGATGGAAAACCAAGCTGTGTTGTGAGCGTCACACCCTCCAACAGTGGGAAAGCATTTCTGAAAAGAAGGTTGGTTTTCAGCATTTCCTGAAGACAGATTGGATCCAACCATGCACTTCTGGAAAATAATTTTGCAATCCAGCCTCAGTGATTACGGATGCCTCGTACCCAGCACTGGCACACTGCCGCCGGTGCTCTCCTCCTCCACGGCACCGTCCTGCTGCACAGGTACTAACTGGGCACTGTCCTGGTCTCATCCCATGAGCCCAAAGGAACCTTTTTCTGACTTTAATGGGCTCTGGCTAAAGGCTCACCATGGCTGTCCCTTCCATTAATTATATTTATCACAGTAAGACTTCCCCAAAGTGAGGACTGCTGAGAGTCAGCCCAGGAAACGAGCAGAACGATCCACCAGTAAAGAAGATACGGGCACCAAAATTAATGGAGTCTGTCGTGCAGCATCTTCACCACCAACGACAGTGTTTAAGCTGCAAAGAATCTGCTCTGAGCTCTCAGGACGGACAGGATGAGTCTGAGTTTGTAAACGGGCAGTGTGATACGGGAGCTGTGTCAATCATCAAAAATGGCCTTCCAAAGTACCACTTCAAAGTGGCTTCTCAGAGTTAAGGTAACCTAAAACTGAGAAAGCAAGTAAAAAATGGAACCCATTTATACATTTTAAGTGCCACAGTTACCACGTGATCCTTTTATCTCTAACGTCAATGGCATGTGAAAACAGACCTTGAACCTCTGGAGCTGAAGAAGCCCCATTTCGGTACTGCCATTTGTTCTTCCCTTCTGTCAGGGTGTATAAAGCATCGTGAGGACTGTTCAAAGGATGCCCGTGTCTTTGACAGCTTTACTGAATTACCAGCAAATGCATGTCTGGATTTCACAAGGGAAAACTCAGTGAAATTTAGATTTCTGTCAACATAGTCAAGAGAACAAGCGGGATGAGACTTCTGCGCTAAAGGAGTAACGTAGCTCCCATCAGCCTGCAATTTCTGCAGCATCTCTGCATAAACACAACCATGGCCAGTCACAAACAGCACTCCCTACAATTCTGCCAGCTGCTTTGTAGAGCGAGAGGGCAAACATCTTGCATGTTTACCATGCAGTGATCCCACACATTCTGCACATCGTGCAAAGACTGGATGACAATGGTGCACGGCTGGCAGCAGTCCCCACCGTTGCTTCTGAAGGTAGCTGGGGACCGCGCGCAGCACTTCTCTCGTGCAGTCAGATATGCTTCAACCAGAGGATGAAAACACTATTGCCCCGACCACACCACACTGCACAACGACCAAATAACAGAGCGAAACAGCTTGCATATGTTTGCCATGTCTGAACCCCAGCATCCCAGCACCTCTGGAAAACGAAAAACTCTCCAGTATCTACTCAACACAGGGCAGGTAGAGGTAACACCTACTGCTAATTTGGGGGCAAATGACCAAGGAGCCTTAGTGCTTGGAAGTCATGAAACCTGTGAATTTAAAACTTTCCTAACGTTCACAGAGCCTTCTAACACCAGTTCAATAATAAATCAGGGCAGAGCGTGCCTTCTGCAATGCTAATAACTTATTGCTGGGTATTCCGGGAAGTTTTTATGCAAGTAGTGATACAAGTCTCTCAGCTTGAGAGACAAAATCTCGTTGGAGCCCCAAGTGCTATTGCTTCAGGAGATGCATATGAAGATCATTAATTACTGCCTCGCAACTTGGCTGTGGACCCAGTAGTTTCTCATCTTCTGTGGAGAACTCGGTTTCTATTTGAAGCACTGTGGAATTGAGGATAATGACTGTCGATTATAACGGGTGGAAGCAGCAACATTGCTTTATTATAACACAGCATGCTAAATGGTTATGAACTAGAAAGGAAAGAATTAGTCCCCCTCTGAAAAAATCTGTGCATGTTAATTGCTTGCTGACCGCAAATATTTTTTCTCATCATTTTCTTTTGAAATTCACATCACGCTTCAGCGTTTCGCAGCAGCACTGGAACTGGAAGGCCCAAGCAAGGAAAACAAGCAGGTATTTTGGAAGGTTTTGCTGAATTCTAGTACCCTACTGCCTTGCAGGAGGCTGTACTCAGGCAATGTTAAATATAGGTCCTTTCTTCCAAAGTGGGTAAGATAGAGATTTAGTAGGTAAGTGTTATCTTTCTTCATTACGGTGTGAAAGAAGAGAAGAAATGAATGAGTTTTAAAATAAGTGCCACAGAAAAAAACCTTCCTGTCGCTGAAGTTAATGGCAAAAAAAGCCATTAACTTCAAAGGACAAATATATCATTTTATGTTACTCTATTACCAGAAAAGCAGCATTTCATAACTACCTAACTCTGCTATTACTTATGTGTAGTGGTCTCAACGAAAGAAGGCAAACTCGCAGACAGGCTGTGTCCCCCCTGCCCCAAAGCTGGTATCAGTTATTTCCCATTCCAGCTGAGCAGGGTGAAAATTGTGCCTTTGCACCTGCAGAAGATGCGGGTCTCTCCAGAGTTTACAGGTTTCCGCAGAATTTGCAGTGTTTCCAAAAGAAAATTCTGTGGGAATTAGAATATGCTTTAAAAGTTAAGTTTGCATTAATGATTCTTAGTTGGAAAATGGGAAGCATTTATTAACAGACACAGTAACAATAACTGTTGATCAATGACAACCACTATTTACTGTTATGCCTTTTGTTTTCTGCTCTAATTAAAACCTCCAGTAGTTTTCTATCAGAATACCTAACCTCACTGCTAATAATTTGTTTTTATTTTGCTTGCAATCACCATAAAGCAAAAATGCCATTCCATTGTACGTATTTATTTTAAACAACAAACAGAATGAAAACCCACATCATCTCTTGGCAACAAATACAACCTTGACCGTGAACTCAGATTTACCCGCTCTGTGCAGGGCTATCTTGCAGATTAATTAAGGGGAGCAACATTATTATTTTGCACAGCAATTTTTGTCACAAAGACAAATTAAGGGAGCCAGGTCGGATTATAACGACGGAGCAGAAGCCAATCAAGAAAAGCCATCAGAGACTTACACTTGCCAAGCACGGCAGCAAGCCGTCCTCCCCCCATCACCCCAGACAAGTTGAATTTTCCACTTGTTTTCATTGTTTGAAATTTAATTTGGCCTCTCCCAGGCCAGCACGGGGCAGGGGGCGGCGGTGGCCCCTCTGCCCCGCCAGTGCCGGCCGAGCCCCGTCGGCGAAGGAGACCTGGCTGATACCCCGTGTCGAGAGGCCACGTGGACTGCCATGAAAATTCATTGCTGTCACAAGATTGAAGGCCCAAACCGATGCTTTTGACAAGCCTGAAATTAGCAAATGAGGACAGTGAAGAGAAAAAGGCGTGAAACGTTGGCTAATTTTAAAGGCTGGATCTCTTTTTCTCTGTCCCCACTTGTTCCTTTTTCATTTAAACGAGTGTAACATCAAATGAATTGCTTTTATTTTCTCCTACTAAGCCTATTAGGATTTAACTATGGAAAGTTGAAGCCATTTTTTTCCTGCCTAAGTTCCCTCCCCTGCGCAAGGCTGGGCTCCAGCTGTCAGCCCTCTCAAAGATTCAACGAGATTAGTCCTAAATGTTCTTAGCATCATTTCGAAGGTTGTAATGGCATTACTTCCTCAGCCAAAATTGTTTTATCGCTTCCCTAAGTCGAGTAAGAGGTCAGAGATGAATATAAGCGGTTTAGAGATGACTGAAGTTTTCAAGATTGGGAAGCTCTCGGTGGCTCCCAAAGCAAAGTGAGATATGAGGTGCTGCCAAAACTGCTATCGCACGGTCTGCACCAGCCTCCTCCAGCCTCATCAGAGTACGCGGGGTCAAGGACCCATTAGTTACTCCTGGTTTACAATGTTGTAAGGGAGACAAGATTCACATCCGTAGGGCGTAAGTGAAAACAAGGGCCAACTCTCCTAAAATCAAGAAATCAAGAGACTTCAGAGTAAGGGCAAACACAATGGGCTGAAGGAACAGCCCTAAATCAAGGCCACCACTCCATACCCACCAGGTGTGGTCTTGGTCTTTACCTGTTGCAGCAGAGGGACCTGTTCTAATGAGCTACAACAAGTTATTCAGACTAAATGAATAGAAACAGAAAATTGTGCTGTTGGAGAACCCTTGTGCTAAGACAAAGTGTTATCCCAAGATGCATGAAACTCCTTGACATCCTTCTGGATACCAGCATTACGTACGGTATAAAGAGGTGACAAACATGCCCCAACTCATGAAACCCATGAGAACTTCTTAGATTTCAGAGACCTGGTCTAATCAAACACAATGCAAGTGGTCAGAGAAAGGGGTCTGTTGCCCACAGCTGCGAGGGGGACTCGTGGACAGGACAGGCTGCCTCCTCGCGTTGCACCTCCGAGGGCTCATTTCCGAGGGCTAAAAATACGTTCTGTATTTTCAGGGGTAAACAGCCAGGCTTTTTTCAGTATTGGCAATAACTATGCTGCCTCCTGCAAATAAAACCATGAAGCGATGAAGCTTTTCACACGCATGGATTAACTCCCAAATCTGCCAAACTCGAGCAGAACAGCGTTGTGGGTTTGCGAGTGCCCACCTTGCACGTGTCAACACCGAGCAGGTTTTGGCCACGTTACTTGCATGAGAACCATGATAAAAACATCTTTGGAAGTTCACAGAGACAACATATTTTTGTTTTCACTCTGAACTGACGCCTTTGAAGTTTAGACAATGAATTTTTTATACTCTTCATTAGGACTCGCATCTGATCTCCAGTCCACCTCCAAACAGCTGTGCTCCGAGGTTGCTAATTTGGGCAGTGAGATTAGCCCTGCTTAGTTCAGCTCCTTCTTGTTTGTTGGAACAAGGCTGTTGGTGATAGAGGAAACCTCAGTTTGCATGTTAATGAGAGCGTAAGCGGATTGAGGCCGTTCGTGCCAGTGTCCATCTCCAATTAGCCAAAGAATTTCCATTCTCAGTTTAAAGAGTTAAATAGTCCCATCGAGGAAACAGCGCTTCGTTTAGGCAAGGAGTCAAAAGGACAGACAGCCTGTTGGGAAGTGTATGCATGACTTCCTAATCCCTCCTCATTTAATAATAACTGCTAAACCATTTGGTCAGTACTTAGGGCTAACAAAAAAAATACCTCGCAGATCCCCAGAGCTTGTTTTGAGGAAGGATCATGTACCAACTGACTTAAAAAGCACCCAAATGGCCAAAAAAAACCCAAGCTCCTGTTGCAAACAAACCTCAACACAAAGTGTGTGCTTAGCTCCTTGTTTTGCTTCATCAGCGATAAATATGTTCGCTACACTCTCAGCATGCTTTAAAGCACTAAGAAATTCTTGTTGTCAAGCAACAGGGATTTTTTTTTTCATTATTATTAAGCTTGGAACAAAAATGCAAATTAAATATTCAAAACAGCATTCTGCAGCATCCACTAGAGCAGAATATTCTTATCTCCTAGCAAAGTGAAAGGGACTTTTTATACATTCTATTTAACCACAGTAGTGTGGGAAACACAATAAAGCAACACAGCTTTCTCACAAAGAGGTCTGAGCATGTGTAGTATTTCACAGGAGGTACAGAACAGAAATGAAGTGGCTTAGGAATATGCTAATCATGGTGAGAAGCCAGTGTACGTGGGAGAAATGCAATGCACTGAAGGAGAGACACTAGAAGAAGATAGAAAAGTCCTGAGTTTGGTCCTCAGGTTGGTCTGTTACGAGACCCAGGAAAATTTCTCTAATTCTTTGCACTTCTCTTCCCCTATTAAATTTTGCTTGTTTAGTGGGACAATGCTCGTCATAGGAAATGCTGTTTTGGGGAAGGCAAACCCGTATGGCTGCACATCAGTCACCAGCACACCCTGTTGGTTTACCCTTTTGTGTGCAACAGGAGAAGTCTTCAGAGCTGTCGATCAGCTTTGTGGAGCTCTACTGATACAATGCAAATAGGAATTAATATTCATTTAATGTCAATACACTCCAAGGTGCGCCCTTTCATAGACCTCTGAAGGGCTTTCAAGCCTCTGAACACAAGGTAATTCAGAGAGGCAGGAAGCGAGGAGGAGGCTGGGATGGGAGAAACCCCCTGTCATGCCCACCAGGCCCAGGAGATCTCCAGCACTCACCCGTCCTCAGCATCGGACAGGGTGGAGATGCTTTGTCTCGCTCCACCGGCCACCCTGGGAACCCAGAGGGGAGCTTTAAGGAGAGGAGCTATTTGGAGCAGGGTGGTCCCAGGGTGCCTCCTTGCTCATCCCAAACCTCCTCGGGAAGCAGCAGTGCTTTGGTGTAACGCCTCAGCGTCCGTCATCCCCCTTGCGCACAAGGGTATATGTCCTAAGTGTGATGCTGATTTAGGGCTGGCAAAGAAATACCTCGGGGAGAGGGTGGGAAGAGAAATAAGGTGTACCTGAGTGCAGCAGGGGAGAAGATTCAAAGAAAACCAGGTTCCCAGCTTAGGATCACTGCCTGGACTCCTGCTCCTCCTGCGACGTGGCAGGAGCCGCGCAGGGCTGTGTCCCCCCAGCCCCAGCTTCGCTACGGTGGGCACTGATGAAGAGCAACCAGAGCTCAGACAGTCAGTGGGCATTTTACTATTTACCTGACAAATACATGAAAAAGCAGCTCTCCCGCTGATCGCTGCTGCAAGCCCAAATGTGTTGGGCCCGATCTTGACCTGGCTGTCTGTGGTCTCCAGAGTGCCCAGCAAATAACTGTTCAATAGCATGAGCAGAGAAGAGTTACCAGGGGTTCAGTCCATATTTATGCTGGTGCAGTCCAGGACAGAGCCAGCTTCATAGTTCAGAGACAGCCAAGAAAGAAATGAAATTGCTCTGGATATTCCTGCAGCGTTCCTCCTGTTAGCTCGGCATTAGACACCCGTCGGACACAGCAGCAGGCAGTTAAGGAGCAGAAAACTCGTGGATATAAGCTCAGCAAAAGTGACACATGCACCCAAAAAAAAAAAAAAAAATCAACTTTCCTTGCTTTTCCCTTTCAGAAAGTGTTACATTCCCACTAAACAACACGAGGGGTAATTAAAAAGGACGAGCCCAACTCCAGTGGGTTGAATAGAGCCACTCCAAGGACTAGACCTTAAACAGATGCTTCTTTTTCTCATATAAAGCCCCTATGGCTTCTTTAGGTAGCCATTGTCTGCCCGGCTCCCCCCGGGGACCGCTTAAAAAACTACCTCCTCCCATCGACAAGATGCATCTATTGTGTGCGTCCGACAGCGCAGCGTGGCCCCGCGCCGGCCCCGCACCTGCGGGCAGCTGCCGGCAGCCCCGGGGGCCGGCGACCCGGCCCGGCGCTGGCAGATGCGGGGTCCCACGCCGAGAGACCCCCGAGAGCCCTCGCGGTGGTGGTGCGGCCGTCCCGGCCGAGACCACCGATGTCCTCCCCATTTATTTCGCCCTCGGCCGTGGCTCGGGGGCTCTCCTGCCCGCAGGGCATGCAGTACAAAAGAGCAGCGGGAGGTCTGCTGGGATTTACATCCTGGTGTTTCTAAATTTAAGGAAAATAGGACTATTTCCTAGAATATAAAAATATATTTCATTGTGTAACACAATGTGCCCCGAGTCACACATATATAAAAATATATATACATCACTTGAATGAGCAAAGACCTAAATCCATTCCTTTTACACCACAAAAAGTTAAACAGCACTCTACTATTTATTTATAAAACTTAATTATGTGAATACTAAAATGTCGGTAGTTATGAGTCAGCTAGCAAAAGACAACGGCGTAAGTAATTCCATATACATAATACTGGGAAGCTAATATCCTGCTGCTCACATTTAAAAATACCCACTAATGTTCAGAGTTTTAAAGTAAATGCTGACATATGTGTTAGTAAGCTGCATCTGCATTTTTTCCCTTTCTGTGTTATGTTTTAAGAGAGAAATTGGAAATGGGGTAATTGTGCACCTCTTGTACGCAGAGTGACCCAACTATCTTCCCCAGCTTTTCACTCGGGCAACAAAGGAGCCAGAGAAAACGGTGTCGTTTCCTTCTGCTGTTCGAAGCAGCATTTTGGTTAAGTACGAGGGACTCATTTTCTTTATGGGGACCAAAACCCACCTGCGTTAGGAAAGCAATGGGAAAAAATGGGAACTGTGGTGCAGGGATGCAGTACAACGCCCGTCCTCCTGCAGCCAATGTTCCCCGCGTGTGCCCGGGTGAGCTTGTGGACTCCTCCTGGACCTGTGTTGGCTGCAAGTGGTGCCTTGAGGAACGGCTTGCTCGGGGGGCCACGTCTGCATCACCTTTGCTCTCTCGGGCAAAGAAAAGCCGACACGCAACTCTCTATCCTATGAGCTGCACAATGGCCAGGTCCAGGGAAATCATATCTTTAACCATCCTTTTGACTGACCACAACGGTGAGGGACTCGTGAGCTGAGGGCATTGCCCGGCACAAAGAAGAGGCACCCACCGCGCCCCAGGGAGCCGCGGGACCGAGAGCTGCCTCCCGCGGCACCGGGGCCGGCCGTGCCCTCCCGCTCCCCCTCCAGCAGAGGCAAGCGGCTGGGTGGTAACCCAGGGGCCGAGCAATTACGGCATCGACCGGGGGCCGCAGTCCCTAAGTAGCAGCAGTGAGGATCCGCCTGCCTGCCAGATGCCCAAAATACATGGGGTGTCCCATTAATCAAAGGACATCTGCCCTCCTGCTTTCTCGGTAGCTCCACAACCCCTCGCTCCCCCGGGGACAGCGTGTCCATCTATAATTGACTCTGCTCCTGAGTCTACGTTCTTACCATTATGTAGGAGAGGAGTATTTAGCCCAGAGACAAGGATAACACTGCAAATTCATTTCCACATCTGAACAGATTGTTTTAATGAGACTATGTTAGGTGTTTAAATGCTCTGCTGGAGTTTTCCCAAGATCTCAGACCTTTACAAATCAAATCCCATACTTCAGTCTCCAGACAGTGCTAAGGTCAGAGAGTATAGGCTGAGCAAGGCACAACCATCCTAGCAAAAACTAATCCTTGGTTTTGCTCCACGCACACAAAATTTTTTCGCTCTATAATTTAATAAAAAAATTATCAGATCCCCTACCTTGCTATACTCTGCTAAATTAAATATGCATACGGAGAACTGAAATCAGCTGGCTCTTTACGCTTGCATGACAGCAGAGCCAAATTCGGGACCTAGCTGCAAACTAAACATTTCCAAGACACCTCACACTCTCACAGAGCACAAAGGTGAGATATATCTCACTTATCCCCTACCACTGCGACATAAATCCTTATAGAAAACCTATTATCATTTTTAATAGCCAATAGTCCACACAGTCAATTCTTACCTTCAGGATTCATCAGCTGTACCCTTAATAGAAAATTTCTGTAGCTTTTTGAAAGGTCCAGAAACTCTGCTGAATCAAAGATTTTACACATGGCGTATCCATTCGATTATCTTAAATGTTACGAGTTACACAAACAGGGATCCTGACAGCTATGCAATTCTGCCAAAAGATAAACTGGTTGTAATTGTATCTGAGTAGTAGTGCTTTACAAAAACAGTCTGGATTATCTAGGATACATTACTAGTGTTAGTCACTCAAATACAAGCTCTTCTTCCACGATAAGGAAGAGGCTGCATCTTTCTAAAGCTCTTTCTCCTACCCCCTCCTATTCTGTTATGCACAGAAGTTGGGGACTAATTTCTTTTTAGGGAAATGGTATCCCATTTTCTGAATGCAAACATAAAACAAAACCAACAAAAAAATCAGTAATGTTTGGTTTTGTACAATACTCTTTCTTTCCTCTAAAAATAATGCCGGTAATTCCTGTATTTATATGCTTCTAATTTAAAAAGATAAAGATTCAAGAAAAAATATTGTGCGTACAGATTGAAACAAGACAGTGCATTCAGAAAAAAAAAAGAAACAAACAAAAGATTTCTCATTTTAGAGCCTTTCTGTTTTAGCTTTGTTCTTCAGCCACTCTGCCAACCAGATGTACTAAAAATAGATATTATTCATAAGTATTTGCAAAGCAGTATTACTCAATTAAAACTCCCTGCTTAATGGACCAGAATTCAATTTAACACCACCAAAGAGGCCCGAATTTCAACAGGCTGATTCCTTCCCTATCTCGCAGCACTCTCTGCATTCCCTAGCTTCCCCTGAAGGTTCACATACGGCTCTCTCCAGGAGCTCAGCTCCCATTTGGTGGCCCACGTACGGCGCTTCAAGCCTCAGACGCACCCACCGCACTTTCCACGAACGCAGCATCCTGGTGTCAAACCTTTCGTCCTGCTTGCTGGCGCGGGGATTGCGGCGGTGATTTATCAGCTGCCAGACGAAGCAGGCAACGCAGCTTATCCCCTTAATGTCTGCTCCACGCACCGCACCACGGGGGTCCAATTCTTCCACTCTCTCTGCTCTGATTGTGTCTTTTTTTTTTTTTTTTTTTAATTAAAGATTTCACTGACGTTTATTATGAATAGGCATTCACGACGCCAAACGACTCCTCTGGGCTGTAGCCCTGTGCAAAGGGAATCGATGGCGATGAGCGAGCTTTCCTTCCTACCGCCGCACAGGTGGGAAGCCTTTCCCTTGCTGGCAGCGAAGAGGCATTTCGAAGGACTGGGACACAGCGCAGGTTAACGCACGCCTTACTGCTATCCCAAATGCTGTTAAAAAACATTGAAGAAGTCAGGCAGCCATGAGCCATGCAAAATGAATTTGCAGGTTTTATTCAGCCTGTAGACCAGAAATTTCTTATCCTGCCCTGTAATATATCTGATTGCCTAACTACAGTGGGAAAAAAATGAACTGTGTTCACTTCCGCACACCTCAAGCATGAAAAGAGGGGGAGAAAATCTGGCAAATGCAAAAATATCCAGTGAAAATTTGTTCAGCTGAAGGGATACCCACCGTCTCTTGCTTAGTCTCCAGCAGTGGGTCTCCATCACCCACGACTCCTTTTCCACGGAGCAGGGTGGCCAGCCTCCATGTGCTGATGCCATCATACAGGCGCAAAATATTAAATAAGGAGCGAATATTACTTGTATGAAGAAATCTTACAGCAGCAGATGAAATTACGTGGACTGAACTAGTAAAGTTCTCCATAGTTTCAGCTCAAGATGACAAGGGAGCGTTAACACTGTCTGGTCTGTAGTCACACACCACTAAGTTTCACTGACTTACACCTACGTTAAGCCCAAAGATTTTAGCTACATTAAAGCATCGCAAACCACACGCGACTGAACTCGGTGCCAGAAGCGAAGAACAGGAAAATCCACCGTTGTCTGAGGCCCCACAACCATTTCTACAGCAATCACTAATCCCCAGGGCCCTCATGACGACCTGATCTCCCCTGTCACTTTTAGCAGGGTTTTTTATAGCATCGCTTGCCATCGTCATTCTAAATACCAAAAGGCAAGCTGTCTTCATCAGATTAATTTCGAAAAAGTCAAACAGCCGCATGTTCTCCACCCCAAGGCCACGGAGGCAGGATGAACACACGCATACAACGCAGAGCTCCAAGAGGGACTGGGACATTCAGGATCTGATTTGCAGGTTTCTCTCCTGCTTGGGGAGAGTTTGGCTCACGCTTCCCATGTAAACACAAACCAAAAATCCTTCTGCCACTTTTTAGTGCTGCCAGTTAGTTTTGCTGGTAATAAATGACATTATTCGAACTCATTTCATTTTCAAACATGCGGGTGTAACACGATGCTGTGCTAGCTACTGAACAGGGAGAATTTAAGACAAATCTAATTGAGTTAACTTATAAAGACAATGCAATGGTGAGAAGCTGCTTCCATCCCTTTGTCTGTACATTTAATGCGAAGTCACTTTCGATTTCTACCCATTATGAAAATCAAGTGCTAAAGGTACAATTGTGTGCAGCTCCCAAAGATTTATTTTGAAATAACACATTTGCAGACCTTGAAGCTTTTCAGATGAAAATTGATGTAGAAATCTACTGTTTTGGGGTAGAAATCTATTGTTTTGCAGTAGATCTGAAGTCAGGAATGGATTGCCTTGCAGGCTGGGACATTGCCTTGCAGGCTGGGACATAGACTTGCAGAGCCCTTCGTGCCTCCACATCACAGAAACCAAGATCCTTGTGTTAGCATGTGTAAAGGGTTGTTGGGAGCTGTAAGCGCTCATGCATCGCTCCATCACATCCAAAAAGAGCAAGTAAATGGTGCTATGCTAAGCGCTCCTGTAGCTGACAATATTTCTGGAATTTGACACGGGTAAGACAGGCAAAATTACCATTAACATTGCATAAAAATCAGGAAACATGTTGTGTCTCTCATTGAAACTTCCTCCTCTCACATTTCTTTTTATTCAACTCGTATCTTGATGCACTTATTGTTCATTCATTTTTCATGGATTTGGTTTCCATACTCTCATGCAGATTTAACTGCTCTCAGTCTGTCATTTTTTAAATCTCCCTTCTTTTAACTTTCCTTGCAGCATACTTACCCTTTCGAGCCTTGTCTTTCTGTCAGTATTTTTACCCTATAGTCTCTCTATCACACCGCTGAGCCTCCACACCCAGCCCAACTGCATGTACAATCCTCTCGGCCACCCCAGGTTAGCAGAGGTTGGTAAGAGCTGTCCCTCAACAGGCAAAGGAGAAGATACGTATATTTAAATACGCCAATTCATGGCCCTGCAAAACATAAGTGGGAATTTCTTAGTGTCACTACAGTAGATGTCCCCACTGAGACCACTTGGATGCATTAGGGCTGTGCCATCCCAAAGAGACAGTGGTTTTGCTGGAGAAGAGGAGAGAGGAGAGGGCAGAGAGTGAAGTGACTCAAAAGGGTCAGTGAAATACCCAGGAATTTAACTCATTTCTTCTAAGTTTAGCTGTGTCTCTGACCTGGAGTGGTTTTTATCTCCCTGAAGGCATGGAATTACCTTCGTCCCTGCAGCTATGCCCAGACTGTGCTTTGCAAAATTAGGTCCAACTCCTAAAAACAAAATTGTGCTGCAGAACTAAAGCAAGAAATCAGCTCATGAGGCACAGATTCAAATGGTTTAAAATGGAAAGAAATCTTTTTTGTTAAATCTTATTAATTTAACGCAAGAAATGCAAAAACAAACACACACACGTTTTATGTATTCTTTTGCAATCTCACCTGTAGTTGCCACTTAATAGCTTTTCAAGTACTGGGCCTGTATGTTCACAGCCATTTGTACGATGGCCATCAAGGACAAAACGTCAGGGACTAAACTGAGGATTTTCAGAGGTAAAAGCAGTAATATGTTGCAATCTGAGCTGAAGATTTAAGTCTTCTGAGTAAGAGCTGGAACACCCCTGTATCCTCTCTGACGTGAGGACCAATGTGTAATGTACATTGGTGACAGTGGATTGAGACCCTTAATGAGGTCTCTGGGCTCTGCTGCAGTTGTAGTCATATACCTAAATATTAGCACTAACTCCAGCTCACAGCGGAGCAAAGAAGTACAATTTATATTAAGTACACGTACGAGACCTGCCCAGACATATCTGAGACTCCATCAACTGTACATGCTGTGGACGTAAGCTGTAAAATGCATACTCAGCTGTTTGTAGAGGCTAAGGTTTCTGCATACGTTCAAATACAAATTTGGCTTGCAAAGAGCATCTGGTCTCATGCAACACTTGTTTTATGTATCAATCACAACTGCAGAATTTCAGATGGCTCCTTGGAAGTCATTCACGAGCTCTGCTCAGACAATTCAAACTCCTTCCTGTACAGCGGAATATATTTCTTATACGTCAGCACTATGGAATTAAGGTTAGATAAAGAGATCATTAATAAACCTTGGAGAAGTGTAACTGATCTGTGGAAATTGTAATGACAACTCCAAATGATAAAATACAAAACAACTCTTCGTCACTCCATCACCATGCAGGTTTTCCCCAGCAGCAATGATGGGTTCAGCTGAAAAGGCGAAGTCTTAACTTCACTAATGGTTTCATGTAAAACCTTTCTGTTGCAAGATAAGATTATTATGGACTTGCTTATTAATTAGGCAGGCATTTTTGCAGCCCTGAATAAATTTCACAGAAAGGAAAGAAGCTTTTTATGCCATTCTGTTAATCCTGCAGAAAAATTGTCCCACTTGTCCCTATCCCACATGCATGCCCCAGCCATTAGACTGAAATAGCAACTAATTACATCAAAAATCAACTGCTAATTATGCCAAAAGATAACATTTCACCTAAAGAAGTCTGCAGCTCCCCTGGAAAAAAAAAAAAAAGCTCGTTTGCTCCCATCAGTGGCATCTTGCAGAGAAGGCTGTTGAATTCTTACTCCCAAGATAACAATGAATCTTAATCTGCATGCTAACGGGGCAGGCGGTGGTGAGCAGCAATAGGTATGGCAATGAGGTGAAGTGCTGCACCTTAGGAGAAAGCTCTGGCTAAAAGCGAGAGCACACCGTATCATCCACTGCCTTCTAATTTAGCAGCGTTCTAAACGATCTTGTAGATGCCAGCTCCTTCTCCAGCCTCTCTCGCCTTGTCAACCAGAGAGGGGTTGCACAGAGATGTCCGCTTAATGGGTCCCTTTCCATTGATTAGGAGCAGCGTCGGTGGAAAATGGAGCAGATGTCATTAGACTTCATTACAGAGCGCAGCTCATCTTATGGCTGGCAATGATGAGGCTGTCAGCATCATATTTATTCATTAATAATGGGGAAGCTTTCTAGGGTTGATGCTTCTTGCAGAGGAGGGGGGATAGCTTTTTTCACTGATAACACAGCACTAAACATCAGAGGACCAGTGCTATGCTTCCCGTTCTGTCAGGATTATGCCATGTAATGGGGGAAAGGCGGATGCGCTATGGGTTGGGTTCCTTAGTCTCAACGAGAAACCTTCTGCAGCTCTCTGGGATGGGGACAGCATGAGCACCCATGCTACAAAGTCCCTTGGGCATGCTGCAGCCATCAAAGCTCATCTTTATTATCCCTCCAATATTTTGAAGGGATTTCACTGCATTTTTTCACTGCATTTCACTCATCTTTTTTATCCCCCCAATATTTTGAAAGGATCTCACTGCAACCCATTGATTAAAAGGCATCCCTGTGACATGGGCTCACAGAAAAGCTGGGCAGTCAAGTGTCCAAGTTCCTTTATTGCTCTCTTAACCACAGAACAGCTAGATACGCCTGCTCTGAAGCGGACATCATGAACCTAAACTATTAATGCTAGCAAAGTGCTTTTATGCTCTTAATCTCTCCTACTCTTCTCCTGCAGCAAAAGATAGTTGGGGCTTTTGGTCTTTTATGATAGAGGCAAAGTTTATCAGACATTTCAGGGACTGCCCTGTGCCCCAGGGTATCTGAGGGATGTGGAGAGGAGCTCTGTGGGCTCATCCGCGCCAAAAAGCTCGCATTTCCAGGGACCTGGCCCTCCCCAACACACCAGTCCTTCCAATCCTGCATTGTTATTCTTGGCTTGAAAGCAATATAGTTAACACACACAGCGATTATCATCAGGTATTCACAAAATGTCACACTTTCCTACAGCACAGAGGAAAACAAAAATGTTCGGGTTTATGTCAACATGTTAACAAAATGAAATAAACTCTGTGTTAGGGCCAGTAAAAGATTGCAAGTCAAATCAAACTACTTCAATTTTAAATATTTCACTATACCGACCCTGTGTTTCCTAAATTTCATTTCAGTTCTACTATAGTGTTATTTCTTTTTGGTTAGGCAAATAAACAAAATTCATTAGTCCCTTGGCACTGCAAAGGCAAAACTGTGTCAAAATAGATTCGATGTTCTGATACCTGGTTCCCACTTGCTCTGAAGTGGGGCATGTCTCCAAAAAGCTCTTTCTGCTTCTTCTATGAGATTAAGAGATTAATTTCACAAACTCAGAGAGTGACGGAGGCCTCCCCTAGGTGAAGACAGAGGAACCTTCAATCCATCCCTTCCTTCGCCCAACACAGCATAGATTAATTATCAGTATCTGATCACTAAAATATTAACGAGGTATCATGATTTCGACTTAATTTTACCTTTCTAGAGCTTCTCTGTGCATTTTTATTATATACTTGCCTCATCTAAATTTTTACTTTGACTTCTTTTCACATTCTTAAAACACTCTTTTCTACTTTCTTTGTCTGAGATGCGATATGCTGCAAGATATACAAAACCTCAGTACCTGGGCACAAATGCATAATAACCACCAATCCATCATAAAATATCTTATCAGTGGCAACAAAGCTGGAACAACGATATACGAAAATGACAAAGTTTTTTACCTACATCCTTCAAGAAGTTTTTTTAGGGTGAAGGAGACCACAGGGAAGGACAAAATGGTCATAATCCCGACTCCAGTTGAGTTTCCTATCTGCTTCACGTTGTTTCAGATATGAGCAGAAATGAAAGAAATATTGCCAAGTATCCCCCTGTTATTATTCTGCCCACTAAGACTGCTGCAGCTCTGTTATCCTAAGACTTTCTGCGCAGATCCAGCGCTCAGAGGCCCCTCTCCATCCTTGGGGTAAATCCTGACTCTAAACTTCCTCTGACCAGAAGAAGGACTTAAACAGGAACTCCATTTCTTTGCTCCATCGCTACACTTAAACCGTATGTTATAGGTTTAACTTTAATCTGCATGAAAAGTTTAAGGAGAGGGATCATGTTTTACATAGTTGAAAAATTAAAAGCAAATTTGGAAAAAAGAAGTGTTGTATTTCATTTTGTCTTAATATTCCATATGAGTTAGCCAAGTTGGGAGTAATATACAATTTATTTCCTGCATAACTGAAGGAAAAGGATACATGCTTATCATATACGTAGTACTCTTACCTTTTATGTCACCTAATTGCTCCTAGTACCATAACAATTGCCCATACCCTAAACACAACTTTAACATAACTAAAAGCCGCATATGGATGTTTTGAGAATGCGGCTCCTAACCTCTATTAGTTAATCCCAGCAGGATGATTAATGAGTGATGAGCGCTCGTTCCACCACTATCCTTACCAAACACCGCTGACCTGAAAGCTTTGGAGCCACGATCTTGCTTCACATCTTCCATCTGCACGGCAGGTTAGCAGCAGCATCCCTGCCTCTGGGACTGCAGCCTGCAGCGGGGCCGGGTTGCCCCACCACAGAGAGGACAACGAGGTCCCTGAGCCATTTATGACCCACCACAGTTTTGTGGGAAACCGCTCCGGCATTTCCCTGCACTCCGGAGCCTGGATCGCTTTTCTGGACTCGTTGGCAGAAAAGCCCTTTTTCCTCAGCTCTAATTCATCCCGATTCACTTTCCCGGCAGCAATTGCATGAAACAAGGTGGCAGATAATGGCAAAGGCTGGTAACTACCTGACGATATCCATCCATTTATCTTTAAAGAAAAAGCATTGAGGAGAGATAAGATGTTATCCCGAAGTTAAAACACTCGTTAGTATTTTATTTATGTTTTTTTCCCCTAAGTTTATTCACTTGTCTTGTCCATTTGAGTCATCACCGCTCTGTAACATCTCCGATAACCCACACTCCCGAAGGACGCCAGCACCGGTGCAGATCACAGGTCCATCCAGCCCCCACCCTGTCTCTGATCATCAACAACATTGGGAAATACAGGGCAATCCTATAGAAATACCTCCCCTGAACGTTGTCCCAGCTCCCATCAAACTGCAATTCGTTAAAGTCCTCAGCCTGAGGGTATCTTCATAGAAAGAAAATTTGAAATATATTTGTAACTACCTTCCTCCCTCCACCTTTTCCCTCTTGGGTCTTCTATCAGCTTTTTTTTTTTTTTTTTTAATTTAACTGAAAAAAGAGGAGTATTTTCATAGATTAGAACATGTCGCAGGGGTGGCTCATGGAGTCTCCATTGCTTTCAGTATGAATACAAGTTTCTCACCATTTTGCAATGTCAGGCCTCAGGGGAACAATTGAAAGAATGAATTCATATTTATTGTGGTTTTTAAGGCCTGTTAGGTTTTATTTCTGTCAGCCACAATGGTGTCTTTTTAACTAAGATGAATTATAAACATCTGAAAAGAAAATACTGATTGCAGCAGAGAAAGCAAGTAGATATATCACAGCCAGCTTCATCTCAAGAGCAGACATGCGGCATGTGTGTCATCCCATCAAAAATGCAATCAGAAGCACAAGAAAGATATTTATGGTTGGGCTGCAAAAAGCCGTACGTTTAAACCATGCCGTAACAGGAAGAGAAGGCTATAAAGGATATTGTAATAATCAAGGCAGGCTATACTTTTCTTGCCTTGCGTCCTTGTCAATACTTCTCTTTTTTTGTTGATGTTCTTTAAAAGGGCAATAATAAGGACTCCACCTCATCTGAAATACAGTTTTTCAAAGCAATGGAGAGAGTCTTATGTCTCCATAAAATCAAAAAAGAAATTTTTTTACAAATCTCATCATCAGAGCCTCAAAGCATGAGTGCAGTTTATCATTTTCTTCCAAATTTCTAAACAAAATGTAGACCATGGGGAGAAGAAAAGTTAAAATAATCACAAACTTTCATGAGCCTTTCCTTGGCAGGAGCATCCACAGCCACTGCTGAACACTTACTCCTTCAAAATTCTTGTTGACTTTAACTGAAGTTTGTTAACGCCGATGAATCAGGAGTCAGGGAGGCCTCCAGGATGCTCCTCTCTATCTCTCCCGTAGGCTCATAAATGCTGAGCATGCAAAACTACCACTGGGGAAACCTGGTTTTCTAAAATTGTTCAATATTACACTGATCTGAGCAACAAACATCTCAGTTGCTGGAGCAGGTTGTTCCCTTGAAGGCTGTTCAAAGGCGTTCCTCCGAGATTTCTGTGATAAAGTTAATTTAGGTCATTTGTTTCCATGCATTGGCATATGTTCTCCTTACGTTACTTGACTGCATTCAGCTTCACCTCATGAGCCACAATGTAGCAGAGACTGCACATTTGTTCAACATCCCAGGATTCATTCGGAAAATGATAGTGATTGTGCCAAAAATGTTTGCATCCAGTTCCACCAAAGCTTGAACTAAATCATTCTTTTACTACTGACCAGACTGTATTACTTAGCTTGGGCTAAATTATTGCATTTAAAAGTTCAGGCATTACTTAACTTGGGTGAAGAAGGAATTTGCAATTCTGTATGTTATTGTCATCCAGGTGCTTCCGAAGAAGATACTCAGCTTTCACTCCATTAACGGTCTTCAGCCCAATCTTGGGCACTGGCTGCACATATTCCAACCAGTTATTTCACCTTGCCCGCATGCGTTAGCTGCAGCGGCGGCAGTTTGGCCGTTCACTCACGGAACTGCCAAGGGGAAAAATACTTTCTGAAGTCAAAAAGCGTTAGCCTAATTTTGTCTTAGCAAGCAGCCCTTAAGGTGATGCTAAATAGTCTGTAAAGGTCCTCGTCACCCGGCGCAGACGCTGGCCAGGCCCGGAGACGGTGGGGAGTCACGAAGCCTTGCTCGTGCCAGGCAGGGGATGGCAGCGGGATGAAGGATTTCCCAGGGCATGAAACCAAAAAATCAATCAGCTGAATTCAACTGCCTCCTTGGGCCTTGTGTGCAATATAACCCTCCGTTCCGCCGGGAGACGCGATCGTGCTGGGCTTGTTCCTGACTGAACTACGAGGGAGACAAACGACCTCGGATTTGTGCCTGTGGCAGCACCACCAGTACCGGCCGGGTCTAACGCGCTCGTTTATGAGTCAGCCCTTTCAAGGGCGGCAAAGGAAATCAGGGCAGCCCGCTGCCAGCCCCCTCCTTCTCTCGGGTTGATTTTCCTGGCCTGATTTGACCAAATTACTTGTATTAGGGGCTCTGATATTCACATACCTTCCTTTGACCCTTCCCTTTGCCCTGCCCTGCAAATAGTAGGGCATTGCTCTACCATCCCTGTCTACCCACATCATCCCCTTCCCCGCCGCTGACCCCACCACGCTTTGGGACAGCTGAACCCCTGTTGTCCTGCCAGACCCCAGCCCCACGGCTCGACCCAAAGGGCTTTCATTTCTACAGTGGCCCTGGAGCTTGGCAGTCCCAGCTACCTCACTCGATACTTGATGGCTTGACAGAAATTCCTGAGTTTAGGATTTCACTTTTACTCCGTGACGGGATGCTCTTGCCCCGTTTCGGCAGGTTTTGGTGCTTTGTGGAGCGCAGGCAAGCTCCGCGGGTGCCTCCCCAGGGGGAAGACAGCTCTGGGTACAGGCTTGTTAGACAAAATTGGCACAGTGCTAGAAACACACATTTTCAGTGCTAAAACCTGATTTTTTTACTGGACTCAGCAGAAGTTAATGTAAATAATTGCCTGTGTTAGTACAAAGTCAGGACTTGCACTCTCGCAATGTGCTGACTTCGATGCGCAGTAACGTGGGGGTTTGCCGGGCTCCTGAAGGCACAGCCTGTTTTAACTGTGTTACCCAACATCCGAGGGGCTTTGCATGGAAGCTTACTGTCCTGAGCTGTTTACGGGGTGTTTCTGTGTGGGATGTTAGGATAAAATGCATACTGCTTTTAGCTGATTGTAATTTGTCTTTCAGTTTGGCCCACAGCTCAAAGACAGCCATCAAATATTTTTAGTACCATCGTAAAGACTGGTCAGGAGTTCAAATTCAAGAGCATGAAGAATTCTTTGATAGATGTACAAGATGCCACATAAATATATGACCCCAGGTTCAGGAACAAATAAATCATAGGAAAAAAATAATTTAATGTTACCTATTATTTTAGAGGAAAAAACTATTTTTCTAACCTTTCTCTCAGGGGGTTAACAAACATAATTTAACATAATATCAAACATAAAGAAAGATGCATAAAACATAAGATTAGAAGGCTTTGAGAAAAGCTGGATCTTTCATTTAGTTCTTTTATCTCATCACTGAGTAATCTGAAGCGAAGAAACGCTGTTGGCACTGTTTAGCAACAATTCATCAATCTTTTCTCAATGAAAGTCAAGTGCTCCTTACTCCAATCCCACATTCTGGAGAGCCTCCTTTCTTGCTTTGACTTTTAACTTCGGCTCCTCGCGGCATTTTTTGTTTGCAGAGCAGCATGGCAGGTTGGGGTAGCAGCAGAGGCGGCAGATGAACCAGTCCCACTGAGCAGGGAAACTGCTATTGCCAATCCTCGGCGAGAGAATTAGTAAATGCCCTCATTTAAAGCAACTTTAGGAGCTGGATAATATTTCATATATTTCAGAAAGACCCATTTTACACTGGAAACCAACAGTAATCCCATGGCCCCTTAATGTAGGCAAACATTTACCTAAGTGCATAGAGCAGGTTCAGGCAGCAGCGGAAATCTGGAATAATGCCACTGAATTGCATTAAGGAAACTTGGGATTTTCTGTTCCGACAGATTAGAGTTCAACCTGCCGAATGGGGGACTGAGGCCGTTTAATTCTCACGTGCAGAGATCCTGGGGTGTAAAAGGAACGTCTCGCCGGGGTGGCTTACGCCGTGCCACATTGCAGGGATATGGGGAAGCACACGCTGTGCCCAGAGGGTTTTTCTAAACACTGGCTTATGTAGCATTAATAGCAAACAGACCATGAACTTTGATTTTAATATAACACTACTTAGTTGTAGCATTTGCCATTTAATGAACGCTGAAAGCAATAATAGGCTAAAATGTGGGCAAGGGCTTTTTTACAGCAAAGGCTATTACCACTGCATCTGACGGGTCCATCTCTGCATTATGGCTTAGCTTTCGGAAAGGGCAACGGCATGAATAAATGTCTCGTGCCGTGGCCGGGTTCCCTCTTCCCCTCACCCCAAGCAAAGGACGCAGGAGCGCTGAGCTCTAATAACGCACCTTTCATCGACTCTGCCCAACCAGCCTTTTATTCGGCACAAACTACTTCGTCGTGATGGATGGCTACGGTTTACGGTGCCCACCTCATCTGCAGGCAGAATTTGGAAGTCCTCCTTCACCGGCAGCATCCTGATGAAGGCCTCTGTATCATTACCGCATGCTGAACTTATTAGAGGGAGAGGAAAGAGAGGGCGAGCTGGGATTTATGAACCACCTCCTAATCTTGTTGTGTCGAGAAATAAATTCAGTTTTTCTTTGCGGGCCTGACACATCCTGAACTTTTGTTCCTTATGAAACATGAACTTGCCTCAAAGGTTGAAAACTCAGGCAGGTTTCTTTTTATGTTTTTAAGGTCAAGGAAGGAGAAGGAGAACAAAACCAAGACAAAAATACCCTCTCAGACAGAAACTTAACTTCATTGATTATGTCAGTGAAGAGCAGATGCAAAAAAGATGCTGCTAGCAGAAGATGTCAGATGTGTCTCTTGAGGAAAAATAAGATGAAAGTGCGGATAACTGGTTTAGGAGGTCTCCGACTATTAGTGAGGCACAAGCAGTTTTAAAACAGTGACGATTTAACTGTTTTTAACAAAGAAAGAAAAAAAGGAGTAAGGAACAGCAGTTCATTCAGCCAAGAAGGAAGGATGCAACTTGGTAAAAGCCTGTGCAGCAACGGGCTCCGTACAGGCAGATCAATAGTTGCACTCCTCCTCCCGAACGGGTCCGTGGCATTTCGACAGGGCTCCCACACCAACCTTTCTGACCCTGCAGCATTTTGGTAAGAACCTCTGGTCTTTCAAAGAAATGTCTTTGGACAAATCATCCTCCTGCGGTCAGAGCACTCGCTTCAAAACTCCCGGCACAAGGCACTGCCACCCCACGATTCGCTGGGAAATCCCCAAGAAATAAATCAGCAGTCAGGCTGTTTCCTCAGCCAACAATCAAAGCAAAGCTAAACACGGCTAATGGACTCCTGAACTGTTGTTTATAAATGAACAGCAGATTAGGCAGTCATTTCTTCCTATAAGTACCTCTTGGTGGTTTCTATCAACAAACATCTATTTTAAAACACTTTGAAGGTGCTGTCTGGGCTTCACACGTAGACTGAATGAAGGGCCCACTTCTTTCAGAGTAATTCATATGAACTCTTTTGGGAGCTGTGAGAAAAACCAAATTCGTAGACCAAAGTTAACCGCACCCAGAGCATCCTCCACCAGCCCCGGAGGATGCCGAAGCACCGAGGGCATCCGCACGTCCCCCCGAGCCGTCACAGCGCTCACAGATCACTGCAGCACTCTTCCGAACGCACAAAAATGTCCTACCCAAATGTCATATGCCCGGTAATATTCTTGGTGAGTTCAGCTTTGGGATTTTCAATGCAAGTCCCGTAATAAATCTTGCCACGCTTCCGCGGTCTCCTTATGACAGTATCACACGCAGATCTGCTTCATGTATTACCACTGTTTCATGCAACCCAAATATACTCTTAGAGCAGCAGTGCTACTATAAACACAGGTATCAGCAAATTCATTCTGTATTATGACTGCCATAAATCTATCAGGACTTGTCAGCTGCAGAAGGGCCTGAACTGTCCATAAAGCAACAGTGCTTAAAGCTCAGAAATCTCAGTAACATAAAAACAAAATCAAAAGCACACTGCTAAATGTTGCAGGTCAGAAACAGCCCCATTTTTTAAGGGGGAAAAAAAAAAGCCCAAACCAAAACCAACATAACAATTCCCTTTCTCTGCAGAGAGAGGCAGCTGACAGATGGACTACGCCGTTAAATGTCAGCACTATAACTCAAACCCCGAGCACAAGCAAACAGCCCCGCTCACGGGTCTGCTTACCGCAGCCCATTAACTGCCCATGAATCTCACCACCGCTTCGGACTCACCCACCTCAAAGAGCTTCTCCGCGCATCCCATGGGTTCACAATATCTAACTATAGTGACTAATTCATCATTAATTCATCACGTCTGGTATTTTCGGCTTCTACTTCTTCAGGATTGAAGGACACGAGGCAGGAAAGCAGAAAAATGTAGACTGAGAGTGGGATGCCAAAAGCTCTATCCCTAAATCAGTTAGGAGCACAAGCCCTGTAAGTAACGAGCTCCTCCGTCTCCTGAGCGCTGTCAGGAAGCATAACCTTTGGTTTCAGATACTCCACCCAAGGCCACACATCATATTAATTATTGATATGAAATGATCTCTTAGCCTGCACTTCATGCAAACCGGTTTGAGCAAGGGTTATGATTTCCGAAATGATCTCATTTCTGTGTTTTATATTAAAAACGTTTGTTTCAAGGGTTTTATGTATTGTAGTCTGCACTTGATTGCAGTGGATTACTGAATATTACAGACTGGTCCCATGCAAAGAGATGCGGTGAGCAAAGCAGGGGTGCAATAATGCACAAAATTAATAAAGTTGTGCTTCAGAGGTGCAGAAGGATCTCTTTACAGCCCTCTGCGCAACCCAAACCAACATCTGCTTCAGCTCCATCCGCAGGAGGAATTCTCTAGGATTCTGCTGATTAAAGCCAGGAGCTGAAATGGAGGATGGGTGTTTCGGGATGGCTGCATTCATTTTGCATGAAGCAAAGGTGTGATTGCATCTCATTTGACTGCACCGTCAGCACAATGGAACAGGAGGCAAAGAAAAAAAGCAGCAAGTGTAAGGAATAGAAAAGCCCTGGATTAGTTTCCTTTAACAAGGTAATCTTGATGGAAAAAGCAGCGCGCTTTAATCATCTATGCCGTGCACTACATCCTCTACCTAAAAGAAATGATTTCTTGTCAGACGTAAATGGTCATGTTTCACTGAAGGAAGTTGAGTCTCGCTGGGATACGTAACAAGGCAAGAAGGAAGAACATTATTGCCTGGGACAGCTGAAGCTGAATTGGATATCACACCACAAAGGCACCTGAAAAACACACAATGGGGAAAAAAATCTGCGCTGACAGGTAGGGAGGAGTAGATTAGCTGACCAGAATACCCTCTCTATCTCGACTCCTTATTATTCTATGAACCTGTGTGATTCACAGGAACAGTTCAAATTCCTACCCCAACAAAGGATGGGTTTAGCTTGGCAAAGAAAAAGGCAAGCCTCTGATTTTTATTATCCCTGTATCTCCTTTTGACAGAGCTCCTCAGGTGGTGATGCGAATAGCGTATTGAAAGCCGCAAGAGAAAGGGTGGGCTGGGGCCAGGATGGTAATCAGAGGTGGGGAAATGGAGTAGCTCTTCTATCTCCCACAGACAGAGTAACACTCATTTTAGATAATGTGTCTACAGTAACCCAAATAATCTGGATCATAGGGAATGGCAAGTATCAATCTCAGCAACAGCTAGAAAGGAAGCATCGCCCAAGAGGAGGCAGCCAGCAAAGCGGATTGCTATCATTACGGTGATGAATGGGAAGTTCTCCCCAACGCTACAGGTGTAGGACGGGGAACAACTCCCTCGTCTGCAGAATCACAACTAAGAGCTTTGCAGGCATCTCAGCGCTGCCACGCCGTAAAGCTCTCCCAGCCTCTTCCGTGACCCTACCCAACGGGGCTGCAGGAGCCAGGGAAAGGGAGAGAACAGAGATTCCCTATTTCAGTGCTTTTATCTCCTTTGCCACCCGTCAAAAAACAGCAGAGAAACAAAACAAATCTTTCCACCGCTGGGAGTGCAATGGATGCTCTTTGCAGAACACAGCCTCATGAAGCAGAGATGTTTTTTCCTACTTAGACACAGGCGGGCATGGATAGAGGCAGTTTGGAGAGGGAGTTTCTGAAGGCTCCGGTATAGAAAAGCAATCAGTCAGTTGGCAGAGACAATTTTTGGAGCAGCAATTTTCTAAGTGGGAAGGGTAAGCAGGTTAGCAGATTACAGAAAAGACTGAAAAAGCATCAACATTGCTACTTGACACTAAGATGACAACAGCAAGGCGCGGAAAAAGTCAGAGAGTCCTTCTTCTGAGCTCAGCTAGGAGAGGAATGGTGGGATGAGCTGGATCTGTCTACCAAACAGCAGGAAAACTAATAACAGTTGCAGAGGCAAAGCTGACCGGGGCATGAGGGAACGGGTAACACCGCATCTTTGCAAAGCCTGGAAAAGTTTGGAGGAAAAAGTTCAATGCTGACCTGTCACGATTAATAACAAATAGTGGTTGTTGTCGATTTGCACTTATACAGACACATAGGATCTGCAGGTCTGCTTGCACCACCTCTCACAGCGCTTATATTAATGACCTCCATCCTATCTAAACTGGTAAGACATTCGATGAAGCTAAGAGCCAGGAAGAACTGAAGGATTTGAAGCCTCCCGGGCTTTCAAATAAGTCTGTTCTGGATGTGCTGCTGTCTGGGTCTGGAAGAGATGAGGCATTTTACTTTTTTTTTTGCCTTTAATAAGTGGAGACTAAAACCAGATTAGAACAAAAAGGACATGAGAAGACTTTATGGAGAATTGAGGAACCCTCAAGATCCCATTTCTATTGTTCTGCATGTGCTCCACCAAAGGCAGGATTTATTCTGGTGTCACAACAGATGACAAGCAACACCATCACCTCTGCAGCCCGGTGCTTTTGCTTCAGCCAAATCCTGCCATATACCCAAGAATAAGAAAGACCAATTTTATAAATGCCACTATAGGGCACTTAGATAAGAGAAAATAGATGAAAGTTAAAAAAAAAAACCCAAACTTTTTGGTTTTATTTTGTTAGGATTTCAACTTCAGAGGAAAACATGTGCATTAGACTAATAAGGTGCACCAAGCACCTGGAGTCTGTGGCCGAACAGAAAATGTGCTCATACATAAAGGAATCAGAGTCCATACGGCACAGTGCCATCTTACTTTAGCACCCCATGGGCATCTCCAGGCTGGATCGGGGGAGCGAATGCATTACTAAAGAAACATTAAAAGCAGGCATGCAAGACATCGAAGATAAGCAGTGGTCAATGGAAATTTCAAGAGAGGTACAAGGATCAGCTAACGGGAGATGCGATGTTTTCAAAGCCTGGACAGCAGTGGAAAAAGCATCCTGTCAGGGAGAGAAAGATAAAAGTGGTAAACAGGGCAGCAAAAGTGAACCGCAGATAAAACAGGGAAGAGGGGAAATCAACAAAGGCAGATCTGACATTTCCGATGCTCTGCTGAAATGCACTTAGGTTTCAGGGATGTCAAGGGCTGAGAGTATGTTTTCTGCTGCAAAGCTTAAAAGGACCATGCCACGAGAGCTTGGAAACCAAAGTCTCTGTCACCTTCACATGTTTTGCCAAGTAAAAGATTCATCAAGTGACTTGAGATATTCAGATATATGCTTCTCCCTGGCAAAACGCATCAGATGGAGAGCAAATCTGCCCAGTTAGGAGAGCCCAAGGCTTTTCTTTCTCCTTTGTACGCTCCCATTTCATATGAAAATGCTTTCCATGCATTTAAATAGGGTACTGATGTCATAGGCACTCCAGAAAATCCTCTCAGTGTCTGGAAGAAAAAGGATCATAAATATTACCCAAAAAAATGCTAGACAAGGATAACACAAAGTGCTACAACGACTGCTAAATGCCACAATGATCAAATCAGATGTGCCGGCGCCAAGAGGATCCCCTTTGTTCCGGAGCTCTCCTGCGGCACCCAGCCCTTCCCCAGCTGTGCTATTTACACGAGGTAGCATCAAGGCAGGACTTAAACCTGGCTCATCTCTCTCAGACAAGTGGATTCCCACCAGTTTTAATCACACTGCTCCGGATGGGAAGGAAAGGCAGGAGCAGCCACAGCTTTCGGATTGTTGCCATTTCTAAACAAGACCTCTGGAAGCCGACTCGGGGCGCTGGCTAGCAGTGCAGCAGCTACAGGAGTAGATTTGCCCAATTCAGCTGGCGGCGAGGTCCCCGCAAGCCCCAGCAGCAGCAGCACAGCACCGGGACAAGCTCAGCAGGCTCCTGCCTGGGATTTAGCAATACCAGGACTAGCTGGTTCAAAGCTACCCTGGCTCTGGCACCAGGAGCTGGCCTCACGCGCTGATCTCTACATCAACATAAACCACCGCAGCAGGGTATGACCCTCCTGGTGTAACGCACTCTCCTTTCCCTCTCATGTGCCAGTTCTGCTTTGGACAGGAGCTGTCACTGTCATACCGTTATTGCCCTCGCTGTAAGCGAGTAACTATGAATGACAGGATCTGGCAAACAGGAACGTAAAGGAAGCAAATGCACACACGCAGCAATTCCCCTCAAGCCATACTAGCTGTGAATACAGTATTTTTGGCCATCCCAACCAGCCCAAGCTATTACTTGCTGTGCTTCAAACGTATTTGAGCCCTTCTGAGCCTAAAAATCCATTGTGCAACCATCTAACCACTTTCGCTGCAGTAACCAATCGAGACTATAATGACTGCAGCTAGCTGGCACAGCAGGTTATGTTTGGAGACCACTGATTCAGACTTGAAAGGCTTAGAAAAAGAGACAAAAAAAATCATTCAGGAAACTGATGGGAAAGATCAGAAAGGCTGTGGAGCAGAAGAGGGTCTGAGACTCACCGACGATAAATATGGGGGCGGGGGGAGAAGCTTTGGCATCAGGAGTGAATTGAGATTTGTAATCCAAACTCAGAAGGAATCACTGTCTGTGTACTATCCCCATTCTAATTAGATGATGTTCTTGCAAAAAAAATCAGAAACAATCACAGAGATTGTGCGCTGCTCTACGGACTTGAAGCTATAAGACACAACGAGGCTGCAGCTGAAAAGCATCTTTATGATCCACTGTGCAGCCAAGCGAGCCAGGACCAGTTTACTGCAAAGAAGGGCACTCACAGCACTTTGTAGATGAATCTTGCAGTGATTGCTATCATCATCAAAGATGCAATGGAACTGATTAAAGTGCAGACATGTCCTAGAAAGAGTCTGCATAGAAGGATAACAATTAGCAATTTTCCTCAAATCGGCAAAGCGGCACTCACAAGATAAATTAGTGCCAGCAGTTTCACGTAGCAATTCAAGAACCACCGAGGACAGAAAAGAGGCAGCAGCTCCTCAGTCATATATTTATTGGGAAGTAAAATACTTTATAGAGGAAGTGGATTATCTAGAGATGCCATTTCTCTCTTGGAGAAACATGCAATTGAAAAATGAAGATTTTTTAATCTAAAGTATAAGATTTACTCAGCAGCTTTTGAAACTCTGTCTCCTGATTTTGCAGCCATGCTCTGCTGAGGTCTGAGCACAGCCATCACCTTGCTGGGGAGCAGGGGGAACAAAAGAAGCAGGAGAAAACTTCTCCTTGAGTGGGACAGGGGGATAGAGGAGCGAAGGGGGGTTAGGAGGAGTCATTACCTCCACATTTCCATTTTTCCTGTTTTTCAAGAAGCTACAAAAACTTCCCTCAGCTACCCCAGGGGTCCTGCTGGGGAGTTCTGCACGCCAGACCTTGAAATATTTCATGAAAGGATGCTTAAGATAGTACTATGCATATCACCCTTATGTAGAATTGGGACTTAACTGACTTTCCTTTGCCTACGCAATAACAACAGCAGATGAGATCAGACTGATTATTTAAAAAAAGAAAAAAGTCCCCAAGTGCCAATCCTTTGCTCTTCTGAATACACTCAAAGACCCTGAGGAGGAACTAATCCACTGACCCTTTGATGATGCACAAAGGTTTCATGCAGCCTGTTTTACTTTTCCTGTATTTTCTAAACTGGATCTGTTTCAGTGCTTTCATCACATCAGTCTAAATCTGACTACTCTGCCTGGGAGAGCTCCCCTGTACAATACTGGGAGACTGTTACTCCTCTGCTTTAAAGTGGCATTGGAAATGAGGCAAGGAAAATAAGTAACTTTCAGAAAAGAAAGCAGTACTTACCCACCTGGCAGTACACCTCTATACCTGTTTTAGATATAGCACGAGGGCTCATGGTGAGCAAGGCAAGGACAGACTGAAAGGACAAACACTGTCATGGGAAAGAAACTCCCCACCTGAGTCAGTGCAACGTCCCTAGTAGTGCTGCTTTGGCTGGAAAGATACACAAGGTGTGATCTGAGAGACAAGAAACATCACTGCTACAAAATGCAGACAGGATGACACCGAGACAGTTCATCATTCTGTAAGGACGGTTTCAGCTTTCAGGGTTCTCACCCCCTATTTATGGCACTAATCAGGTGCTAAGGCATCAGCTTTTAAAAGCTACCAGAGGCATTAACAGCAAAAGCCTTTCCATATATCTACATTATTTTTGTGCTTCCTATAACACATGATTCAGATAAAAAGCTTCCCTTTCCTCCCAGGGAACATAGTCTCTTCTAGCAGGGAGACTTGATACTTAGATACATTGTCAGCAGGATCCTGGATTAATTCGTATGCAAGTCAAAAAATGGACGGTAACGTACACAGAGACTCTCTTGTCCTCCCTAATCTTGAGTGAGAGGGAACAGGCAAGGGGGAAAACCAAACAGCTTCTCCTAACCCCAGAGGAAAAGCCCAAAAGCAGAACTTGAAGATCTTGCTGAAGGTCTGGACCTCAGCCAGCGCAGTTTCCCCAGGCACAGAGAGGGAGAAAAGGCACATGTAACCCACGTCCCCTTCCCACCCAAGGGATTGAACCAGCTTGAGGAGTACAGACAACTTGCTGGGAAAAAAAGAAAACTGATAAATTAAGAAACAATATGGCAAAGGACTGCAGTTATTCCTGGGATGAATGATGCATCACAACTAGAGCCCCAGAAAAGCCCAGCAACACAGCTTGCACAGAAATTATTCTGAAGGGTCTCCTTCCACCCGCTGTCGGACCCTCTGTAAGACCCTCATTTGGCCATGACAACTTCAGTCAGAGGTATAACCTCTTTGCTACAGAAATGGGACCTTCCCTTCGTTACTGACACCAACCCAGCAGCTCCGGCCCGGCTAATCATCCCGGCCTGACAGCACTGTGCCCAAGGAAGGCAAACCCTGCTTTCTGGACAGCCTCTGCCAAGCTCTGCGTCCCTGTGGCTGTAGGTGTCTTTGCTCATCGGGTAGAAACCAGCTTGGGAGCATCTCCATTACTCTGCAGTGACTGGAGGTCCCACGAAGCTCTCAGAAGAGGAGGGGACCATTGAAGAGTACGGGAGATGAAAAAAAATATATATATACACTTGACAATTACAGCTCTTTCTGATGACCCTAATAGGGTATAAAGATGCCTCAGCAAAGAAAAAGAAAAAAAAAAAAAAAGAAAGAAAAAAGCCAAACAAACAAAGTCAAAGCCTCTGATGACCCAACAAGAGCATTTTTTCTGACACAAATGCACAAGTCTGATCAGGAAAAGCAGAGGAGAAAAAAAAAAAAGAACATTTTCAGCATCTTAGACAACACAGACTCCCAGGACCCTGCCAAATCCATCTTCTTTAGTAGCCTCCAACAGCACCTTGATAACTTTATCTCCTCTGGTTGCAGCTGTACTGGAAATATCTTCAGAAGAAAGATCTTTCCTTTAGAGAAAACACTACAGAAAACATTATAAAGACAGACTTTCTTCTGTCTGTCAATTCTAAATGCCCTTAAAGATCTTGTGAACTTCAATGTAGGCAGGGCTTGAATTTAAATGCCAAGTGCAAATGCTGTCTGGAATGTATATCCCCGGCAAACAAAGGAGAAAATACTTTTGGCAAGGGTGTCCAGAGCTGTCTAGTTAAATAAGCACCTCAGGAAAAGAATTAATAAGATGGAATAATTTTGAGATGGACCGGCAAAGAAAGTACCATTTCAGAGGTCAAAAAGTGCGGGCTAATACTGCAACAGCTGAAAACGGAGCGAGTGGGATGTCTAAGAGGAAACCAGAAGTATTTTTAGACATACAGATAACTGCCAGGTTAGACACTTCTTTTTATTGCTATTTAACAGTTTATATAGCTGGAACATCATCAAAGGAGACGGTGAGATCTCAGCCACAGCCTACTCCTCAGGTTAGCAATTAGGCCATTCTCGCAGCAGGAGGGAGATGTGTCTTCACATTCTCTCCAGCAGGAGAAGGAATTTGAACCTTGGTCTGAAGCCTCCAAAGTGAGTAGCCTACGGAGAGACTGGGTAAAGAAGCAATGATATTCCTCCAGCAGTTTTGCCGCCTTTTAATTGCTTTGTTGGATTATTTTCACTGAATATTTGATTTGGAGCCCAATGGAACATTGCACATGGAGTGAACCAAAACGCCGAGTATTTCCCGTTCCAACAACTGTTCAGTCCTTCATCCCTCTGCACCAGCAAGTGGGCTGAAAAAACAGTTATTTACAGAACTGTTTACGTGAACAAGAAGGGAATATATTTTCCACATCTACCCAACCTCCTTCACTACCCACTCTGTCCCTTGAGCTCTTCACCCATGTATGTGTAAGGTAAGGGGGGAGAGGGAGGGAGGGTGGTGCTGCTAAGTTCTGTAACCGTTGCGCTCAAGAGAGCAAGACGCAGCCATCGAGACCTCTTCACGTACAACACCAGGGATACGATTCTGCACAGTCCAGCAATCTGGGAAATCTATTTGACTACAGTACCACCTACTGTCATATAGTCGGTGTGCTGATTAAAAGAAAAAAGGTGAACTTACTCATACCTGTGTGAAGATGGTTTGCTTCTCCACCTCCTTATCAGTGAGTACAAAGTCCCAGTCTAAAACAGACCTTCCAAAGAGTAGTTCAGTCAAATATGATTTCCAACTGGCACTTCTATTTGCTTTATTATCTGGGGTATTTTTAAAGCTCTGTTGCTCTTAAAAAATAGTCAAATAAATAAAAGTAAGTGAGCAGAGCTTATCTTTAGACTAGTTGAGATTTATGTTCCTCATGAATTTTACTAAATACAAAAGGAACGTGAAGCCAAAACAACAAACAGCAGACAGCTTTTTAATTAAAGTAATTCCTGCCTAGATGAGGCTCACAAAATGACTCCACTAAATAAGGTTCTGGGTGTTACCAAGCAGAAAAATTAGATGGCTAATAACTATGCAGGGAGGCACACTCGGTCGTAGTAAGGCTCATGGAAGGATGATGGTTTGTGGATAGAGGACAAAAGATAAGTGAATGTGGATAAAAAAAGGAGATAAGGAAGGTAGCATTCAAAATGCAAGGCCAAGGAAGAAGTGAAGATGTGTGCCAAGACACGAGGAAAGACAATTGAGCTGCAGGGACGTGACAGGAATGAGCAGTGGGGAGATTTGTAGAGGGTTTTTCTCCTGGTTCCAGATCAGCAGTGTGAAAGATTACTCTGTTTGTCTCGTAATATGCTAAGGAAATCCTTCAGCCAACTTCTCTTGAAAAGAATATTCACGGTGAGAGAAACGAGGAGAAGTGGGAGCCTGGATGCTGGATGTAGGTCAGGGATTAAACCAGAGCAAGGATGTGCCAGCCTGGGGGATGGGAGAAGGGGGGAGAGGGGATCCTCCAGCCGGGGACTTACTCGCTTGTTTCTCTGCAAATAGGAAGAATTCTTTTTCTTTTTCAAGAGAAATTATCAACTCACAGCAGGTATTTACCTAGAATATGATCCACGTCTTTTCTCTATGCATCAGCCTATGTACCTATAGCTACATTGGTACAGCGATACCTGTGCAGATTTTCATCTACTCCTTAGGTGAATGTAATTCTTGAACCTTCCTCCAAAGAAAGCGAGCGATCAAAGGAAAAGCAAGCAAGCAAGGTGTCCTGGCCCCGAGGACACTCGCTGGCCCTAATGTCCCTGCCCAGTCTCCCCCAGGCCTCCCCCAGCCCTGCCCATGGGGGGACCCCATTTCAGCCCAGCCCAGGGGCATCAGTCCCTGCCCCAGCGATGTCCAGATGCAAGAAAAGAAATATAATATGCTACATGCAGCTGTGGGGTAAAGAGAGAGGGCAACACACACACACACACACACACACACACCACACACACCCTGTTTCCAACCACCGCAGCGATGGTGCTGACACCTCCCTTCAAGTGCCAGCTGACATCTGAAACAAAATACTTGGGGAGTGAGAGCTGACACTGGCTCACAGCACCTGAGGCTGCAGGTCTATCCCTTGCTGAGACAATCAGGTTTTGAGGGAAAAGTCATAAAAAAAAGATAAATTATGAATTCAGGTCTAGATCAGCTTGTGCACTTTGGCATTGACATTGCATATGAAATAAAAACCTTGAGGACGAATTCCTTCCTGCTGTGAAAAACAGAAGAAAGGGGTGAAAGAGCCTGGAGAGAAATGACAGAGCTTGGCTCTCTCCTTGCTCAGTTGGGCTTGTCACAGATTTTCCTCTCTCCAAGCCACATAAGCCGGACAAACAAAACCAGTGATCAACCAGAAGACATGAGTAATAGAGATGAGTAACAAAATGTTCATACTAACTACGCACAACCACCAGCTTCTAATTTTTACAGTAAACCTGTTGCAGGAGTTGACACATGGAGCAAGTTTTATCCTTTTACTCTCATCCAAGTCGCCATGCACTTGCAGCCGGGCTGTAGGCATTAGCAACAGTTACTCATGTGGCTCCTACGATGACTCCCTTAGAAATGCTGTCAGTATGATCCAGGCCTGTTATGCTAACACAGTATTTCCAGTCTCCTGTAACTGTCCCTGTCGTGGGAACAGATAGAGTCCCAGAGGAATTACACCACCAGATCAGACGCAGCCCAGGGTCTCGTCTGAAGCAGACAACAGGAGCAGATGCGTTTGAAGAAGATCAAAGATGCCTCGCTCCATCCCTGCTTCATCCCCAGGTACAATCGTTAGAAACCAAAGTAAGAGACTTCATAGCCCTTCCGACATTTTTGTTAGCGTTACCTGTATCAGCTCAGGACACTCGAGCAATACACATGCAGCCCAGCGCTGCAAACTGTGAGCGTTATGGTGCACCTTAAACAGCTCTGGGTTTTCAAACGTGATGCTATTATAACTACAATAATTACTGGAGCTACAAACAGTAGCAAAAGAGGCCCGTACAAAAGTAAAGGACAAGTGGACGTGTGGTTAATTTGCTGGTGCAGACACAGTTTCAGAGGTGCTCTTGCTCTCTCTGCCTGCAAGAGGAGCTGAGGAGGACATCTCCAGCAGCGATACCTGCCTCGGACATCTCTGATGGCGAGTGCAATGAATCCTGTCTGCATCAGGCAAAGAAAGTGAGGAGCAAGGCATACGTTTAAAATAAATTCCCACGTTCCTACCAGAAGAGCAAACTCTCCTCCTGGCTGCTGTGCCGCAACACCCCCACGAGCAAGGCAGGCTGCACGTAGCTTACCCAAGGTTCTTCCCGACAGCAAAGACTGTTCTGATTAAAACAAGACCAAATTTTGCTGGTGACATGGATTAGCCACCAAGTTCTTTTACTCATGTTACAGATTTAACCTAAAGGAAACGTCCAAAGCATGCTTCAAGCGCGCTGTCATACTCCAGTGCCAGTTTCAGAGCTGAAAACCAGACAGAACCGAGATCAAAATGAGATTCATTCCTCAATTTTTAATGTAAGAAAATCAATGTGCTTTGACCAAAGAAAATAAAAGCCTTGAAAAGAGTTCTCATTTTGATGAAGCACCAGTAAACAACATCAGAAAGTGCAGAATGAACCAGAATGAGAGGAAATTGTACTATTTTGGCATGTCCGGCAGTTATAAAACTAAAAAGTTGTGAACTTTCCATACAGAAATTACCATTAAAATGATTACAAAATAAAACGGATCTTTACACCACCGTCTGGTTTCCTTCCTACTGAAGAATCGCCGCGACAATGCCGAAGGTCCCAGCAGTTGACATAAACCCAAAACACATTCAACGTTTTGGTGGAGCCTAGAGGGGAAGGAGCACAAGGGAGCCCACCCAAGCTGGTGGGCAAATACCACATTTTGCTCTTCTGCTCTGAAGCAACCGACTTCTTAAAAATGCCCTTGTACCCCCCAGGGAGCAGAGCCTTAATGCCTGAGATTGGAGCCCTTCTAACGTTGTTCAGAGAAGCAGTTGGGGAATGGAGAAAACTGACACTCCATAAACTGCTCGGAGGATATTTGTAATACTCAGGGTCCTTCATGTACTCTTTCTGTTTTATTGATCATAAAAAAAAAAAAAATCAATCCATAAACTACATATGTATACAAATATAATACAATGATGTTTCTGAAGGGAATGACAGTACAAACTTAAAACAAAATGCACTAAAATGGATCCCAAAATGCATCTGAAGGTGTGCAGGCCCCTGGCCGCAGAGCCGGGCAGCCGGTGTGGTGCAGAACCCTCGGCAGCTGGAGGCACCGGCATCGGCACCGCCGAGGGCCAAAACTAGGTTAATGCGGTGAGTGAATCAACTCTCTTAATAGATACATGGCTAAGTTCATTGGCAGGGCAATGAGGCGAAGCTCGCGGCGTAGCTCTCTGCAATACGATGGGTCTACAGATAAAAACACCGCAGCCTGCACCGCTGCCAGCTATTTAAATTTTATTGCATAAACAGTCAATCATGGCTTCTTAAAAAAAACCCCACCCAAATCCCCTCATTCAGACAGGTTTAATTGATTGCTGTTCTTCAGAGAGAGTTCAGAAAAATGAAAGATGTTCTTATCTAAATCCTTTCTTTTAATAGCCCTAATTTTGCACACTACCAGTAGTATGTATTTATATATCAAAGCCTCAAGTCCTGAGGATTTTTGCTTGACTCTTGAGAAATTTCAATATTTGATCCTGAACTAAGGATAGAAAATTCACTTGCAACCGAAATTGTAGTCATTTAAAGTGAAAGTAACACAAGGCGGACAGAAGAGCTGCAACGTAAAGAAGATGTACCCGGGGATCCCGTGGCCAAGCAGGATGCTGCGAGTGGAGGACGGCCACAGCCTCTCCTCTCTGGGCAGCTCCATCCAAGCCTGCGTCAGGCACGCTGCAAACTTATCGTGTGTTACAATAAATACAACACCTAGGGGAAAAGAGTAATTTATCTGGATTAGTGCCGCAAAGACCTCAGGAAACAGTTTCTCGGGGTGGTGTAACTCAGTGGCAGTCTCCGCTCCGGCTCCAGCAGCCGTCCCACGTAACGCAAGCCCGCGCCCGCTGCTCTTTGGCAGCTCACTTGCACGGACGAGCCACAGCCGGGCACGTTCCTCATCCCGATGAGGTGTGCTGTGCTGAGCATTTGGTATTCTCTACAACATTGTTTGTAAGATGAGTGTGAGCCTTTTCTTTTTTTTCTTTCCCCCCTTTTTTTTCTTTCTTCCCTGGCTATCTGTGCCAGCACGCGGCTCAGATTGAAATGCTACGGTAACCCACGGGAGCAGGAAATTTATGATACAGAAAACAGTGCCATTTCAATAACCATTCCATTTTTTTCCTTCATTTCACATCACAGTGCTAATATTACTTATTTATTTATTTACATGGACCTACTCCGTATATATATTCTCCTGGTCTCAACAGTACTGTAGAGCAACAATTTTTTTCTCCTCTGAAGCCTAAGATGAAAATATGACCTGACTAAAAATGTCGCATTTAGTACACTTCAGCTGCAAAGATTCAGAAAATGCAAAGGGAATAAATTTACATTATGGTAGGATTAACAGCTAATTCATTAGATTAATTCCAGATCTTGGTGTTTATCTGGGTATAGTCTTCTACTCAATAAAAACCTCCATGGCTTCACATCCATGTTTTCATGATGATTTTGATTTGTGCATAAGAGATGGATTTAGTAGCAGCTTTGTTGTCTCTTTTATTTTTGTTTATCTGTCTCTCTAGTCTTAATCTCCATACCTTAAAAACAAATAAAACAATATTAATATTTATGGAGATCTCTCTCTGCATCTTCACAACCTTCAAGATACACCTTGTATTTTGTCCTCTGTACTTACGGAGCTGGGGGGTTGAACGTCTCATTAACATAACAATGTTGAAAAATATTTTTGTGTTACAGACAAACACCTAAGTGATTACCTTTCTCGGATACCACTCAAATCTATTCTATACTTAATTTTAAACATTTTTTACCCAAGTAAGTTGAATTGGGCAATTCTTAGAAGAAACCAGCCTGCTAGGCATGTACCTCTATTCTTTTAGAATCATAGAATCACCGACATGAGAAAAGACCCTGAAGATCACAGAGTCCCAGCGTTAACCCAGCACCGCCAAGTCCACCACTAAACCATGTCCCTAAGCTCCACGTCTACACGTCAAGAGGTGATGCTCCGCTCTGCTGCAGGGGTGCTCCGCCAGCTCCCGCCGGACCCCGCGCCCAGCCAGCACCCCGGCCCTGCCAGTGCCGCTCTGCCGCGGTCAGGAGGCAGCGGCGGCGACGTTTGACGTTTTTCTTTCCTTCCAGATCAACTTTCCATTTCAAAGCGCAGCGGGCGCGCCGTTGGTCTCCTGCTCTCTGCATTGTTCTGTCTTTCCAAATCACCATCAGGTTAGTTTGCTTTGCATATCATTTCCCCTCTCGGAGATCCCGAGACATCATCACAGGTAATGGATGCAGTCCAAAGTGCCTGGCTGCCACCGGGATCAGGGAACGGCTGCCGTGTTGAGCTCAGAGATTATCCAGCCATCAGACATTATAACTGGTAATATTCAGATGCTGTATGCCTTTTTTGGGTTTTTTTTTTTTTTACAGCAGATGAGATGACATTTGGAAAAAAAATAAAAAAATAAAGACAGCTATGAGTCCAGATGGCTTGAAACCTACAACAAGGATGAAAAAACTGACAGATCTGTGGGGAAAGAAAGGAAGGAAAGGATGAAAGGGAAAAAAAAACAATGCAGACCTGGCTGGGTAGGTAGAGCGAAGGAAGCCTGTTGTATTTAGCAAGCCAAGCACCATAAATCTAAGAACACTCTCTTAAAACACACACATTTACACCCATATTTGTAAGCTGATGAGAGAAGTAGCAAAAATACTAATTTCATGGTGTGATCATAGCCTCCGATCTCTAAAACAAGCCAACTGGTATCCTCGTCTCTATTGTGAGTACAAGATCGCGTTAGAGGGAAACACAAACCAGTGAAATGTCAAGAGCAATTAACTGCTGCATTTTTCATGCAACACAAAATGGGAAAATTTTATAGGGCTCCTATAATTAAAGTTAATAAAAATGAATATACAATTCCTTGAAGGACCGTAGGTGATGCAAGTTTCTCTAGCCTCAATGTAGCCGTGCCCTCCCCGGTCACCCGGTGCTCCATTAAAACACTTTTGCCACATTTCTCACAGCTCTGGAGCTGAGTTTTTGAGCCACTCAGGAAACTCTCAGCAGATTTCTCTTTGTGAAATCCACTTTAAAACAGCTTGCTCCTCACCACTGAGCGACCCTTTATTAACTCGGCAATTGTGGCAGCAAGCTGAGCAGGCAGAGGAGTGACACAGAGCGGGGACGGATGAAACGCTGAGCGGTGTGATAAGGTGCAAAGACGAGGTTTTGGTCTGGGCTCCTGGGGATGGGCTGTTTGAAGGCAAATGATGCTTTGTTTGTCACCGAGCACTGGCAGGAGCCCTCCACTCCCGCCTGACCCCAGGCAGCTCATGTACTACTGAATGCTTCAATTTAATTACTTTAAAACGTCCATAGAAAGCTAAAGAAGAGGAACTGTTGGCAAGCAGTGAATGTACCAAAAAGAAGCCGATGTGGGCAGTCAGGAAACAATTTGTGTTTCCTACTGCATTTGAAGGAGAAAATGCAAAGAAAGAAAGAAAGAAGGAGAACAGAAAGAAGGTGATGTCAAGGCTTCTTGGTCCCGTTATGGTGCTGGCTTCCTTCCTCTGCCTACGGGAGCACAAGCCTCCTCGCCTCCTGCTCAGGGAAATGTCATCATTTTTAGGCTCTGAGATATTTTGGGTGCTGCTGGCAATGCCAGATGTCCTGCAAAGTAATACTCATTGATCCCAAGTCCAGGACTTTAATTTCCCATCACATGGCGAGTAGAGGGACAGGGAGTTACCCTCCCTTCTAAATACTCAAACAACTAGACATGGAAAAGCTCTGTGGGAAGAGCCACAAAAGCCCCTCCACTCCCAGAGGTTTTGGGGCGCTTCCAGATGGGGTAGGGGACCGACCCCATCCCCTCGGTGTGTCCCACCACCACACAGCTCCTGGCGCAGGCTGTCAGATGAAAAGGACCGGCTCTCTCCCCATCTCCTCAGTGAGTCATTTCTGCCGTCCTTCATTTCTCAGAAAAGCTGAGAGTGTAATACGCTGCTGTGGATTGAGCAGAAAATTTCTTTTGACTTTAATTGAATTTTTCAGATGTTAATTTTTATCAGGAAAGAAAAAAAGATACATTTTAAATCTGGTTTGATCCAACCCCCTTTTTCTTTCCATTTCAGCTGCTGAACCAGGACAGTTGTGATGCAAACGCTTCCCAACCGGAGAAGGCCCCGTGGATTCTGCTGTGACGAGATCCCCGTATGGCACAATAGAGGATGGTGCCTATTAACCCAGGATATCTTTCCAATTTTCATCTCTTATTCTGCTAGTATTTTTAGAAAGCACTTAAATCTGTGTGAATTTTTGATCTGGGCTGCGATGAAATACCTCCTCCAGGTGTGCCAGCTCTTGGGAATACCTGCAAGAGGGAAAGCCAGAGCCAGAGCAGTGACCAAAGCCAGGCAGAGGTGTGATCTCCACGTCGGCTTGCCCACCGTGCAGCCCGCAGAAGAGCCGGCTGTGCGACAGGAGGCCTGGGCACTCAATACTGTGTACGCTGTTGTTTTGTGTGCAAAGCCGCAGTTTTACCTTTACATGGACAGAGGAGAGAAATGCCCAAATTTTGGTACACTTCCACCTCCAGAATAACCTCGCAGGGTCGCTCCCGGCTTTGCTTGAAGAAGCTTCGCTCCCAGGAGGGCTGTGGGAGTTCATTCCTGATACAATCCCCTTTCCTGATTGTTCTTCACGACTCAAACCCACTGCCACGCCAGTACAGAGCTCCCACAACCTCCTCGTCAGCCCAGGCAGCCAAGAGCTGGCCAACCTGAAAACTAAAGCCGTGCTGGCTACCTACAGATGCGTCTTCACCCACCATCTCCTTGGGTCAGCAGGTGGAGAAATGCTTCTCAGCAGACAATCCTTCGGCTAAGAACTTCATTAAAAAAGACGGAGAGAGACACAAACAAATCTCTTTCTTGGTGAACCTTCGTTATTCCTTCTTACGATACAGTCCACACACGCGGCTCCATATGCAGCACGCCATCAAACGGCATCTGTCCCGGAACCGCTCTGAAGCGGAGTACGGAGTGCCACATGGTGTCCTGAGCCTGCTCGGACATATTTTAACAGCAGGGTACATGGGTAAGCTCGTGTGCACTACAATGTCTCTTATCAATTTCTTTCTTCTTTTTCTTTTTTTTTTTGTCTTTTTCTTTTTTTCTTTGATGTTGTCTAAAAAAAGCCAAACAGCAATATCAAACAGAACAGACCTTTCAAAAGGTTTTGATAACAGCAGCCTGCTGAGTCCTTTTTAAATGCAATTATTTTATGTGGGACTAATTCAGAGATAAAAGTCAGCTCTGTCAATAGAGCTTAAATCCATTCCTTGCAAAACAGGCCCTTGAATTACTCCTGTTTTGAATAAACTCGTTGATAGGACGCATTCGCTGGATAGCAGCGGTGGAATGACCCATCGTGAATCCCACTGCCACGTGCCTCGCAGAGCCCGGATTGTCCCCAGGGGAAAAAAAAAAGCCTGCAATAGCTTAAGCTGGTTTGTGATGCGGTAAAGCAGAAGGAAGCGAGAGGGTCTGCCCGGCCGCTCGGCCGAGGGGCTGCCTGCTAGGAGCAGCTCCTGCTCTCCGGGGGTCCGGGCAGCACCAGGGGCTCTGTAACCCCCGACTGCCTTCAGATTTAGGGCTTAAATTTAGCTGCTACTTGCAAGGACAGAGCGCGGCCATTTCTCATGCTTTGTTCGGAAAGACGGTATAAATGGGCCACTTATGAGAGCGCCTGTTATGTACAAGTGCTCATACATTTGAGGATGTACCAGCACTTCTTAATTTACTCTTCAGCTACAGTTGAAGTCCTCTTCTGTCAGGCAGGTTTTCTGTGTAAAACCTAGTTTGTACCGATTTCTGGGCACCTTGCCACCAAAGCTAGATTATACACAAACAAGCATGCGCGCACACACATAATCAGGGCCTGCAATCACATATTTAATCAGGAAAGGATTAGGCAACCTTTACAAAGTTCAAGCTGCAGACTGAAATAAAGAACCACCATGCCGAAAAAAAAAAGGCGTTATAAATGGTTTAACGGACTTGGCATTAGGGATGCAAACTCGCGTCTTTACCCAAATGGTACTTTTAAACCCTTTTTTCAGCCGTTTCTCTTCGAAGCAATCGACCCTGGTTTACACCAGCTTGCATTTCAGTGCTAATAATATCGGTCTACAGAGTTTTAATTAAAGGAAGATCCTCCTGTAAAGAAATCACATGGCTATTTTAACAGTGCATTCACTAGAGTCTTTTGCTGGCTAAGAGACAGCCCGGGGGATTTCGCATTGCCGGCGGACAGTAACGCCTACCAGGTTAGGCATTACTACCTGCTGATGTCTGGGCACACACACATGTCCATGCAATGATGAGTTCTGGTAGATACAAGCCATAATAAACTCCCAGGCATCAGAAGGGAAAAGCCAATACATGGGAACTGAATTGCCACTGTCTGTGAAATACTTCAGCAGAGCATTTTAATTGAAGTAAACAATTTAATTACAGCTAAATTAAAACAATAAAAAATTAGTTTCTTGTGATTTTGGCAAAAGCTACTTAAGAGTTTTGATCTATTTTCCCTTCTTCTCAGGAAAACACCTTAATCCCTCACTGGTGTAAACATAAGATATACTCTTCTACATTGATCTTCAACTGCAAACAAACATCATTCACGCTTCAGTATTTTTGTTCATTATAATTTTGGTTTTGCTGTAGCAAAGCTTTCCTCTCCCCCGAGAGCAGACAAGCTCTCCCGGAGCCAGGACGTCTGCCCACCGCAGCAGTCACCAGCCTTTGCTGGGGCTGGGGCAGGGCAGGGCGAAGGCTCCATCACCCGGGGGGACCTCCGCTAATGGCAGTCCCGCTCTGAGTCAGACCGAATGACCCAACATTTCAATGACACTGACCAAGCCAAGTCAGGCCTTGTACACCTCAGCACCCACAACTGTTGTACGAGTGATGGTAGAGGTTACAACCCACCTAGTCCCCTACCACTCGCTTATGGACCTGCCACCATCCATGAATCAGTCTAAACCCCTTTTTCCCCCCGACATCACCTGCCTCCGCAACAACCCCGGCAGCTATGACCAGAAACTCCTTCCCTGCTGCGCAAAGAAGCATTTCTTTATCTCTATTTTTACCTCATACCTTTAATTTCTTCTCCCAGTCATACAAACCAGCGAGGCCCCAAATACTGGACCAAAGATGAGGAACAACAGGTAACACCAAACCCAAAACTCAATGAGTCACAATTTACCAAGCCCGCCTGGGTGATCTGACCCCGTGGCGTTTCCCTGGGGCTCGCATCAGCCACGTTGGACTCTCCTCCTGTATTAGGGGACTTCACCTCCCACTCTTTACCCACTCAAAACTCACCACCGCCTGCAGTGGGAACAGTGAAAAGGCGAGGAACGGGGAAACATGCCCTGCATGCAATATTTAATCCTGCGCCTTAGACATAACCTGAAAAAACCCACAGATTTGCTGTTTACAGTGAAATCACTGAAAAGCAGTAGTATTTTTGTTGCCTCATCAAATAAGATTTAAAATTGAGAAAAGCATAAGTTGGTTCATTTTGTTATAAAAAATAGACCTGGTATTCTTCAGCTGTTTTCCAGCTCTGCAGGCTTTCCAGGCACTGACTGCTGATGGATTCCAGCAAGTCCTTCCCGTTGAGTGAATGATTATTATTATTCACACGGTACGGTGAGGGACGTCGTCAAGGCTAAACTCTTCAATCTCTAGTGTCAAAAAGTTGGATAAACTCAGGAGTGCTGAGGGCTGGCAGCTCCTCTTTAGAGGGGCTTTTTATGCAGCTGAAATGGGAACCACGCTGCCTTTCGCAGCCTGGGATTTCTGGACTGTGTGATTTGGGCAAAACCACGATTGGAGCCTTGGTCATCTGGGTTGGACCTAAAACCAGCCTGCAACAATTCTTAAAGGCCCAGAGCAGAATGAATCCAAACGGTGTCACAAGCTCCCAGTAAAATTATGGGACTTTGCTCATTTTCGGGCTGCAGCCGTTCCTATCTGTCCGGGCACGGAGCAGGACAGAGCTGCCGGCACTGCCCCACCACTGCAAAAAGACCAGAATAAAGTGCTACATGCATCTGCTACCCATGTGCCTCCGTTTTTTTCCCAGCCCTCAGATATATTTGGCATATCGTTCGGGTATCCATAGCAGTTACTGTAAGAATGGGGCTATAATTTTTAAGATAGTCTCATTTATGAAAAGCTGGAAAAGAGACAAGTCAAAATAGAGAACATAAAATACCCAGTAGCTAATTTACAATCTTTTATTTCTGGATCCTAGATGCATTTGCTTCATAACAAGAATATATTCTCTGCTCCTCTCTTTCCCCCATTTTCAATTTCCTGGGTTACTAAAGTTGAAAAATTCATTAATGAAAGCTCTTTGCATCCATAACTCAGGACATAGAGCTTCTTTTCAAACCTGGCAATAAAGCGTCATTTATAGCTGGAAAGAGTTAGGGCTGGTTAGATCAAATACCAACCTAATCCCACTGAAAGAAACAATGTTGCAAAAGTAATTGCTTGTTAGTAATCACCCCCCAGCTGCAGCACTGTATACTGCTGCCTTTGAGGAGCGCGATGCAATGTCAAAGGAGACGCACTGATAGAAAGAAAATACTCAGGAAAATCAGAGGAATCAATTTGTGCTTAAAATGCATAATCCAGCAAAGGAACTGGCAGGAAGAAAACTTGCCCACGATACGATGTCGAAGGAACCCAATGCACTCTGGACTCGGGTGAATCAAGAATACAAAAAGACACCTCAATATTTTTTCTTCATTTTTAAAGATTACATTCAACCTAGACGGGGAAACTTATCACTGGCATGTAAACCGCGACCAAGTTTTACTCCAGCTCTACTTCAAAGGAATATGTTGCTATCCAAAGGTATAAGGGCAGAAACTGCTACCAAGCTGTAGCAGGGACCTTCACTTACTTCCCCGGCATGCAAACCTTGTCTATGCCACTCCTTGCTGGTGGCCATGGGCACAGATAACGCAGCATTTCCAGACTGACTTTGTGTCTATTCTTGTGCCAAATGCAAAAAAAACCCCAAAATTTAGTCTCTATTTTGTTTTTCCATTTGATTTTCTGTGCGTACATCAATAGATAGCACAAGGCATTGAGTGTAAATACTGTCCCTACATCTATTTTCACAGCTAGGATAATACAACCACAACATTTTGCTAGGGTATATCGCCACTCAGAGTGTTTTTGCCTATTGACTGTCTTATTGAGTGACGGCAAGAGAAACAATCTTATTAATAGAAGTGACATCACACCTTGATTTTCTCCCCTCCTGTTTCTTCTGAAGTATCGGGATTAGAATAAATCCACCTCCCTGCCGATTTCAGTGGGACAGACAGAAAAAAGACTGGCACAAGGGCGCAATAATTACCATTTCAGCTTGTTTACACACATGCGCACACACAAACGCATACTTGCGCACCTTCTTTTTTTTCCCCCCAGAAGCCTTCTGACACAACCAACCAGCTTGGTCTACGTCTGGAAGGTCAGTTGCTTAATGATGCATGTTTAATTGCAATTCATTACATCTCAGCGCTACGTAAATTATTACTCTCCTGCTTTAAAGAGGATAAAAGGTTTTAGCAATCCTCTGCGTTTAAGTGAACAAAGTTGAGTTTTGCTCTCTGGGGCTGCAGCTCAGGTTTGTGTCTCCGCTCCTGAAGGGCTCGGAGAACAATCATGTTTCCACCCCTCTTCAGCCGCTCTCGCTCAGCTTGAGCATCCCGCCAGCCCTGTCCTTCCTCGAATATACAGGACTTTTGTTCTTCAGGAAAATGACTATTTTTAGCTCACAAAATATGGTATAAATCACCGTGTGGGTCAATGCTTGCTAATTACCCATGACTAAGTCCCAATTTAATGTGTACTGACATAGAGATTTCCAAATAATAATGCCTTCTCCTTTGCTGCATGACAGTCATAAAATATACATTAAAGAGGCCTTCTTTTAGGAGAGCAGGTGCTGAGACTAAGCACTGACAAAAAGGCACTTCTGGGGTGTGAAATACGTTATTGAATTAGCAGCGAATGCATTAGTTAGGTCTGAGTTATGCTTTGAACGTCTAAGACGCACGCAGCCATGCCAACTCCCTCCTCACCCTTTCAGCCCATCTCCAGGAGGAAAATTTCCCTCGTCGCCTGCTGAGTACAATATGGGCATAGAAAGGGGCATGGAGAAAGCAGTGTGAAGAAGGATTAGAGTCATGGGATGTTGGGAGGTTTGAAGAAAATGGACTGTGAGGAAAAATGAAGGTTATGCTGTATGTACGGAGAAGGTGAAACTATCAGGCTGCTGTTAGCGTGCAAGGGGAGACTGGTCCCCAACATCCTTGTCGCAGCAAGTTGGAGAGACGGGATCTGTTCCTGACTCAGTGGGCGACCTCAGGCAAGTTTATTCTCTCCTCAACATAGTAAATTATCCTTTCATAAAATCCAATGCCCCCAAAATGCCATTTAAAAAAGAAAACCTAACTTTTAAGGCTGCTAAATGAAAGCAATGCAATTGTCTATCACATCATCTAGAAACCCCAAGCAGTTAAAGCCAGGGAAATGAATAGTTAATGATATCATAAATCTTATGCTGCCACATAAACATAAACACATTTTTTCTTGTCATGTGTGAAGGAATAAATGTTTTATCACACCTTAACTCTGCCACATTGAATTATTTCCCCATTATTATTGCTATTTTAAGGCAAGTATGTATTTCCTCCAAAGAGGCTCTGTTAGGAACGAGTTACCCGGTTATTTATTTGTGAATGGACAGCGCATCTTCGGTGAAGTCCTTCTGTGGAGATTTAGGCACGTCCAAAATAAGACTAAACAGAAATTTGTCTGACAACAGTGACTAGAAGTCGTAAGAGAGACTCCCTGGCCATTTAGGAGCTGAGACAGAAGAGAATAACACAGGTCCATGGATTGGCACTCCTTGCCTGTGCCGGAGAAGAACAGATGACAACTTGTGTGGAAGGGAAGAGCTCTGGGGTTTCTCTCTTGTAATACCCCACAGTGCTCAGCAGCAAGAAATACCTACAGACAGGTGTTTTGCCTGTGAAACCGGGGGAAAACAAATTGTGCAGTCCTTAGGATAAACTCAAAAGAAGTGACCAGTTTCTGGAGCCCTCGTGAGTAGGTGAACCTCTTTGCTACAGCTGCTGCATGTGTGCTGGGGCTGAGCGGTACCCAAAGGACTGCACACAGAGAAAGGATGTGTGTAAGCTACGGGCAGCCAGAATGAAGACTGTAGGATCCCATTTCCATGACAGTGTAAAAGAAAGGGCCTGTTCAGGGAAGCAGGGGAAATAATAGCTGTGAAATGGCAGCTCCGTTTCTGCCTGGAATGGGCACACTCCCGTCTTGGGGGAGCACCGACTTCGTAACTCATCTCTGCGTTCAGGGCATTTCACGTGCAACTTTCTAAGGCTGCACAGAGAAAATTTTACCACCTTTGTAAAACACTTTCAAATCTGAGTGAAAACTATTATTTAAGTGCAAAATATAATTACAGTGAAGATCAGCATGTAGAATGCTGCTGGGGAAAGGGGTGTGACATTACTCTTAATAATTAGGCAGAAAAACACAGAGGAAATGGATAAGAAAGACAGAAAGACAGAAAGAAAGAAAAAGAAAGACAGAAAGACAGATAGAAACACAGACAGAAAGATAGAAAGGAAAAAAGACAGACAGACAGACAAACAGAAAGACAGAAAGGCAGAAAGACAGCAAGACAGAAAAGGATAAATTAAGCTTAACTAGCAGAAAAACCCTTTCAGAGACCGTCTGGTATTGTGTCTAAACCAGCAAAGTAGAGTTGATCTTAGCCACTAATGCAGTGTGCATCATCTGGACCCTTTTCTCAATGTCTTTATCTGCAAAACACAGGCTAATAATTGTTATGAATTTTTGATAGGCACAAGTAGCAATACGACAGCTAGCTTTGATTTACTGTCACGTATACTTTGAGAATTTCCCTAAAGTACTCTCAGTTCTTTGTGTGAAAGAACTGCTGCAGAGGTGCAAAGTATTATTACTATTATCGTGCAGAACATTTCAAACATCGTACAATAAAAGTTGTGGCTAGCAAACCAGTTCCCAGAAAAGCAAGCCTTTACAGCAAAATTGCATCCACTAATGAACTCCCCACAAAAAAGAAATAATTGGATTGAGAGACGACTTCACATGAAGGGGTGGAGCACCTTCGTAGTGTGTAAAGACAGTTAACTATTAACTATTAATATTAACTATATTGAGACCTTTTCAATACAAAAATACTGCATTGCCACAATTAATCCACTCCAAGCCTTCCCCTGTCTATAATCAGGTCAATTCCACCTATACTGAGACAGATAATTACTATTTAAGGGCTTTTTCTCCACGGCTCCCTACAGGTTTTGAACAAGCAGACTCCCTCCAATCCCCAGAATATCTTGTAGGCTGTGCAGACCATGAGCACGCGTGCATCCAGGGTGTGCATGCTCAGGACATCAGGAAAACGCAGCCATCCGGCATGTTTTCCTCCTCAGTAACATTTCCCAGGAAAGCTGTGTTTCTAGTATCCCCTCAAAGAGATTTCAGTCCTGACTCTCTTAGCAGCACCTCATCCACTTGGTCATTTGAGAGGCGATGCGGGGCGGGGGGCTGTAGTAAACACTCCCCAGGGCCTCTCATGGCACGAGCTGCTTTTCCCACAGAAGCCTTCCTCCCTTCTCTGGATGCTTTGCGCTTTCCTGAGGCTTCCAAGGACTACGCAGAGCCACACAAGGCTATAACTCACATGATGAAGTCCAACCCAGTTAGCTTATGTGATATGAGGTTCCTTGACTACGCTGGCCTATTGATTAGTTTGTCCGAAAATGCTGCCTCATTTATTACGGTTTGATTTAAGCAGATAGAGCGCACCAGAAAGGTCACTCATTTTTATCCATTCCTAGCAAACAACACCCCCAATTCCATTACTACTATTTCCAAATCAATGCTGCTTTACTTTTCCCTTCTGAGCCTCTGGAGCATAGCTAGGATCGATGGTGCTTGTTCTGCCTTCGGTGTGAGAAACATTGCCCAGACACTGTTGCAGGGAAAGGCTGCTCCTCCGCTCGCTGCTACAGCAGAGACGCCACCTCCCATTTGCTCATGCAAACACAGGCAGCTGGATAATGAATGCCATATTCAAATGCATTTGTTAGTGGCTTGATCCTCAGAACAGACTAAAATATTTGTGCTAGAAAGGTTTCACAGGGGTTTTTTTCCAAAAGCCTTAAAAAGTAACAAAACCAAACCCTTCCCCATCCCAAAATGGACACTGCCAGGATGCATTTTTCCAAAACATATTAAATAACTACATTGGTGAAATACTCTCTGTTCACAGAAGACACAATTCCCAGTTTGAGCAAAATGAGAAGTTTGAAAATGGGTCACAATTCCAAAGCAACATGTTGGAAGTAAATTTTCAAACTTTCTGGCATGATTATCTTCTATCTCTACCTTTTTCATATCTAAACCCAACCCAATGTTTGGCTCTCAGCAATAAAAGCAGATTTAGGATATATGGGCTGCCCTTGGCGCTTGCAGGTGAGGAGGAAGAAGGGGGATTATCTGCATCGCTGGTCTGTGCTGTTTGCTTGGATTACAGTCTATTTTGATACACTATCTTCAATGCCATTGTCAGTTGAAGCCAGTAAAAAACCTCTCTGGGTTGTTCTTTAGTCCCTAAGTGGTATTTAAGAACCTTTTTTACCCCATCGCTATGTTACACACTAGATAACGCAGCATTTGCTCCATGGTCAGAGGGGACTCGTTTTTTAACCAGACTGCCATGCACATCTCGGGCCGGGGACGTTGCTTCCCTGCTTTCTCACCGAACACCAGCGACACGTTAGCAGCTGTCCGTCCCTTCCCAGCTCTCATCTCGGATTCAGGGATACAGCCCCATGCGAAGCACCCCTGGGTAGACCTGTTACCTCCCGCCTGCTGATGCAGCCACCGGAGAGAAGAGATGTGCAAATCCCTCTCTCCCTTACTCAGCCATTTATTAATTAACCTCTCATTATAAAAAAGGGTAATCACGGTTACCTACGCTGAGTCAGCGGGCTCTTTAACCACCAGCCAAGAACTCTAGGAAAGTCTCTTCTGAGCGCTAAATGCAATCACTATCACGTCTCAAATTCCCGTCCCAGTTCACCTCTCGCAATCCATTAAGTGCTGCAGCTTTGCCGCCAGCTGGTGCCAAAATCCAGGTTCCCTTCCCACTGGATTATACATACAAGCCAATGTATGCTGGGAGGATAGCAGTCCAGGTATGCAAAATATCCGTAACTTCATGTATATGTGCCTTCTAGGGGTATTTTCTGGAAAATTGGGAATTTTCTATGAAAGGGGCTAAACTGGGGCTCCTTTGTGAGCAGAGGAGGAAGGAGAGGAGGCACGTGGGGCCGAGCCACGGGCAGCAGGATCAGTCCATGACCATGAAAAGCAACAAGAGAGCAAAGCTCCCTTCACTGTTCTTCAAATAAATAGCATAAAACCCCAAACAAAAAAATCTAGCTGCATTCCCACCCGGGGCAAGCTGTAGCTTCAGGGCTCGTGTCCAGCAACCGAGCTGACAAGCGGCTCTTACTGATGCCAGCACGCACACACATACACACACGTGCACACACACACACACACAGAATATCTGAGCTAATTGGCCGGCTCTGCTACTCTGTGCAGACAGCAGCTGCATGGGTAATGGTGTTACTACAATCAGATGTTATAAATCTCCCGATCAGAAACGATAGGAAGTTATTCAGTCAGAATAAAATGTGCTCTCTTCACCTCCAACCTGCGCACGGTTCCTGACACTCTGCGACTCCAACCGCAGCACCAGCCCTTATTAAAACTGCAACAGGGAAAAACAAATGCAGATGTTGCGAGGCGGTGCGGTTTTGCTGCTTACGCTGCCGTGCCCTCTCACTGCCACCGCAAAATGCCTCGCAGGGTTGCTGCTGAATAATGCAATTACGGAGTCAAGTAAATGGAGAGGGAGAGTGAAAAGCAAGAGAAACGCTGGAGTTTCGGTGATGCTGTGAAAGTGGCAGGGAAGGAAGAAGCCAGGCGGCTGTTCCCCAGCAGAAAGCTGGGGGAAGACGTTCACCACCCGTTACGGGACTGCATGGGCTGAGCCTGGGCGCAGGGACAAGGCAGAACGGGATGGCCGTGGCACTGGGGCTGTTTGCAAAGGCAGCGAGTGGAGAGCTGCTAAAAGAAGGCAGTGCTAATGAACAGAGAGAAAAGCAGGAAGGTATCAGAAGTGGAAAAGGTCACTCATGAGAGACGTGGTAATTCGCCTCACTTCATGGTGCCACTTCGACGAGGAGCTGAGTCACCCTCCGCTCCCTTTCAGCGCCGAGGGGGAGCCGGCACTGCCCACCATCACCGCCCTGGGCTACCGCGGAGCCTGCACACCCCCAATTTCTGCATCTTCATCGGGTGTCCCAGAGTTCCCCAGATCGGTTATATATATCCTCTGGTAGCGCACTTGATCCTGGCAAAAAATACCAGTTAGGGATCCATAAAGCTGTGGATCTCTTCCTTCTTCATATCTCTACTTCCTCATGTCACGCCTGCTTTTCCAAAACAGCTCTCTAACACCATCCTAAATCACTGTAAAAGAATGGGTGCATCTGAAGGAAGAAACTGCTGTGTTTGTTAGATATTTTACACAGCAAAATAACAAACTGCTCAGAAACACCCATGGCAGACTACGATGGAATAACACTCATGCCACAGTGTGATGGCAAGACGCACGCTGACTATCCGTGCTTATTGTCCACATGTTTTATAGCTCCCCATCCCTTGCTGTTTTTCTAAATTGATTTTACTGCAAACTGCAGAGGAGTTTACCTCTTCTATGGGCAAAAAAAACCCAACCAAGAAAGCAGCACAAAACTTTAACCAGTGCAGCGGCCAGGCCTATGGTAGATGTGGAGGTGAGAAGCTGAAGTGCTGCTGTGGCTTTGATGCCTTCTCCACCAGAAACCACCAAAGGCACCGCCGATTGCCCCTGCAGCTGAGGAACTGCACGACATCTTCCAGCCCTTTGTTAACCTGATACGGCGAGGACAGGAAGATCAAATACCTGAAATGGGAAGGACATGGCAATGAAGAATGTTGTTCCAGCAGAAGTGAGGATGTTTATTCCCCCTCTGTCATCTGAGCAGTGTGTGATACACCAGGCATGGCTATGGCCTGTTTGGAACGAAACTGTGGTGTAGAAGTTTTCAGCTGCTGTCAGTGTTCATCAGCTCCCCTCCGAAAAACGCACGTACCAGACACAATTTTTCTTTTGTTTTTGTTCTTGAGGACCAGTGGAGGGATAGTGTAGTTTGGATGCTGGGAGAGAGAACTGTCTCTTAAACATGAGTTGGTGAATTAATATTTAAAATGAGTGATGGAACTAAACAGACCAGAGACCTAACAACTCATTCCTCGCACTGCTCTCCACTACCTCCCATTTCTCTAACTTTTACCTTGCCAAGCAAGCTGGAGTCACACCAGAAATAAACGCCGGCACAATACAGAACAAGCCAGACAGAGCAGGAACATGGCCACAGACATCACTGCAGGGTCAGCCTTGAACCTGCAAGGTCTTAGGGACAACTTTCCCATATGGACAGACCATCCCCGCAGCTAAATAATAATTAGGCCATGTTTAAATTTTCTATTTGGATGTGCTTTGCCATGTGACATGCTATTTTAGCAGCGCTATGACATCAAAATGGGAAAAGAACAGAAAATTTCCAGCATCTGGGTACCACTCAAAAGTTTTCAGCTCAAAAATCCTCTACTACGTCGCACAAAAGCACAGCTGCCCTACTGCAGTAGCCCCTATTTTGCTTTTCTTTAATTTCAAGTTCCATCACTTCTATTATCTTCTCCTCTCATCATTTGTTTCCCTCCAGCTTTGCTTTTCCTTTTGCTGGTTGCTCTCAGTGCTGATACAGCACCTATTGTTATAAATCATTAAAGTTTGACTACACTGTTAATATTGGTATTCATGCGGAGTTGACACTTTAATAGCATCCCCATGCAGAGATGCGGCATAGAGATTTCCTAATGGTTTGTGTTACCTTTGTTAACATGATTGCTCCTCATTTAACTACAAACCTTAAGACATTTGCCAGTGTGGAGCTCCTGTCATTAGGTGGAGCAATATCAATATTTCAGCGCAGTGAATTACATGCCCAAAGTTCAGCGAAATTAGCTAGTATCTACCCAAACCCTGCCATCCATCATGACACGCACACGTTTACCTGGGACCTCCGCTCCCGCCACTTTACTGAATCCCTCCTAAAAAGTTATTTTTGCCATGGTGACAATAAAATGCTTCACATCGGTGGGGTTATTGGATATTGCTTGCTGTGCAGCTATTACCTGTCTAACGGATCATTTTCTTCTCCCCTGCTTTCCTCCAGCCACTTGTGACACAGCCTGTGTTTCGGCCTGATTTAGCACACAACATTTTTACATGGAGGATCGCTATTTCAAATATTTTTTATCAGCCTACAAACCAGTGCCGTGCTTGCCTCTAGGCAGCCCAACAACAGAAGCAAACGATAGCCAGCAATCGCGTGTCAGCCCAATTCAGTACAAGCCTGGCCCTGCTTTGGGTGAGCAAAATCAAAGAAGAAACGCCCAGATTCGGCCGTTCCTCTGTACACAAGGGACCTCGCTCGAGCCTTGTTCAGGCAGCGCAGCCCCTGGCTGAATAACCACTCCGGGATGCGGCTCCCTTTTATTAATAGTGCTATGGGACAGACACGGAAGGAAAAAAGCTCCTTTTTAAAATCTTGGCAATTCTATAATGTTATTCTTATCTTCTGGCAATCCCACTAATTTCCAACGGCAGACACCAGCTTGGATATGGGGCACCAGGTCCCAGACCTTCACGCATGAGGTCCCACATCCGTGCAAAGACAGCTACAGCAGGGTTACCCTACCTAGTGATCTGAGACAACCCTGAACATTACTTCAAAGACTGCCATTATCTGGTGTTCAGTTTTAAATGATCAAGGCAATAGATCACAGAATCATAGAATCATTTAGGTTGAAAAAGACCTTTAAGATCATCGAGTCCAACCATTAACTAACACTGACAAGTCCACCACTAAACCATGTCCCTAAGCGCCACATCTACATGTCTTTTAAAAACCTCCAGGGATGCTGACTCCACCACTTCCCTGGGCAGCCTGTTCCAGTGCTTGACAACCCTTTCGGTGAAGAAATTTTTCCTAATATCCAATCTAAACCTCCTCTGGCACAACTTGAGGCCGTTTCCTCTCGTCCTATCACTTGCTACCTGAGAGAAGAGACCGACCCCCACCTCGCCACAACCTCCTTTCAGGTAGTTGTAGACAGCGAGAAGGTCTCCCCTCAGCCTCCTTTTCTCCAGGCTAAACAGTCCCAGTGCCCTCAGCCGCTCCTCATAACACTTGTGCTCTGGAGCCTTCACCAGCTTCGTTGCCCTTCTTTGGACACGCTCCAGCACCTCAACGTCTTTCTTGTAGTGAGATCTTCAACAATTTTACATTAGGAAATGATTCTACAATCCCATTTATCTGATCACATGGGAAACTCTCTGGGCATCAGCCTGAAATCACCTGCATCCTAGATCTTACTTGTGGCATTCCCAGCATTTCTTTTCTCTCCTCGTTGATTTTGAAACTCTTTAGATATCTTGTCCCCTTTATAAGTTGGGAAGCAACACGTAGGAAAGCTGCACTGGCTTCAGAAGATCCTCATCACAGCCAGACGGTGCTCTCAAAGCCTGCACATTTCTACAGGACACCTACAACACCCAAAAAGCCACATCTTCTTTCCTGGAAGATGCCATTGCAATGAATTGTCGTGATAAGCTCCACAAACCACAAATGCCATGCTTTGTCCCTAATACGATCCTTTCTTTGCACAAGCCCAGTGGTAACCTCATTCCACTACGGCTAAAGGGCAGATATCTATCTGCCGCACTAACGCAGCTCACCAGTGCATTTGCTCAAGATTGATTCTTCCACTGGGGGAATAACTTCCTTAATTTTTAATTTATTTATTTAGCTTTCACAGTTTTGATAAAGAAGCTTCATCGCTGGGCTCAGAGGGTAGGGAGCAGAAGTGCGGCAGCTGCTTGCTATTCCTCTCGTGTCTCAGCAAACGTCTTTGGAAAGGTGTGCTTTGCTAACGGGACTCAGCACTGCCTCGGCACAGCAAGGTGCGGTGGAGAGAGAGGGGAGGATTATTACCAGGCTAAATGAAGGCGGTAAAGCTAAGTGACCCGCTTTTGGTGCAGGACACTGTCAGCATCACGGTCCTGATCAAAACGGAGAGGTTCCTCTGCTCCCGTTACGCATCTGGAGAGCACAGATGGGGATGTGCCGATTTCCCATGGGCTCCACTGCAGTCATGCAAGCAGACGAATTTGCAAAGAGCCCACCGTGTCCTGTCCTGCTCTTTGGGGAAAACCTGGAGAAGAAAAGGAGCTGGTAGATGTCGATCACCCTTCAAAATCTGTCCCCATCCATGGCACTCTTTATAACCTGATGCAAAGTAATAACAGCAGAAAGCACAGAGTATGTGAGCAGGTTTTGAATGTGTCTTTTTCCTTTCTTTCCCTTGTTTAGTGTTTATTGCCTTCAGAATTCAGCTACCAAAAAAAAAAGTGCATTCATCTTAGCCAGAAAAGAGAAACATATTCTCCTCATAACATTTTGTTCTCAGAAGAAAATGAACTATATCTTGATTGTCAGGTAGCAGTGAAGCTCAGAAACTAAGATACAGACTTAGCCAAAAAGGAGGAGGTTTTGCAGTTAGCAGCAGCAGCAGCCTGTGTCAGAGGGAATTAGATTTTAAAAAGAAAGTAATATTCAGATTTGGTTTACAGAATCTAAACGTAACATAGACACAGCCAATGAAACATCAAAACTTGCCCCATACCTAATCCTGCCATTGCTCAGGGTTTCTTCTGGAGCTTCCCGTCCCAGCCGAAGAAGGTTGGCTTTCAGCCACAATCTTTCAAGGTGCCTCCAGAAGCTACGTGGGGAATTTGAGGCTCTTCACTTCCCTCTAGACAGCCCAGCCTTACCGCATTGCTCCTCGCTCAACCTTTGAGGCTTGGGCTTGGGAGCAATCGCTCCGTATCCTTTTAATCCAAGGTGAACATACAGAAAGACTTAGGCTGGGAAGGGCCTGCGGAGGTCCTTTGGTCCAACGCCTGCTCAGGGCACGGGTGAAGCCAGGCAGAGCGACGTGGTCGGCTCGCTGAGCACCGCAACGCTACCCGGGCAAGCACAGTCCAAGGAGTCTTCTGCATCTTCTGGTTGGAAGGACAATGGTGAAAATGACAACAGCGTGAAGAGGCTGGATGGAGCAGGAAGGTCCAAAGCCTTAAAAAACAACCTCAGCAACAGCATGTGCCCTTCCAAAAGTGCCCGTGCTGTCATGTCGTGTCACGCTTGTGTTGTCACATCTAAGCCAGCTGAGCCCCGTGAATCCTCTGACGCTTTTTTTAACATGCACAGATCCTAAGTTGCAAAGCCAACTTCTCTACGTGAAAAAGCCTAACAGGGACGTTTCTCAAGCCTATTATGGGCAAATTTGGCTTTTGGAGTCACTGTTATCTGGGGTTTTCTTCCACAGGTAAAGGTATTTCAAGTTCAACTTGAGTTTGTAGCAGGGCTGTACATTATGATTAAACATCTGTTATTTAAACATATCCATTAATGCTATCTGTGCAAATTAATCCCACCTTTTATTCTATTCTGAGGAGACACTTTATATACTTATTGTGTTTTTCAATCAAATTCCAATAAAAAATAGAAGTAGAAGAATAGAAGATGGAAAGCTCAATATAATCTGCATTTGTATGTATTTTTATTGTGAATTTAAATTTAGTTTCCTCTGGGTCTTAAGGCACTTTGTGTTGATGTCATAAAGCAGCTAAGTCAAAATACCTGAAAAATATAGATTTGGGGCCTTAATATAATACAGACACATCTCCCTTAGTTGGCAAATATCTTTCTGACCTTAATTAACGCCCATAAATATTTTTTTTTACTGCAGTGATTTAATCTCTTGGTACTCTGCAGAATTATTAATGAATGGAGGCTGTGGGAGGAAGCCACCTCCACCAAAACATGCTACTACCTCAGGCATCTCTCGAGGTATTCGAAATACATCAGGACACACACTGATAATATATAAGCTGCCCTGATGCACGATATTATTTTCACTGGCAGGAAAAAGAAAGAATGAGAATCCAATGACGCTGCTCTCAAATCTGGCAATACATTTAACAACCGTCTCTACAGCTCTCGGCTTGTTTTGTTTCTTCTCCGAGCACGTGCTCGCAGACCACAAAGAGAGAACAGCCTAACGGAGCCAGTGAGCCCGTTCGTTTGCAGCACAGGGTTGCTCCTCTGCGTCATACGCATTTATTACTTGCATTGTGTTACCAGCAAGTGACCCTGGCCCACACAGGTCCCCACACGGAAGGGGGACCCACCCCATTGCACACAACCTCTGCATGGCTCTTCTACGTGGGCTTTGAGGGATCAGTCCAGCAAATTTAGGAGGGAATCAAGTGGTCTCCTCTAATATTCGGCCATGAGTATTCAATCTCTTCTCAAGTTTCCACCCGTTTTCCCCATGCACTACCCAAATTCCCACGTCCACCTCCGGATCAGAGGGAGTTGGTGAACCACCAGGCTGGTGTCCAGGAGGTAGGTGGGCAGCACGGCACCAGGGAGGTGTGCAGGTCCATGCCCAACTGTAGCTCTGTATCCCACTGCCACCGGGACCTAACACCTTTGATGATGGCTTCGGCTGCCCTGAGAGCTCCTCAGCAAGGGATAAGATGACATCTATCGACACGGATGTCCGTCCTTCGCGACAGCTGTGAGCCCCGCTAATCACCAAGCTATTCCAGTGCATAAGAGACGCGGCTTTGCGATGGCCGCAGCTCTCTGCAGCAGCTTTGCCATCCCACATCTCAGCTGCTTCAGCACTGTCTGAGGTTTGAAGAAACAGCGCTAAAAAGAAAGTCCATCTATGGACTCCACATGCTAAAATACTATTTTAAAATAATTAGGGACTCTTTCTTGCTTTTCAAATTAGTACCTTGGTTCCAGGCGCCTGGCAAAGGTTACAATGGCAAGCTGCACTTTGTGATTTTTTTATTGATCTCAGTATGTTCCCTAATGGGAGGTTTATCATCAATTCTCCTCGTTTAAGTCTGAGCACACAAAGCCTATTCAGTTCTGGGGGGGGGGGAAAGGGGGTTCGAGAAAAGCCTTTAATTTCTCCTGTGTCCCAGAGAGAGTTTCAGCAGGGGGGAGAGAGAGAGACTTTGTACGAACACCGACTCGCAGACCTGTTGGGCAGAGGAATCAAACCGTGTCTCGTTTACTTCCACAAATAAGTTGGCTGAAGCAATGAAAGTAGAATAAATAGCACAAATGCATCACTAGTAACCTGCAGCAGGCAATATATGAACATGACAGAGTATAACTCATTTATCATGCTCTTTAGTTAGTAGCGACCATGTACGTTTCCATTTATCCACTGTTTAATTATGCACAGCAGCTCCTTTCCCATATATAGACATACCAAACGCGGCCATTCATCATTTCTATAGTTTATGTCTTATTCCATTTCAGTTCTCTCTTGTCTTTACTGGAGTTTAAATAGGAGCTTTTGTTCACACATCCAACCCTCTCCCTTTTTTTTCCCCCCCTTACAAAAAGGAGCCACCTGCCCCCCCACCCGCAGCACATGCATATCCTCTCCTCCATCCCCCAATCCCTACATGTCCATCCCACATCTGGCTGTCCCACATCTGGCTGCTGCTGAAACCAGGGGGGAATTTTGTCATGTGCTTCACGGAGCAACAAGATGGGAATTGGAGTCTCTGAAGGAAAAGAGGCGAGGGAGGTAGATTTCCCAAGGATTTTACCCTTGGGGAAGAGTCCTCAGTCATCTGCAGGGTCTTAGTTCCCCGGGCAAGAAAAGTGGGAAGCCAAGAGCACGTCCCCGCGCTCCCAGCATCCTCACGGCCAGCGAGGCAGGTCGCCTCTCCTCCCTGGGCATGCACCTACTCCCCCAACATTTTCTTTCCATTGTGCTCTCTCTCACTCCTCCTCCCCCACCATCTCGTTTTCTGTCTCTCTCTGTCCCACACCTCCCCCACGTTCTTCTGGGTCTATTCTCCTCCCGGTATATAACTCACATTAATGTCAATTGGAGTTATGCACGCGTACGAAGGGGAGAATGGACCTCTTGGAGCGGAGCTAATTAAGCTCTTCTTTAGAAGTCAGAGCCTGTAATCTCACAGACATCAGTAGCCTGCTGTCAATCAAGGTGCATCCTGGGCTGCCAGAGATTCGTGCCTACCTGTTCGCTTCTGGGTTTCCGACAATTACTGATCGGCTGCGATGGGGGCGGGGAGGGCGGCAGCTGCGCTGGATTCGGCCTCGGCTCTAGCAAAGCCTTAAAGCAGCCCCTTGAATGGACTCTGATTTTTGAAAATGCCTTGAATATGCATATTGCCGGCTAAATTCTGACTCCAGTCAGAATGTGTAACTCCCCCAGTGCCAGTGAACTGCATATATTGAAGTGAGCAATTTGCATTTAACTCTCTAGGAACTTCACCTCCTGCTAGCAGGCAGCAGCAGATGACATAACCTTTGAAAAGCCATCTCAGTATAAGCAGGAAAGGCATTACCAAGGTATTTGCTACTCAATTCAAGTTCAATTAACTTCTTCTCCATTCACCAACAGCCAGCCCAGCCTGCAAACTTCCCCACTAGCAAGCTGCCATTGCCTCTACCCACACTGAGCAAAGCCGCAGTGGGCTGGGACATCAACGGGACCCTTCCTCCCACCGCCACCCATGGTACCTCAACTCTATGCTGTTCTCCAGCAGTCGCAAGCAAGCAGGTTGGGCACAACTTGAGAGTCCTGGCACAGACAGTCTCTTTCAAGCACCTGGTAAAGTGTCAGAGATGTTCAACAGAAATCCCTTGCCCAGGCAGCAGCCCCTCTCCCAGCTGCACGCGGGTTCGCTCCCCAAGAGACGGCACTGCCTTCTTGGTGTCTTCCTCCGATCCCAGCTTATACAAGAGCTCGGTCTTCCAGTAAGTCTGAATGCCTCTTATTTCCAAACTGCAGGAAATAAAGGATTTGCTGTTTCTTTCCATGTAAGTACTTAATGACACAACTTGAATCCAGGGAAATCCCTGTGAAATGTCTAGATTCACCTTCAGTTCATCTCTGAAAGATCATCTACCAACTTGGCACAATGCACACTGTCACCGCTCTCCTCTATCTCACCTTCTCTCCACTGGCTGCAAGGCCCATACAGTTGTGCCTTCAATTTTACAGCACTTATGTCTCAAATTCGTTCTCAGTTACCCCATAAAACCAAAGCACCATCAGAGGCATGAACCACCATGCACCAACGCACCAAGGCACACGATCTGGCCGTCACCAACACCCTGCAGAACCTCTCTGCCGCTCCAGGCACCACCAACAAGTTTCCAATCAGGAACCACGGGGAAAATGCAGCGGCCGAGGCACCACGGGAGACCGGAATGAATGACCACACCAGCTTTTTCTAGCCTTGAATTCAGTGAAATCTAACTAAAAAAATAAATGGTCTGCGAACACAAAAATTCAGCTGTAAAATCGTTTAGTAACAAGCTGACAAGGAGATCGCATTGAATACCAAGTAATGAGAAGAAACTATTTCAGAAGTTATAAAATATCCCTTTGGTGATTACCCCAAAGTAATCCAGAAGGAAATGCACCGTGGTTTGCAATGATCTGTAAATATTCTGTTTTCATTTGCACTTTTTATGGATATAACAACTTCAGTACTTAAATCTCAGCTGTGAAGTGAAAGGCATAAATATTATATCAGATAGACACTCTATTTAATACAACTTAAGGAAAGGTGAAGGTCCAAGTGAAGTCCCTGCGGCTTACAATAGAAATACGAGAATTTGAAACACGTGACTACCTCTTACACCAAAGAGCCCACTCTAGCTGTGAAAACACTGGTGCCCTCTTCCCTAAGGCTTTTACTGTGTTTCATTCTTCTCCTTACAGGGACCAGCATCGCTGTCTAGCTTCCTGTGATATTTTGCCGGAGATTTAGAATGGAAAATAACCTAATGGTCTAAATTCACCTAAGTGAAATTGGGAGAGAATCCACGGAGTTCAATTAATTCGTTCAATTTCACTGGCTCCAGATTTGTCACTTTGATTAAACCACATGTTCAGTAGGCAGGTGGCTTGTGGGAACACGGATATCAGGTAATATGAGTTCTTCCCCTTACTGTCGATCGAAGAAATCCAAAATACCAACAGAAAATCCAACCCAGACTCACACTGCCCCTGCCCCAAGATCACTTGATTAAAAGTCACATGAACTCTCGGTGACAGCCTGTATCAGTCCAGAGTCCCCAAAATAGGTCCCAGCTTCTCTAGGAAGAAAGGACGGGCTCTAGCGAGGAGGTAGCATGGGGACCCGGTGTCTGCAGAAGTGGGAGAGGTCTCCTGAACCGTCCTGGAGAATTCAATTCAAGGACTACCTTACCGTCAGCCTGCTTCCCTTCCAGAAATCTCACCCTTCTGGCAAAAAGACTTGATGTTTCAGCTGTCACAACTCATGGGGTGTGGGACTCTGCCCATGGGGTGGGAATGGGCACCCAAGAAACCTCCCCATGTCAGTTACCAACCTTTTTATTTTATGGCCCAATTTACTACCAAAAATCCACTTTCTATGCAGTTTTCCACTCGACCTGAGTTGTACGTAGGAGATGGATACTGGGGAGCCCCTGGCACGCAGCTCCTCAGATGCTCAGTCCTGGGCACAAGGGAAGAGAGAGGGAAGGGGAGCTTCTGCCCCAGGGGATCCTGGAAAAGTCCCCTTTTCCCCCAGACTTGCAGGAGTGGTTGGTAAATCAGAGCGCTGGCCAGGCTTCTCTTCGAGGGCTTCATTCACTTGTCAGGTTCTCAGCTAAAACTCTGCAGCCTGATCTCAAAACCTTACCCGTGTAGCCCCAAGCTACCGTCTTGAAAACAGCAAGAGTGATCGTGCATTTTCATTTACAGCGATGCTGTGAAATTAATTTAATTATGCCATGCTTTGTTATCCCTAGACTCAAGACAACACAGAAGTGCTTGGCAAATAAATATGATTTCTTGACAATTGCCAGGATTTCATCTGCAGTTATTAATCAAAGAGACTTGATTTCAGTGTTACTAACTAAGGTTTGGGTTTTTTTTTTAATTCACTGCCTGGTACTTTGCAAAAGACATCTGGTACGGGATCCTGTAATGATCTCAAACAGTACAGAAAACGCTCAACAGCTAATTAAGTTCTGCTTTTAGATCGATCAAAAAACCTGCTATCCAGCACACGTTTGTAGACGTGTTCCTGCACGGCCCAGGCACCATCAGGGACCAGAGCCGGGGAGCAGCCCCTCACCGCAGGCTGAGCACCCATGGGGGGGCTGCCGGTGGACCCGGGCAGCATCTCCGTGGGTCTGGGCAGACGGCACGGGGGTGCTGGGTTCCCAGCGCTGCAGAGGGGAGCCCGGCGCTGCTGGGCTCTGCAGGGACTGCCGCCGCAGGGACAGCGGAGACCCAGCAAAACCCCCTGGTCACGCAGGGAGCAGTGGGCAGCTCTTCAGAGCAGGGAAAGGGCAGCGGAGATCGTGCTCTGCTGCACTTCTCTCAGTCTCTCCTGAACAGTGGGAGTGAGGATGCTCAGCCACTTCATTTATCAACGTCAGTTACACCTACAGGATTTAATACAGACATAACTAAACAGAGGTGTACGCAATAGCTTCTACCTAATACTAACATCTGCTATTACTATCTGTTGCATAATACCTGTGATTGAATTTGCATTTCTGTACATACCAGTGCAACCCTTCCTCTTTCTGTTCTTCAGCGGGAGCCAGACCCACCGAAATTATAACAGTAACTTAAAACTCATAAACTTGAAAGCTAGGTTGTTAGGGGTTTGGGGGTTTTCTGCTGAATTTAAAGCCGTATTGTCCCAAAAATGCAGGTCAGGAAATGAATTTCTGTGAAAGAATAACATTGTGTAGGATACAAGAGCCTTATATCCAGGATGAGTAATACTGAATATGTGAAATTATTTTGTTAATAATAAAAAAAAAAACTTTATTATAGGATTGGATATAATGTTAGAGCTCTGGCAGCAAAATTCTCCTACAGTTAATTCTACTCAGAAAAAATTGCATTAAAACTTTATTTAATTTTTTTAAGCCCAAGATATGGAGATCATCACTGAACACTTGTTCAGTTAATACAATGCTTGAATATGAAATGACAGAAGTGCTATAACTAATTAAACTCTAAAATTTTATAATATGAGCCAAATTCAAGTCCTCCATCATTTGTCTTATTCATTACCACATCTTGGACTAAAAAAATACTTTAGGTTTCTGGAAATACTTTTCACATTCTTAGAGCCTCTCGTTTTATTCTGACTCTTCTGCAGTAACTGACTGAGTTATACATTTATTCACACAAATCAGACTTTGGTACCTATGTCCCTCTGATAGTAACCCAGTATCTAAAAATCTCCCCAGGGTCCCTTATCTATCTATAGATAACTATAAGCGTGTAATTGTGTGTGTGTATGTATATGGGGTTTTACCTACACCTATTTATCTGTACCCAAATAGCTCTGAATCAAATATAAAGTTACAAAAAGATACTTTTAACCAAGCTGCTCATAAATGCAATCATCCAAGTGCCACACAGGGTCTGGCAGGCACTGACAAATACCAGAGGGCTAATTCTGAGCATCTCCACTTGCAAACAGAGGCCAGTGAACTTAGCTCAGGAGAAAATAAAAATACAAAGGGAAAACCAGTCCTTTCTGCCTCCCAGTCCCTTGGTGAAATTAGCTTTTTTTAAGTAAGGGCATGTTTTCTGGCCTAATCCTTCCAATTCAAATCTGATTCGACTTCGGAAACCCTCCAGGGCACAGAGAAGCCCTAGCTGTCGATAGGAGCAGTTTGTTAAGGTGGAAGATGCTCCAAGGGCCGTGGACCCAGGGGGAAGGGGTTCCCCCAAACAGGCTGGCTGCGCTCCCGTTACGGACCTGATGGTTCACCTCTGGCTCTCAGCAAAGCTCGTTTTCTTTACTGTTTTTCTACTGTAGAAGTAGTTCCTGAGGTCACTTCACCAAACCAGCGCCCGGCACAGACAGGTCCCAGCTGGGACTTGCCAACAACTTCTCCGCTGCTGGTTTTACCGCAGGGAATGGAGTCGTGGGATTTTTCCAGAGCAAAATTCAAATCTCCTTCTGTCCTGTCCTCACATGAATCTTTCGACCTAAGACAAAGCAAAAGGGCCTGGATATACAGAGAAGGACAGAGGTACCCGAGAGAACCAAAAGCTTCGGTTAATGGACAAAATTAGCGCATCTCGGCTGCGCAGTAAATAGGCTTTCCTGCCCCGAGACCACACATTAGAAGGAGAAATATTCAGCCATAATAAGCTGATGTATTATACAATTACTACTAATAAAATTGGACCCAAAGCTTATTCATAAATCCTCTGGAAAGTACTTACGAAAATTGTAAGGGCCAAATCCTGCCATTCTTGCAAGAAAATATGTCCCCTTGAAGCCACGTGAGCTCTGAGTGACTGAGCCGTGCAGATCTTGGTCTCCATTGCCTGCAAACTAATGATTCCTGTCTGAATCTATCCCAGCTATTGATTTCCAGTCTCCACACCCGCCTGTCCATCACTGCAATCAAGGTCCTGCTTAGGGGAGAGCAATTTATCGCTAAACTCTCATAAGACAAGTGACACAAATTTAGGATCCTCATATACTTTCCCCATCACTCACTGAATAATATTGAATTGATTCGGATGGGTTTTCTTTTATCATTCTTAGCTTCTTGTCATTTGCTCTCCGTGATTTCCACACTGCCCCATGACATAAAGCTCAAAGTCAAAAGATACGCAGCGCTTGTTGCTAAAGCTAATGCTGTCCCTTGCATTATACAAGTTGCTTGTACCTCTGATTTTTCACTCCTAGGGAAGGCTGGTTTATAAATCCAGACATTCAGCAGCGAGATTCAATCATCTATAAAGGGCCACAGGTATGCATGACATTCACAGGGTCTATTAGGGTACAGACGTTGCCTAATCCTTATCCGTACGTACATCAGTAATTCATATAGAGAACTGCATATCATCTGCCTTGGCAATTATTCTCTGCCGGGTTCAGTTAAACAGCTTGTGAGACGTTTCACCATGACCTTACGGTTCACCTAGCAGTGGGCACCAGCGGAGGTGCCTGCTCACCAGCCCTGCCCCTCCTGCTCCTCTGCTGCTAACGGAGAGCGAAGGGCCCCTTCGGAGGGGCCGTCGGATCAATAGCGAGTCCTGGTGGGGTCCATCTTCCTTCACCCACCGCTCACTCAGGAGGCAGAAGAGGGTCTGCCAGGGAAATCCGGTCCCTCTAATTTGGTCTCTAGCACGCATGTGAATGTTGGTGGCTCCTGAAGGAGTCAGCAGCCCGAAGCCTTTCAAGACCCCGCGGGGCCAGCCTGCCTGCCTAGCTCATGGCACTAACGTGACAGACAGGATTTTCCTCTGGAGGTCTTTAAAGTAACCTCATTTTCTCCAGTGACTAAAGAGGGAGCTTAGGCATTTGCTGTAGAAGGACTGTTCCTTTGGGCACCTAGTATTTAAGGGTAGGTCAAATACCCAAGGGAGGCAGACGGGCTCCGGCTCTGTGTTCCCACAGCGGGCAGACACCACAAGCTAGGCTGGATGACTCTGGGCCATCATAACCTGTGCATAAAAGGGCAGCGTACACTGAAAGAAATGATGCTCACAAGAAAACTGAGGCCATTCCCAGAAGTGCACAGAGCTGTCCTCATCCCTCCACATCCTCATGGGTGAATGCAGAAGGCAGCACTACTTCTGAACTGGAGCTGAGTACTGGGGTGGGGGAACACCCAGTACCTGTGTCCTTAAATAGTTTAGTGTCTCATCCATGTCGTTTAGTTAAGGCATAACTTTGCAAGAGATAGCAGCAAATACTCATGAGGAAAGTAAAGTGGGAATAATTACATGCACATATTTACTATGCACTTGATTTACTGAAATATATTATTTCTGTGTTCTGGCTTCAAGGACAAACCTTTTTTAAAACAACAACAAAAATGAAAAAAAGCCAAAGCATTCCAGTCAACCGAGGGACAATGTTCAAAAGCCTCCTTAAGCTTTCCACGAACATAAAAATCTCCCACAGACAAGCGCCACGGATGCAACCTTCCCTTCCCAAAACAGCCCTCAGACCGACAGAAAATGAACAGCTGGATCAAGAAATCCACACAAACAAACAAGCGATTGGTATCTGTCCAGCTCAGATATGAGAAGCCAAACACTGGTTTTCCTTCCAAAACCTGATCCTTTCCCATCCTTGGAAGCAAATCCAAAGCAATTTCTCCTTGAAAAGTTATTAGATCTGTTTTACCACACAAGCCCCTCAGAGGCGCACCGTTCCTTTCCCCAGACCTCTCTATCACACACTGAGTACTTTTCGCTTCTGACCATCAATAAACAGGGAACTTTTGGGAAAATATTCCTGTCAGTGGGAAAATATTTTTCACATTTCAAAAGAGCGCAGGTAAATCAGGGTAATAACAGGATTTATGCTGCAGTAAAGCACTGAAAAGCTTTGCAGCTCCCCGCAAGAGCACAAATAATTCAGCCTCTGGGCTGGCCCGGCATTGATGTTAGGAGTATGATGTTCATGATCCTCAACAAAAGGCACATCTGCCCATGCTTGATAAATGCCTATACACTTGACACTGTATTTATTTTAAAGATTTCGGGCTGGATTCAGCTCTTGGATAAACCATGCTAACCAACATAGCCTCCCACGACCGGGGGAGGGCAGGACGACGCGCAGCCAGCTCTCTGGTGAGATAAATGTCCTCCAGCGACACCAACCCAAGAAGCATTTTCTGCTTCTGGTATTGTGTCCAGTACCGCACACAACATCCACCGTCTTTCCCTGCTCCAGAGGCGCATCCTTGCACGCATCCCTACTGCACATCCTTCCCTACCTCTAATCACCAGTGACAGCACCGCTGGAAAAGGCACCCTGATTTTCATTTGCAAAATCTACTGCTCCTCTAGAAATCCTTTCCCTGTATGGACAAACAGGACGTAAATGTCAGTCAGTCCTGGCTTTTCATTGACTTAAACAGCACAAGGGACGGATCATTAATTCACATCCCACCGTCCCCACTCTCCCACAGGACTGGTCATTTCTGGAAGTCATACTCCGAACCTTTTGCTATTTAGTTTGTTATTTAGGCATCAGACATCTGTATGAGCATCCATCAAACATTTGATCTCTGAGCTCGGAGTCACAGCACAGCCCTGAGCTCATCTATCACGGCAGCCCAGCATGCATACGGTTGAAGATTCAAAACAGGTCTCTTAAAAAACATCATGTTTTGACTTCTTGCAGAGGGTGATTAATTTTTAGAAAAAAATTTGCATAAAATCTTTTCAATCTCTTTGCAATTACCAGAAATTGAAACAAGTGACAAACAGCTTTGAGCACTTGTTTTCAGCTGGGTGTTAACCAGAAAAACCTCCAACTAATTGAAACCTAAAGTTTCAAGTAAAAAACGGAAATATGACTTTGAAGTACTTGAAAGCGCACATATTTTAAGAATCCAACTTATTCTACAGAAAAGAAATACACAGGGTATACGTATATTTGGAAATCCCGTGCTATATGGAGCGCACATACCCATGTGTGCACACGTATGTGTGGGGTGGTGGAGAGAAAGGTTCTGTCATTGAGATCTCTTAGTAGACATGCGCAAATAATTGCTTTGTGGGTCAGTGAATGCAAACACAAACATTAGGCTGACAAAGATGGTTTTGCACAAAAAGGAAAAAAAAAATCAACAGTGAAATATGCAGACAATGTACTTTTTCCAGCTGAAACTATTCACCAGTTTTCCTTGAATTTGACCTGAAAGTGTATGTGTATGTGCTTTAATGAGTGGAAACAGAAGTGTCCAAGGGACTGTATTTAAGAACGGGGGAGTTACAGTTTCAGTGTAACACGTGTAGCTGTTCCCTGGTTATTCTGTCCCATACAATGCCTACAGTGTGCGATGTACACATGCATATTCACACCCATTCCTACTGTATTAACACAAGGGTATCCCTCCTCATTTAGGCAGTGCTCCTCTAACCTGCCAGGCCGCTCCGCACATTTCCATTCCGTAGGCAGTGTCCTCGTGCTTTGCAATTTGCCTTGTTTCTCACTATTTCGCCTCACTTCTCACTTCACTAGCTTCCTATAAATTGGTTCTTTCATGTTAAAACTTACTGCTGTTGCATTTAATTCGGACATCCAAATCTCTTCTCCAGTTTCTCTCTGACTTTCTTCTTTATGCAATTCTTTCCCTTTCTTCTGAGCACCTCATGCAACAACTCACTTAGAAATAACTGCCCCCGTAAGTTTTTCTGGAAGAGCTTTCACCGATACCTGCCACCACGATCAGATTATAGAGGATCCGCCCAATTAACGCCATCTCAGATAAATGCTACAGGATCGACCCAATTTCAGAACTGAAGAAAGATGAATCAAGGAAAAGCGAAACACTTACTGAACCTCCTGCCCACCTCCACAGGGTGGAAAATACTCCTCCTTGCAAATCTATCCCACCAGGGCATATAAAGGCCAACTAAATCCCCCTTTCCTTCTTCTGTGGACCTTTCTGTCTGAGTGCTTTTGGCCTTAAAAGAAATGAAGGGTATATTCAAGAAGAGGTGTTTTACAGTAAATGGAGATTATGTTTATTATTCAGTCTTTGCTGTTCTTACTGTTATTTTTTTCCCTGGAGAAAAGGAACATAAATACCAGAAAAGTCATCCTGGGGCAGAACCAGCGTGAACAACCATGCTCCGTCCTTCAGAGCCCCGACACGCTCCTGCCTTTCATACAATGCAAAAGCCATCAAAGCGCCCAAGTCACGGAATGGAGAAGAGGCCTTGACACCGAAACACCCGTCGCCTTCCTGCTTTATTCAGTAACAGAGCAGGGGAGACTCTGTTCCATTTCCATCCAGCCCAGTTAATCCAAACTGGCGTAAACATCACGCTTCTTTGGCCCCGCGAGTCCAGTCCTGCACAGGGCGCATCCTCACCGTGTCTGCTGCATAGGGCTTCTGGTCACCCAGGCATATGGCTGAGCAAGACGGGGATTAACCAGGTCTGACTGCATTTAATTTCTAATACAAACAGCCCAGTGGGAGCCGCAGCAAATCCTCCGTGTGAGGGGGAAGGAAGACATCATTGCTCTCGATTAGAGACAACAAGAGCTGGCAGAAATTTTTTACTGCGCTCCGGCTGGCCCTGGACAGGATCACGTTGTCCTGTTTTTTAAAAGAGTTAAAAATGGCTTGTTTTAAGGATTTTGGATATTGCTGTTACCGTGATTAACTTTGTAAAGTTGCACAACAAATGTCTGATTCGTCTCATTACTAAATAAACCACTGGTGTTGGCGGTGGGCCAGCAACAGCCGGAACCAAATCCAGGTCTTCTGCAAAGCAGAGGACGAGCAAGAGCTGGAAGCCCAGCTCTGTTCTGAGGCTGATACTACGTTCAAACAGCCCCTTCAGGGGTGCAGCCACTGCTGGGACAGAGGAGTACTGCGCTGAATGATGCTGTTCCCACTCTTTTCCAATACAGACACATCTGGCAGCAGCCAAAGTTTTGGAGCCTGGCTTGGTGTCTCGATTTTGCGTCTCCTGTTTCCCAAGAAGCGTACAGACATTGCTGCCTCTCCTGGAGCGGCTCTTCATAACCATCTACGGGTCTGAAACACCCCATTTCCCTGGCAGTTTAACCCCTCAGTCAAATTTGATCAAAAAAGAGCCTCTGAGCTCAAAAATTCAGATGAAACCAATCTGGATAATGTGGTCTCCACTTAACTTGAGCCCTTTCCAGCAAGTTTGCCAAAGGACTTTTCACCATTCTTGGAAAGACCCCAGCACATCGGGGGGGCTTCAGGCCAAGAGAGGATATTTTCTAGAGGTTTGGTCACGGCAGACATTTGACTGTAGTTTTCCTGTCCTTTGACTTGACAAAAAGGCAAAACAAAGGAAGAGAAATCCGCAGTTACAGAAGGTGATGTCATGTACCTTTGCTCTGATATTGATTGCCCATCTACAGTAGTTCACTTTAAAATAATGAGCAACCCAGAAATAGAAACATAACCAATCAATTATTCTGTCCTTCTAATTACTCAAAGCCAAATCTGGTGGAAACGCAGACTTGCACACCAGCTTCTACGGCATAAGAAAGCTCCTTTAGATCCTTATGAAGAAGTGGGAAGACAGAGCATTGCAAACTTTACTTTACTGCAACGTAAGCCTGAATCGCTGCCAGCATCCTCGACCGTGGCACGGATCGGCTAACCACACACAGGCGCTCCTGCAGCTCGCGCACTCTAAAGGGACGTTTACTTAAGCTTTTATACCTGTGCAGGATTTGGGTCGTGCAGAATAGGATTTAAGCAAGTGCTTAATTTGTTCACGAACATGAGAGATTTTGCGTCTTTGTTTCACCTTGTAAGCGCCAGAACTTCAGGTTGTTGAACTACTGAAGAAATTTAAGTGCAAACTGAATGTTAAGTGCTTGAAAACCTAGCCCTGCTGTTGTGCAAACCAAAAGCAATGAGTGCTGCTCGGCTGCAGCCGTGTTGTCACCCTCACAGTTACAGGACAGTAAAACGGGAAGAGATTTTCTCCTTACAGCAACTCCACTGTCAGGCTGAATATTAACCAGCATGTTCATACAACACACTAAACCCACCCATCACCAATTTCAATCTGGAAAATACCGAATGTCTACAACCAAACATTCTTGTGAGACAGGCATTTCCATCACAAAATACAGGAGCCAAATTACGTATGTAAAGCTCAGGCTTAATGTATTACAAATCAATATTTCTCCTTCCCCTCTCCACAATTACCTTCTTTGCTCACATAAAGTCAATCATCTCATGCAACACAGGTGTGAGAAAATTATTCTGATTTCTACAAAAAGTCGGGTGGAATCAAATCCTATCAAATAGAATAAATCCATGTTAGACAGAAGCTGAAATCTCTGCAAGTGTCTATCAAGCCTAAAGCCCTGATCCTAATCCCAAATTCAACCTCGGCTGAGATCATTGGCGTGACGGGGATTTACCACGGTGCAGAATTTATGCCTCGGGCACCTGATTCCTGTCCCAGCACTTCTACGTGTGCGGCCACTTTGGGTTAAGGCGACTACTGATTTGCAGGAACAGGAGGGAACGACAGATTCTGCTTTTCCAAGGTATTTTTTCCAGCCCGTGCCCAAAGTCCGCTCCAACACAGGAAACCTCAAAACATCAACAGCTTTTTTCCTATCACGTAAGAAGCAGCTTTTACAGAGGTCCAGACTTAAAGGTGCAAGGAAAAACATTGAAAGAGATTGCAAAGACGATAAAACTTGTACAGAAAAAGTTTGGCACATGTATAAATGCAGAGGGTAGTTTTCCCTTTAAAAGTCAAAGTTTACCTCACAGTAATTTCATCCCACAGCAATTTTCTAATTGTTCATTAAAAACACATTAATTGTATGTAAAACGCGTAATTTACCGCTGTTTGGAAGTGAAAATAGAAAACCCCAGGGGGCCAAAAGGTGGCATGAAGTCATAATTCTGATTTATCCCTATAAAATCTGTCCCTGGGTACTGTTAATTATTATAACTTAGAGGAGAAGACATTAAATTTCTGCTTAAAAAATTATTTTTAAGGAATCCATGCATTGATCATGAATAGACAATATTTTAACAAAGCACATCTTTCAGTGTGTATGCTTCTGTTGATTATACTTAGCTCACAAAGTCATATTTTTGCATGAGTGCAAAACTAATATTCAGCAGTTGCGATTCAAAAAAAACCCACCCAGCAACAAAAGAACAACAGAAAACCCCGCACCATCACGCTACACGGTCTCAAGATTACCTCTTTTAATGAAGACGTAGCGCACCACTTTATAGGCCTAATCTACACTATAGATCAAAACTATGTGAAATTTTCTAATTCTCTAGGGGGGGAGGGAGATGGCCATCTCTATGGCTTTCAACGCACGCTATTATTTCAGTTTACAAAATTAGCATCTGTGTACAGTGGCAAAGGATCGCTAGGACGTGTTCAATCCGGCACTGAACTTCCGATTCTCAGAAGTCCAAATAATGTTATGACTATTTTCTTTCAGCTCTTCCAGCAAGCTGGTTTGGTTTTCTAACTAGTCTACTAAGAACGTGCATTTTCTCTCTCACTGTAGATACACGCGTGCGTGCACATACATTATATAAATGTATGTGCACATACGTACACTTATGTACCTATACATGTACACCCAGGTATATCTGAGATACAAAAATACACACAAGTACAGCAATGCGCACGCAAACATACCTACTTACATATGTACAAATACATACATATATATATATTCACTTCACCATATACAGTATTTAAAGCACCTCTATTCACAGGACTGCATTTCATCCCCTATCCACACGTGCACAGCACCCCCAGAAGCCAACAGATGGCAAAATGCTGCCCACGCGCTCTGAAGGGACTGTCGGGCCCCTAACGAACACCAGGAATTAAAGCAGGATTTTGTCTAATCAGGTGCCTGGGGCATCGCTCCATGAATCTCAGTGGTCATTCCTGGATCGTGCCGGTGGAGCTGATCTGCCCTGCCACATTCATTCTCAGAAGAGGAACAGGTATTTTGGTACATCATTTGGTCTTACCAGAAAACAAGCATTTTCGGAATCATTACAAGCTGCTTTAAGAGTGACATGGAGCTTCAGCATATGGCCAACAATTATGCACCTATCTATACAGTAGGCTAAGGACTTGTTGGGTTTTTTTTTTTTAAATCTGCTTAAGTGCAGAGTCATCCAAACATCCATTTATTCCATCAGGTCATGAAAAGAACTGGTTTCCTGACACACTAAATACCAGTGTGCTGCATGCTAGGAGTATGAGAAATGGCCTGCAACGTACTCCTTGCAGGGTGAGGCCGCCTTCCAGGGCTGGGAGCTGCCAAAGACCCCGAGTGCCTCCGCCGGCTTTGCTCTACTGCCTGGCCATCCACTGCCGACCATCCACATCAGCCCGGGACAGCCGCTAACAGCCGGAGAAAGGCAGGGTGGGAGCCAGGGCTGCACGCACTGTGAGGATACAGGCGCTGACAGCTATGACTTGCTCAAATATTACTTTTCCTTTCAGTGATGAAGAGAAGAGAGAGAAAATCTGCGTGCTTGTGTTTTAATTACACACTGTCTTCATTGCGATCCACACTCACCGCTTACCGCGGTAAGATTAGCAGTAAGTTGTCTCACTTTAGACGTTGGCAGGAGGGATATGTCCTGGTCCAGTTTGGCAGAAAGTATATTTCTCTTTATTTTACATTTAATTTGTTACAAAAAGAATAAAATAAATAAATCATCTCTTATTATGGGACACTTACAAAGTCTTTCATTAAAAAAAAAGAAAATTCCCTGACTGATTCACTACCTAAAATGCGGAGGGTGTCCTTCTCGAAGCAAACAGGTCACTCTCAGCCGTGTTGCAGGAATGGCTTGAAAACACCTGGCAGAAGAAATTGCCTTTTGCTCTTTTCTAACGTACAGGAGAGTTTGTTGACGTTCAGCTCCTTTTCTTTAGCGTGATCTAGTAGACAACAAAGTTTCAAGAGGATCTGCCCTAACCCTCTGATGATAAGCATTTCCTTGCCTCTGCTTCCACTTACAGGTTCTTGCTTGAGGCATCCGATGCCCCAAGGCAAGCTCTGATAGAAGAGCCTTGCTGTCTGCACTGCCCCTAATTACAGCGGCTCCGTTTTCTCGTTCGCCCGTGCTCTGTGCTCTAGGTAAATGCCACAAAGGTCACTTTGTTAATTCAACACCAAGCCCACATTAGAAATCATTTGCACAAGGCTGAAAAAGTCACTGTCTTTTTTAATACTGATGTTAAGGTTTTCTTAATATTATACAGTCATAGAAATGAATTTCAATTACGGAGGAATAAAGTAGGTACCTTGTGAAGGTTAGCATTATCCCGAGATAGATATCAAGGCAGGTCAGACAATTCACCACCTGGGGGTGACTATTCTTCTCCCGAGATTAACATAGGTTACTATGCCTTAGATGACAAGCTTCCAGGAATGTGAAGTTAAAAGAGATTATTTCCCACCGGGTAGTACTCACAGCGGGGAGGTCCTAGCAGGCAGGGCTCCAACTTGACCAAACATGTAGAAGGAATGATCCCGCATGGGGCTTGGGATGGGAGGGGACAACCAAGGTCATCAAGCCCACTCCACAGAAGAGCTACACAACGGACACCTACTGCAGAAAGGTCCACAGAGCTTCACTGCATGCTATGAACCCCCAAAATACTTTCAGGCACCCTTCTTAAGACCTCATAAAGACCAGAAACTGTAACTACCAGAGGAGACGTGGGGATACTGATGTCCCTGAATGTCGCACAAGATGCTAGGAAGTTCAGCAGACCCCACTCTACAGGAAAGGGGGGAAAAATAGTCCCTGGCAATCTGACCATTACGGAAGAATTCCCTTCAGATCCCAAATCTGGCAGCTGTTTTAACTGTGGGTGTACGAGCAGAAGACGGCAGCTAGGCACCTGCAAGGGCTGATGCTAGCAGGACTGCAATGGCCCCTTCCTCCACTCTTCCTCCAACCTGCCTCTTTCGTGATCATTGAAGGAGTTTTCTCCCCTAGATATCAGATGTAGATTTGTAATATATTTAAAGATATGCACCAAACTAAAGCCCAAAGCTACAAGACACAAAAAAGCCGTTCTAGCATTTAGAGCTGCGGGGCTGGATCGAGAGTCCAGCCTTCACCGGGCTTTACAGCACACGTTAAGCGCAGCGCTGTCGTGTGCTGTATTGTCCTGCTCCCTTCTCCTCCGCTTAAATCGACTTTCTGTCATGAGGAACAAAACTACCGCAGGACCAAAAGAAAAAAAAAAAGTACAAAGCAGGATTTACAAGAAGGTAGAAGCAGAGGATGGGATGTGTTCATTAGCTGTAGCCCTTCTAGTCCCGACAGTTGACAATTAAGTCCTGGGCTGGAAACATTATCGTTATTTCTGAAGCACAAATCGTAAAGCAATAGCTGATACTTGCCTCCAGTTTTGTTATTTGCCTGTTGACTTGCCATTTTTATTTCATGCGAGGTTACCACGCATCTGCTGAGGAAGGCCATTAATGAGCAGAAAAATGACACCACGAGCAATGCCAAGAAGTCACCTGTTGCCCCTTAAAGGAACACAGAGGGGTATTTTTCATCCCCTCCTCAGCTTATTAGGGCTGCAAATGCCAGGAACGGAGTAACCTCACGTAGTAACAGAGGGGTGAGGGAAGGCCTTCAGCACTTACCAGCACTTACCATTTTAAGACTAATGACCACAAAGAAGGAATATGGTTTTTTTCAGTCATAGTTTTGGGAGGCATCTGCCAAAGATTTTTGGGAAAATGTTTACTGATTATAATTTTAGAAGACCAGCTTCCTCCCAGGAGCCAAATAGGCTATTCCTAGGGCTGGATTTTGGAAACTGTTAGCTGCTCGCTTTTTTTCTATTACAGAGCAATATATAGTCCATCAAGAAATGTTCTACAAAAAATAAGAAACAAATTCAGATAAGTTGCTGACAGATCGTATATTAAGAGGCCAAATTTTCATCATACGTTCACTGAATTACCTTTTAAAATCTAATTTATTGTCAGGCTAACTCTAGTCTCATTTGGAGCTTGCTAGCGTTAGGATGATCAGCATTTTATGACAGCCATACATTACAGTTGTGTCGTACCCTTTTACTACAGGAATCTCAAAGCGTTTTACCATCCTCCATAGGTGTTTGCAGTTGTTTAGCCTTAACTTGATAAGCACCTCCCCATCCTCATTTCACGTTGTGGAGAAGCGGCAACGGGATGCTTACAAGGCTGTGGCAGCATCACAGAGCAGTTTGGGAAAATGAGATTTTAGAACTGGTATGATTGAAAACCTAATAGAAAATTAGAGAAAAAAAATGGATCTCAAAGGGGACTGGCCTCAGCATCAGGTTTACTCACGGGAAGGACCACAGGACCTTTAGCTCTACAGCTCAGCCAAGGAGAAGCACTTGGGATGGAAACCTCTGCATCAGCATTCATTTACCTGACTGAGAAAACAGGGAACGTTAACCCCAGCTCCAGGAGTGTCTGGCTACATTTTTGGATGTTTTTTAGTCACGCAATGACCCAGATTGACTTTGTGTAAAGGTTTACTTATTTCTGACACAACCCATTTACCTACTACATGGGAACAGAGCATTTAGTGGCAAAGCCTGGAGCGCAGCAAAGGGTGATGCAGGGAAACACCTGACGAAGTAGGAGACGTCAGGAACAATCAGAACTAATGAAATAGTTATTGCTATCAGGTATTTGGCATATTAATGCACAGAGACAGATCTCATTTACTGAGACGGCGTCTGGCAATATAAATTATTGGACACTCAAATACTATCACACTCCACATTTAAGGGCCATTTGAATTGTACTCAGGTAGTTTCACTCATCTGCAATCTGAGGAACGTGTTAATAAATACAGGACTGAATCACACCATTGATTTGTAAGTGGAATTTCCCATTAAAACCTGTCAAGAGTATTACTTTAAAAAAAATGAATGGCATAATATAGCCCAGGGTTCTGCTATAACATACTCCTGATGGTATAGCTCTCTGAGTCTCATGGGTGATGGATAATGTTGTTTGTTCTGTACTGACACTGTAGTATCTTTCTTCCGCACTTCTGCTGCAGCCAGAGGTCTCGCTGCCACCAGTTAGTGTCCATCTCTGGTGGGCAGCAAATTAAATAACCAAGCAAGAGTCTACACCTTTCTTTCCACTTCCCTGAGGAGCAATGGTTCATTTGTATGGCCAGTATCTCCAGCTCAGCAAGAAACTGGAAATCCACCGCTCTGATACTGCCACTTTGGACTCTGCTCCGGTTTCTCTCTGTTTGGATTTGAGCTTGTTCTCCCAAGTCTCATGGGTTTGGTGTCTTTTAGAAAGCTGGCTAGTTTTGTAGTTATTGACAGATGCACTTGTCATTCCTGGGATGTTCTGCAAGCTCTGATATGAAAAGGAGGAGTAATGTGAGTAACAACACAACACCAACAGCCCGGACTTGGCACACACGGGGATGCCTCCTGTGATTCTTCATCGATGGCCTCACTCCACAGTACTTCAAGAATTTGTGATCAAGACAGATTAAGCTTATGTAAGGAGCATCAGGGGTGGGGGGGAAGCCAGAGTATTATTTTATTGCATGTTTGAGATTAAAACCATTTCATACTTGATTCACAAAAAACAATTTGCAATGAGGCAATGGTGCCACGGGATTTGGGTGGCTCCAAGCCAGCGGGCCCATTTAAGTAGGAAACCTCCCCTCGGTCAGGATCGGAAAATTCGCTCATTAAGAGAGCCATGGTGCTGCCCCATTTGTGACTGGTTGGTTGAGCACAAAGCATTACTTACAACCTCGAGTGGCCACTGTCCTTGCGGTGATATCATTTTCCATTGATTGTAATTGAGTTCTATTAATGATGTAATTCAATTAGACGCAAATCAAGAGACAACTAATACTTTTAATAACATAACACCAGCTTCTGACAAATTCCCTACACAGATGGAAAAGCTTGATAGAGTTACTGGTAACAGAATATCCCCCTCTGGAGAGATGTTAACAACCCTTTTAATATCAATACACCTGCTATAGCAAAGCTATTTGGTTGCAGAGAATCAGCGTCTATGTGAGCATATAAGGAATGCAAATGATCAACAACATATTATGTTTAGGAGGATTTTGTTGATGTGAAGGTGTCTCCGCGGAAGTCAGGGAAGATTTATTCAGGTTGAGAATTTGGCCTAATGTATTGAAACGACCTTTCTCTCTCTTTTTATAATTGTTTAAATCATTAAAATTTGATGGATTAAAAAAAATCTGATTTATTCTCCATTACTGTGGGCTTAGAGAATTGTGTGGGCAGTATGGAGATACAGCTGTTTACCCAGTTTTCTCCTGAATCTTTCATCCAGATGACCTTTATTTCAGATTAATGAAAACAAAGAATGAATAACATTTGTGTGAGAGGGAGATCACAGCAAACTGCCACGTGTAACAGTCTTCACCAGAACTGAATATATTTCTTACAACACGCACCTGCTATTCCAAAGCACACAGTTGTTTTAATTTCCACAAACTATCTCCTTACTTTTAACGTCCAAAACAATTAGCACCAGAAATCTAAAAACATGAAACCGCATGATTTTTGCAGAAAGCATTGCATGTACAACACCCTCAGTCCTACAGCACTTTAAAATCTTACGCATGAGTACCTTTTTCTAAGCGTCCTTATACTGCTGGTTTGCTAAATGTCCTATCAACACTTGGACCATGGGAGCTATCAGCCCCTTTGGGCGTCTCTGTCACAGGCACAGAAAATTTCTATGTTTATAAATCTCTGTGGACACTGAAAAAAGCCATTCTGACACTATCCAGAGGTATGAAAGTGTCTCCGTTTTGCATCCTCCTAATCACGAACGCTAAAACAAGAGTGTCAGATTCAGGGGTTTTTTTTAACTCGCTTCACGCTGTTTCTCACACAGGACACGGTATTCATTGTGTCCAGGGAAAATAAAAAGGTCCGGAGCCCCGTAAATAAATACATAAAAATCCCAATGTCCTTCTTAACAGCAAAGTCTAAATCTGAGACCATTAACTACTTTCATATGTATGACAGACTCTTCTTCAATAATTCATCTAAACCTTTTCAATCTTCTAGGCAGAAAACCATGTAGGAAGCTTCCTTCCAAAGCAGAATGGGGGACTGTGGGCCTTTTTGCCAAATTTATAAATAACATGTAGGATATTAGGATAACCAGTCATGCCAATAGGACGTTCAGCAGCATCTGTAATACAACAAAGGAGGGACAAACTAGGAAAAAGCATTTTTACTTTGGATAAGAGAAACACAAGCACCATGACGTTTGGAAAACGGGTATGAAATTTACAGTATTTGATGAATATGGGGAAAACCCCACATCACCGCAACCACATGAAATATATACATACACACATGAAATGCCATCTACACCCATCTCCTAAAATACACCCCCGCCTCTGCTGGACCACCCTCCTCCATGGCCCTCGCCCAGGCCATTCTGCGGGTGGTTCAGCACAAACTTCAGACAAAACCATGACTACTAATTACAGCCCTACAGAAAAGTTGCATCGGTCCTTCCCTGGCATCTGACACAAGCGCCCGCCACCAAGACAACAACAATCAAAACCTCAACCCGAGCAAGAAAAAAGGCTTCTTCAGCAGTCAACAGGTTGGTGCATTTGGGTCTCACCACGACCGCTGTCTGTTGCGTGTCTTCAGCACCAGGGAAGAGCAGAGGGAAAGTTTTAAGGGCTCTTTTCCGCTTCTTCTGAGCATTAGAAGGCAGAGAAGGGAGAAAAAAAAAGGAAGGGAATATGGACGAAGGCCCCTCAGGGCCTTTTTAAAAGTCTGTCTTCCTCCCCTGATGCTTCTAAGGGGAAAAAAGGAATGAATATTGTGGATAGGAACTCAGAAGAATGCTTTTAAAATGCTTTTTAGTCTTTGGCTAGTGAGGGGAAGAGTATTGGAGAGAGACTCAGGGGGAAGGAGGTTCATGCATGAACTCTGCACCGAACAAGTCCTTTTGGGTAGCTGTGCACTAAGGATGAAACACCCAACTCTGCTCGGTACCTGCTGCCAGCCCCAAGATAGCCCACTCCTCGCTCATAAGTCAACTCCACTCCTGGGGAAGCAACCTTCAGCTTTTAACTGCGACACTTTGGGGAGTTCTGCCTTTAGAAAGAAACACTTTATGCAATTATATCAATTGACCTTGTCCAGAGCTGTCATGTTTCGTATAATTCCTGCTCTCAGACCCTGACAGCCAGACAGAAACGCCCACCTGTTCAGCTGCAGGTCACACGGTTAACATAGGCACGAACCTTCAGACACTTTTTGAACCAAGATTTCTCAGATTTGCTGAACCAGATTTGGCTGCTGGGTACTTTTATGTTCCTCCTCAAAATACACTCCAAGAAAAAGAGACAAGGAACCTGGACTAAGCCTCTAAAACAAATATTTATGAGGTCGGTCTTCAGCTATGCCAACAAAAACCACCTCTGGCTCACTAGGATTGCTCCTGCCAGCAGCACAGCTATCGGCGTGGGATGGGCCAGGGACGGGTGCAGGCTCCGGCTGTGCGGGCAGCAGCACAGGCAGATCAGGCTGCCTGGCCCTTCAGGGCAGCACCGGAGCATCCATCCAGGATCAATCTGTTCAGCTTGTCAGAAAGGATATGAAGATGTACCTTCACTGTACTTCATACCTTCTCAGGGAGAATTTAGTGGGGAAAGGCACAGCAAGAACCAGTGGCAAGAAACTGAAGCCAAGCAAATTCAAATGAGAAACAAAGGAAAAACAAGCAAGGCAAAAGCAACCCAGTGAATGCAATTAGATATGCCAAGGGAGAATGTTCTCCAGCCCATCACAGGTAAATAGGTGAAGTTATATGGATTGTCCATACACAGAACAGACTAAACGAGGAAATGATTCCTCTTTTAGTGACATTATCTGTTCCCATCCTGGCCGCAAGATCTCAAGCACGTGCACAAGTGTATCATATACAGGGCTCAAGTGAGGACTTCTCCTTAGTTGCTTTGCCTTGAGACTCACATCTGTGACCAGCCAGGCAGAGGATACAAACTTCATGCCGCTATTTTTTATGACAATCTCTCTCTACTCAGTGTACCCAAGAGCAAGCAGGGAACTAAAATAATAGTTAGCTTTAGTCCAATTTGTAATGCTATAATGTCTCTACTTTCTTAATCTTTCGCTGTAGAAACTACCCATATATCCAAGAGTAACCTTGCTGCTACTTCTACTAAAACAGCCTGTACTTGCAGTGCTGCACTGAGATTTGATAGAACATGGGGCAACTGTGGAGACAGCGCAAGGTATGTGGTGGGAGTAAACAAAAACTTGAGAAATAGGAGACAAGAACGGAGCTATGATATTGAGGGAAAAAGGGAAAGCAGTAAGCAAAGGCAACTCGGAAACACAGAAATGTAGCTCCTCACCTGTGCAGGACAAACACAGTCCCTGTCAGCATAACATATGAAGCCCCCGTTGACTGACAGGGTATACAGAAGGTGGACACCAGGCTGTGAAACTATTATTACATATAAATGATAAAAATATGAACTAGTAGACTGTCATTCATTGCAAAGCTCTTCTGGTGATTGAAGAGCTGACCTTAGCTCAGCTAATCTACAGAGCCTCTCAAAAGAGTCATAACCCTGCAATTTATAAAGCTCTCCATCCACTCCCCAACGAGCAGCCTCACCTCCCACGGTACATCCTCATGCCATGGTACATCCATGTCGTGCCAAGCACCACCTCCGTGATTTGGATAAGTTCTGCGTTTTGTAACACAGCGTCACAGTAAGCCTCCAACTACCCTACCCTCTCCAACTAAAATAAATGTTTTCATAAACACCTGCACTGGTGGCTGGGGTTGTTTCACTGTCCAGGAAGCTCCGTGCACAGAACAGGAGCTTCTCTGTGTAATTTCCAGTATCTTTATTTTACACTTTATCTATTTTTGTCACCCTTTGTTCTTGCTGTAAGACCCCAGAAGAAAACGACAGTGAGTATTTGTTTCAACAAGTCAAACTTCTCAGCTGGTCAGGACGCTGTTTCCCAAAACAGATAGAAATTGGTATCAAAGCTTTGGAAATGACAAAGCTGGTGGTTGTTCACCGTCTGCTTCCACGCTGCGAGAGGAGGCACCTTGTGAGCCCTCGAGCCCAGGAAAGCGTGACCGTAGGCTGGGTGCACATGATCAATCCAGTGAATCTGATTGTTCATAAAGCCCCATAAAAGCAAACAAAATCATCAAAACATCAGTAGTCTCCCTGTTTTAAACTCTACTTCGCAGGGCGAGAAGATACCCAGTTTTCAGCCAGTAATGTGATTTCCAAGAAGATACTATTCCTTCAGCTTCTCTGTTTGACAACTAATATTTTGCTGAAACTTCGGGCAGCAATTTAAAGTAGTTTTCAATGTATTTTGAATACTTCAGAGCATTTATAAAATTACAGCACATATTGGCATTACCATCGACAAATGACTGCCATCAACCGAGACAGAAATTGAGACATTTAACCGTGCATTTATCGTGCCTCTCTGAGAATACAGTTTCCTTTATAGTGCAGACATCTCCAAACTCTCGAGCGAGATGTTCTGTCATTAGCCCAATTTAGCTGTAGCCCTTCACATCAAAGCTGAAATTGAGAAACGTTGTCAGAAAGAAACAATTCTGCTAGGTTTACAATTATCTGCTGTGTTATCTTTCAGGAATAATATACTCTATTTTACCGGTGAATTTACTGTCAGAAATCAGGAGATACACTTCACTTTCAGTCATTGCTTTCCATAGTTTTATAGTTTTCCTTACAGGAGGCTGTGCAGAAGACCCAAAGGAGCAAATCTCAAATGCCTGAAGCTCTCCACCCATACTAAAAAAAGATTCCCAAGCATCAAGCATCCTTTATCTTGCAGAGGAGACCACTGGTGCTTTTCAACAGCAGAAGTGGTGAGTCTGTGATGTTCATAGAAGGGGATGGCAAGGAGAAGTTAGGTAATGGACACATGGAGTAGATTTATTTCCCAAGGACCAGAACCAGTAACAATTTAAGCCATCCCCACAACAAACATTTGAGAAGAAATTCTTTAAAGTGAGGAGCAGAAACATTCACCAGGGAGTCAGACAGAAAATGGCAGAAACACCGGTACTGAAGCCAGTTCCCTGCAAACCACCTGAGCTCAGCTCTGCCTGCGGCACAACCTCACAGTTCGGATGAGGAACGTTGTGGTCCCTATTTTTTGGCAGATGAATTTTCAGGCCAGCATGGAGAAAGGAATTCACTTGGGCAAATTAAAAGTAAGGGTTTTCAGAGACTTGGGGAATAGCAAACAGCACCTGGTGGCGGATGCCTTCCAGAGGAGCAAGGACCGCTCTGCACCCTGCAGACTTGGGTGCTGCCTCCCGAGCCGATGCTCTCGCTCCCGGGCTGGAGCACCTCCGTCCAGCCCGGGGCACCATGGCTGCGGTAAGAGGGATGTAAGGGAAACAAGGACAGGGCCGGCGTGTTTACTTTGGATTCCAATGGAAATAAAAAATTTAGGTCAATGTTTCACCCAAGGGATAATTTTAACAGAGCAAGTGAATTTTTTTGCCTTAATTAATCATGAAAGCCTCCATGGAATTTGTTAGTATACTTTTTATTCAGGCAAGGCCAACATTTTAAGAAATACCCATCTATTTGTATTACAACAAAGAGACTGGCTGCACTGACTCACGCTGTTACAGATCTGCATTTCAGCAGAAGGGAAAATAAGGCACATGAAAACGTGGTCCCCTCTTTGAGTATCAGCTTCTTTCAATACACGAAGCGACTAACTTCTGTAAATCGCATCAATCAAGGAATTTGCAACAGCAAACCTGAGGCGAGACTCTACCTGTTGGCTTGTGTGTAGCCTTCGGGTCTGAGTGTCCCCACACCTGCACAGGGGCACAGCTAAGCCTTCTCTTAGGCTAGCCCAGAGGGGAACCAGTGAGCTTTAGTCTGGTAAGATGTTAAAATACCAGGAAAGGCCAAACTTCTTTCACAGCCTACTCACATTAGCACATTTGCTGAAGTCTCTACAACAACCTTTTCCACCAAGAACGGAGGTGCAAACCCATTGCAGAGTTTTAGCCTTGCAGCTGGATATGCCACGCAAGCAGGCGCATAGGCAACGCTCAATTTTGTGGCGTTATTTTATCTCATAAAAATAACACTTAAAAAATCAGTACTGGCCCTCTAAAGGACATCTGGTGGAAAATCCATGCGCTGAGCATCTGATGAATGACTCTGAAAGAGTTATTTTAGCTGTCATGTCACTGGATTGACAGCAGTCTCCGGTTCGAAGAGGCCAACCCAGGCGTCACATACAACACACGCTTCAGGGGCCGAGCTCAGGCAGAATCCAGATTATTGCAGGATGGTGTTAAACAACAGGCTACTGGGAAATACCAGCCCACGTACAGCACCAGTCTTTTGCTAGTCAAAATGTGAGACAGGACAGGGATGCAAAACAAGGCTCTCCGCTTCCTTGGCAGCGGAGTGAAAGCCCGGGTGGGTTGGGAGAAGGCAGCACTTGCTCCTCCATCTCCACCCGGGCTGCTCCAGGGAAATGCAAAGAGCAAGGTCGGTGCACTAGCTCTGAACTTAAGCTCAGTCAGATGATGTGAAGAACACGTCTAGATTGCAAGTTGCGTCTGGAAAAGGAATCCCACAGGTTTTCTTCTCTAAGTTTGAGAAGTGTAGATGTATTTATTAATCATTTTGATCCTGGAAGCCCTCACTGCGGACCACGATCCTGCTGTGAATCTGCATAGCAAAGCACTTACAGTCCTGCCCCAAAGATCCGACTGTCCCAGCATAAAACAGGCAATCAAAGATGGGTTCAGACAAACACAGAAATAAAAGGAGAATATCTTGACGGCGCTGCCATGTCTTGGGCCCTGGAACAGATCTTTCATGCTAAGTTTTGTATTGGGAAGGACAAGGGAGTAGCAGTCAAGGATAAATGTGCCAAGTGTGAAATCTGGACATCATTACTCTTGGCATAATCTCATTGAAAACAAACATTCCTGACTGTGTATTTGAAGTCAGCATTGGTCCTGTATCCATATGGACGTGGAGAAGGGGGGGAGTGAGGACAAAAAGACATAAAACAAGAAGAGCTAAATACAAAAAATATTCAACAAACTATAGAAAGAAGAGTATTCCAATGTAAAGTGCTCATCCTCAACTCAGCTCATTTCCATTTTTAAAAATACTCTCGCAAATGCACGGAGGTTACTGCACAGAGGTTACCCCACTCCTATAATACACGTGGTGGCTCACACGCCTCGTAACACAGAGGGCAACTGCAGCAAATGTGAAATGGATGCTGTGGCAGGTCACTGGTGATTTATACTGCACCACTCACAGAAGTGATTGCCAGAGTACCCAGACGTCGCTGGGCTCTGACATGCTGCACTAACACTAAATTTCTCACCAAGATCTAGTGGGAGTCAAAGACACCAAACATAGAATCCATTCACAAAAAACCTTTGAGATTGACTTAAATTCCCACCTACAGACAAAAAAAAAGGGAAGGTATTTTGTGGTTACTTTAATACCTACACAGAACAAACCGTACAGCACCATAATGATCAACCACTACATAATTTACATCTGCCTTTATCAGGAACACATTTTCCATCGTCTCTTTCCAAAATGGCAAACACTGCCCATCATCTGTTCTTCCATCCGCGTATACACATTTTTAACCAGGAAAAGTCTGACGTCGTGCTTTACTTTTTGTCTCATCCCCCAAAACATTTTGCCCCTCACACACAATGGCAAACGACAGGCGCAGGACTCGACTCCGGCGCAGAAGCAGCGTGTCCCTGCCCGCACACGGATGCGCCGCTGCCCTTCGGTACCAAAGTTTTGAACACACCCCTGCAAGCCCACAGCAGCTGCGGCCTTTGGGCAGGGAGCAAGAGAGGAGCCGGCCCCATTGTGCAGCATCTCCAGGAGTCCTTTGTTAGCAGCGCTCACCGCCTGCCCATGCCCTGCTGCGCGGGGACCCGTGCCAGGCACAGCACGCTGCCCGCACCTCCTGCCTGCACCTCCTGCCCACAGCGCGCCAGCTCGCGGATGAAGTGGAAACACCATGGTGAGCGAGCAGAGGCCGCAGCCTTGCCCGAAAGGGACAAGATCTGCTTTATTCAGTTTTGTAGGCTGACTGAGGATGGCGACAGGGATGCTCAGGAAAGCACAAACTCACGACTGCCCCCGGGGCTGAGACGCTGGGAAAACTTTGCCCATTTGCAGCTTGTGAAGCGCGACACAAGGAACTGGGTGCAACGCAAAGATGCCACCTTCAAAATCAGTGCAATAAACACCTGTGTATCATAGATGGGGCGTGAAACGCACAACCAATACGCGCAGCTGGAAAACAGCCTGTTTCTTCCATGTACCACAAAACAATACCGATGCTGTGGGTTTGCAGCACGTTTGGCCCCTGACACAGCACACAGCTTCCTTCGCTCCTCAGGCACTCACACGCAGAGGCTCTCACTCCATCCCCTCCTTTGGCAGCAAAGCAGCCTGCAAGTCAATCATCTTTCACGAAGGAGGATCACTGCCATGTCTCCCAGCCTTTAAGCTGGAAAGGCAAGAGAGACACCTATTCGTTATCCTGCTCCCACTGCCCGGGTCCCACCTTCCACGCAAGTAATTGCAGAGGACAATGCTGGGGACACGCGTGCACAAGCGCGCACACACGCGCATGCAAAATAAACCTCTTGGTTTGGCAGAGAAGCATCTTCCAGTTTACTTGCTAACTCCCCAAAATCAGGACAATCGAAAGATACGCCCGTTCGTGTAAAGGAAGCACCACCTCCATGGGCGATTGCCATTTGCATACATGATAACCCGAGCTTTGCCAGAAGACAGCGAGGGTCTTTTTGCAAAACGCTTCGTATGCAGCACTTTCCCCATCACGAAAACCTGCTTTAGTGCTGGTGTGCGTGGTGTGGGGAGTTGGTTCCCATTGTTCCTCCGTCGCCGCTGCGAAAGCAGTGTGCACAGACGTGTGCTTGGATCCTTTTTTGTATTTTCCAGCCTTCCCCCTTCCCAAGGTTTCTCCTACTGAAGTGCTCCTCCTTTTCTTTTGGAGAAAATTAAATGAGCACTGGAGAACGGTATTTCCTTGCACGCATCTCCCTCCACCATGCACTCAGACCCTGAGCCTCCTGCAAATCAAAGCACCACTTTCTTAGTTCCTAACACTTCTTGGCTCACGCTCCCATTTCTCTTTTCTTTCTTTTTGAATGAGAGAACTGTGTACCGCCGAGCCCTTCTCCACCTCCCGCACAAGGAGCCCCAGAGCATCGCTGTGTCAGTTCCCTCCATTCCTCCCTACCCCGGTTCCACACACAACTGGCTTTGCCATTTTTAATTAGAAAATGTGCCTGCCAAGTGCGGCGAGAGAGGTGCAGCCCCAAAGAATCGCAGCCTAATAGAGTTGGAAGATGCTTTGCAGATAACTGCGTTTCCTGCCGTGCTAACTCATCTGCTGCTTTTATTCCTTTACCCAGTAAAGGCAACCCCTTCCCTTGGTTTCAGCACATAGACCCAAAAAGCTACAGGCGAATATATCCAATCGCAAGCGGGATCAGGTGCAAAAGAAAATGGGAACTAACCCTACCACCGCCACAGCACACACGCTTACACACCTATTATGCCACCTCCTGCCACATTTCTCCTTCATTTTCCATGGATTTCCTTCTTTCCAGCGCTGCCCTTTCTCTCCAAGGCTGCGCAAGGCGCTTCTAACCCCGGTTCCCCCTTCCCATCTGTGGGAAGTGATGCAAAAGCTCACACTGGCGAGCAGCAACAACCACAACAAAACCCCCCGAAAAACCAAATCATGCTTGCAGAGGGTGAGAAAAGTCCATTAGCACAAGAGAAACAGGCGCATTGCTTTGGGATGCGGAGAAAAATCACCCTCGCCCCGGAGCGCAAAGGGAAATAAGGCAGAGCTGACTTACCGGAGACTCGAGGATGCAGGCTCGCCAGCGTAAACCCGAAGAGGAGAAAAGCCAGCTTTGGTACCCAAACACATCCAAGACTATTCTCCATATTTCAACACACACCTACAGATTCGGGTCCTGGGCACCAGCAGCAACCACACATGCACGCACAGCCCCTTCTGCCTCCTCCTCGCCGGGGCTTTTTTCTTTTTTTTTTTTTTCGGTCCCTGCTGACAGGGATCAGCAAAGGGGGAAGGGGTACGGAGGGAGGAAAAAAAGTTGCATTCAGTCCAGGAGGCTCCGAGGCTCCCGAGCGTGCAGGGAACTAACTCAAGGAGACGGGGAAGGATGGGGAAGGGTCCTCCCACCGCTGGAAAACCATACAGAGGAAAATCCTGCCAAAAAAAAAAAAAAAGCCGTCCGGCGTGCATCAAAAGAGTCGCGGCGGCTCCATGTCCAACGCCGTGCAAAGTACAAAAAAAAAAAAAACCAAACACCAAACCCAATAAAAATTAGGGGGGGGGAAGCCCCGGTGCACGCGTAGAAAGAAGCCGGAGCGGCGCAACCCGGGGAGCGTGCGGCTCTGCCTCCTTGCCGGCAGGCGCGGGGCAGCGCCGCAAGCAGCCGCCGGAGGAAGGGCTGCGGCGTCTCACTTGTTACGGGGGCTGCCGCCCGCAGCCTGCGAGCCCGGACGTGCAGCCGCGGCGGCCATGGGGGCGGGGGCGGCGGGGCGCGGAGCGGGGGAGGCGGCGGCGGCGGCGGGAGCGGCGGCGGGGGCCGCGGGAGGACGGGCCGGGCCGCGCTCGGCAGCGGCCGCCGCAGCGCCCCGCCGGGGAGCGGGGGCGCCCTCTGGGGGCCGCTCGGGGAACCGCCGCCCTGCCCGCCGCCCTGCCCGCCGCCCTGCCTCGGGGAGCGAGCGGGGCGGGCAGAAAAGGGCTGCCCCGTCGGGCAGGAGGGGTGCAGCCGCCCCGCTGCGGGAGAGAAAGAACCCGCCGCGGGTCCCGGGCTGCTCTGCGCCAGGAGCTCTGAAATCGGTCCCACCTCTGCCTCGCTTCCTTCTGTCCCGATAATCGGGCAATTCTACTGCTGTCCTTGCTTTTTTTTTTTTATTATTTTTTTTTTTTTTTCCTTGTTCTCCTTCCAGTTCCCCACTCCTGCAGCACCTCTTCTGTTCCCACCACCCAAGCCATCTCCTCCTCTCTCCCGCGGGATGTTCTCAGCTTCCTCCAAACACCTCAAGCCATCGCAGCTGGGTTATTACAGCTATTCAACAGGCGTGCGCAAATGCTCAGGTTAAAGAAACCCACACAGACAGTTCTCCTAGGACGGAGAATTGTTTTCAGCGAGGAAGACAGGACACTCCCAAACATCTAACTTTGCGCCTGAGAAAAATAAAAAAATTACCTAAAGAGGAGAGAATCAGAAAGCAAAACCAGGAGACTGGAGGCTCGGACCACAGCAGTCAGCCCTGAGGTCAGCAGAGCCCTGGGAAGATCCTGCAGCTGAGGATCAGCACCAATGCTTCCAAAGCAAGAAATACCAGGGCTCAGGATGCAGGGTCCGGAGCAGCTAAAAGGGCTATATTAAACTTTAGGGGGTGGCTGAATGGCAGCCCAAATACAGCACTGGATACACACGATGTAACCTAGAAAATCCATAATTCGGGGTGAAACGTTAAGAAAAAAGGATTGAGCGCTTCCAGTTGCAACCAGGCAGTGAACGAGCCAGATCTAAGAAGTTAAATTGACCTTGAGGCGCTCTCGGGCTGTTCCAGGGTAACCTGTCGCAGTTCACAAGTGCTGAACGCTTGGGAGTCGGGTGCTGAGACCCCGTGCAGCCCCGCAGCAGCCCCAGTCGCCGGCTGTCAGGGATGAGAGCGTGCTGCGGCATCGCTGGACGTGCTTGCGCGTGAAGGCGGGATGGAGGCCGTACTTCATCGGCCAGGGCCACGGCCAGGCAGCCTTCTCCTGCAGAGAAAGAGCACGCAGCCGTGGTGGTGGCACTGGCTGTGTCTTCTCTTGAGCATGAATTTTGGATGAGTGAGAATCAACAGCTCCAACATTTACATAAAGTGCACCTCAGGGGAAACAGGATTCAAATCCCAGGAAGAAGTCTGCAGCTCGGATGTTTTTCTTCTGGGATTCTGACTTTCAGCATGACTTTATGCAAGAATAATCTAAAATAATCAGCAAACCAATATGCTCTGCTGCAATCGTTGCTTTGGCTTAATTAGAGCGTGTCATGCCTTAGGTCAAACTGTGGTCTCCACAGCAGCAAAAGCATTGCCAGCAGCCAAGGAACCCCAACCTTGTACAGCTTACTTGGCCGCTCTCCACCCGCTTTTCCTGCAAGCGGAACATACCGAGCTGCCACACGCATTTCAGTAACTTTTTGGCTACTGGAAAAAGCACATGTTGGGTAGGAAATGAAAGCGGAGGAGCTCAGACAACTAATTGACTGAGTTAATTTCCAGTGGTCAGGCACAAGTCTTCTGGAAATGCCTTCATTACCTGCCTATAGACTTCTGCACGTGGAAGGTTTCTGTCTAGAAATTACTCAGGCCAGACTTCAGGGCAGGGGCCCTGGGGAAGGCACCCTGCCACCCTGTTCCTCACAACGGACTGACCTTGCTCCACCACCCTCACCATTCCCTGCTCTCAAGGGTGCTCCCGTTGTGGTCCCCAGGAGCTTTCACACACCAAATTCTCTGCTCTGGCTTTGCGAGACATCTCTTTCTGCAAAGACTATATTTGTGGCACTTGTTGCTGTTTGCGTGCAACTTGCCTCTGCTGTTCTCTGGTTTTGCTCGTATTTTGGTCTTTTCTTTTTCCTCACTTCCTCCGTAACCTGCTTTATTCTCTGTTTTCAGTAGCACCATCGCTACTTCTGCATGTGCACCAAAATTACAGCCTGAGTGTTCAACGCAGCTCTCGCGATGATGACTTTCTTACTGGTGGTCAGACACCTCCATGCTCTGGATTCCCACAGATGCACAAAGGGATTTTCTCTGAGCAGCCTCGCTCCATCTTCTATTCTCAGCAAGTATTCTGCAATGTGAGATAACTGCACGATAAGTTGCATCTGGTCCATTAGTATGAAGGTTAAAAGAGAGCAGCCCTTATGGAAAGGGAAAGGACTATGTGTAGCAGGCTCTTGTAGTTGGGGATGGGTTTTCTCCTTTCCGCTTTCCCGGCGTGCTCCAACATGCAATTCCGGAATGCTGCAGCGCTACACAGCAACATTGTTCTCAGCGTGAGCTCCAAGCGGCTCTTCACAACCTTTTTTCTAAAAACTGCCCTTCCAAAATCAGCCTTTCCTTGAGTGCCTGCTCATGCAGCAGAAACACTTTTCATCCTGCAAAGCCTAGTTTTACAAATACAAAAAAGCCTTAGCTCTAAATACGGATTTAGCTCCAAGGAAATAGCAAGCTGAGCAAACGCAGGCTTCTGTTTTAAACAGAACCAAGACTTCTGCCAGTATGTGGCCAAGACCCTTCCTATTTGAACACGCAGAGCAACATATGGCGATAATCTTAGTTACAACTTGTAGCTACATTGAGATGGGAGTTTCTCTCTGCGATTCTACCAGTCCTTTGGGGAGCAGACCTCTCCGTAAGACACGGCACGATGGACTTCAAAGCACAGGGAACATCCGCAGGTGCAAGTCTATGTGACCAAGAATACCACAAGCTGGACTGGAATCTATCACCCAGCACATGACTTTATGTGCTATGTGAAACCTGAAGAGCAAAATGTGGTCAGGGCGAAGCAGGCAAATTTTCTAATTTATAAAAAAGACATATAAAATTTGAATTGGTCAGCCTAAGGCTAAAGAGTAAACAGGACTGTTGGTACAACCATGCCATTGCAGCTGAGCTGCTTCAAGGCATCGCTGAGAGTTTTTGCATTGCAATTTGCAAGTTACGTGTCTTGGTTTTCTATTTAACTTCTGCATGTATTCTAGTAGTAAAAACACAGCTGAATCTTGGTGAATTGCATATGAAAGTAAACAATGAGCAAAGACAAAGTATTAGAAGCAGCCGTTCTCTCTCAAGCTGTCCGGCAGAGTTATATGGCAATTGTGTACTTTTTCCAACTTCTGAGCGAACGTTAGTGGAGGACAAACAGAACTGATGTGAACCAAGCAGAAAATAGGCAAGCGCTGTGCTTTCGTCTGACGTGTGATCTCTCTTATTTTTGCCTTGAGCTTCTTCAGGAACAGACTGCCAATTGTGCTGGGCTGTGCACTGGGGGTTTATGAGCTTCACAAATGGGTGAGCAGGTTTTCACCACTAAACTCATTTTTTGCTTTCAATCTGAATGCGGATCCTGAGGGATAAAAGGCTGGAGTGTGCCTTAAAACAAACAGGCTCCACATCAGTGGAAGTAAGCATCGCTGGTCTTTCGGGAAGTAAGGGGATACAGCGACCCGTAAAGCCAAATCTGGGTCTTGGGACAAACAACTGCCCAGTCAGTCACTGCACCCTGCTGTGGCAAGATGGGCGACAACTGCCTGAGTCGCTCAGCTGCCCTCTTCCCTTAGGCTATGGAAAAGTCTTGCTGTTTTGCCTACGCCCCAGAGCCAAGCCCTGGGAAGGGTCTTCAAGTCAGATCCAGATCCTAAAAACTGTAGTAGATCCTGCAGTGAAGATTAAAAATCAGCCCTGGGTTTCCTTTTAGGCTTATTGCCAACAGGCTTTTTCGCACATACATTTTCTCCAGTAAAATCTGCTGCCTTCCTCAGCCGAAACCCATCCCTTCTACTGTACCAGGAAAAAACCTAGAGATTCATGAGCTGAGAACTTATAAGAGTGAGCGTGACCCTGAAGGTGAGGGGTTAAAAGCACTCACTAGGCTGGAGGAATTTCCATTCCTGTCCACGAAATTAAAATCTCGTATCCACCGGTCACTGGCTACAGCCGATACTCTGATCGCACCGTGGAGTCTGCCCCAGGGCCACAGGAGTTCAGCTCCGCAGTGATGCTTTCCATCATGTATGATTTCCTTTGTACATCTCACCCGGTACGAACAAGTAGGCTTTTCCTTCTCTAACCCCCATGATGTGCAGTGCTCAACGGACTATTCCAGGCAGAGTTTACTCTGTAACACATTACTACTTTTTCTAGGATCTGGTTCATTCTATCACAAGAGACCTGTTCAAAAACTTGAACATTTCTTTTACTGACTTTTACATCCCAATAACCATGTTTAAGGTACTATTATCCACTGTAAGATTATGTGCAATTACCTCCTTCTCATGTAATTTTGTTCTCCAGAATTACCACTCCCCTTTCATTTGTTACAAGGAATATTTTATACACCTTTATGAATTCATCCAACTATGCAGTAGATCAGAACACATAATTTCATCACACTTACTGAAGTGCCTTTTAAACATAATTAGAAAATTGGTGCAAGTCAAACTAAGCCGCAGCGAAGTTTTCTCTTTTCCTACTTGTTCTTCTTCCCACCAGCCCTCAATGTGCTGCTCCCCCTGATGCCGGCTCCCATCAATCCCAGGGCCTCATTCCTAGCTGGCTCTCCGATGTCAGCCTGGTGACCCTCCTCCTACCAGTGCCCCAGTCACTGCACAGGCAACCTGCCGTCTCCACCTGTGTACCTTCTCCCACCAGGTACAGTAGGAATGCTTTTAAAGATCAAAACATCCTGTGTATGTTCTTCCATGTCGGTGGCATCTTTCCATTACGAAGTGCCACCTAATGCATCTCACAGAGGGGTTTTTTTGTTTTGTTATAATTAACTTAATTTCTTTGTTCTTTTTGTTTAGCTCACAGTTTTCTTAACGTAAGCATTAAGTAGCCACAATAACAGCCACGTTGATGTTACTCCAGAAGTACAGCAACATACCTCAGAATAGAATTTAGTCCCTCTTACAAAGAACCTTAAATTAACTAAATGGCTTACAATTAATGAACTTATTAGACAGATGAGATAAAGCAGGAGTTTTTAGTTTTCATGCAAAAGAGAGAATGCTTTTTGCTTTGGCAAGACAAGCAACTGCATCAATTGCCTTGGCACGTTTTTTGAAGGAAGCAGTGTATCTGTGGCTTCACCCTCCTCGAAAGTAGAGTATTGGATTTGCTGCCTTGAGAAATCTAGCTCTAACACTGGTTTCCACTGGGATAGAGTTAATTTTCTTCCTAGTAGCTGGTACAGTGCTGCGTTTTGGACTTAGGGTGAGAATAACACTGATAACACACTGATGTTTTTAGTTTTTGCTAAGTAGCGCTTATCCTAAGCTAAGGACTTTCCAGTTTCCCATGCTCTGCCAGCAAGCGGGTGTGCAAGAAGCTGGGAGGGAGCATGGCCAGGACAGCTGACCCCAACTAGCCAAAGGGCTATTCCATACCATAGAACTTCATGCCCAGTATATAAACTGGGGGGAGTTGGCCGGGAGGGGCGGATCGCTGCTTGGCATCCGTCAGTGGGTGGTGAGCAATTGCATTGTGCATTGCTTTTCTTGGGTTTTATTACTCTCTCTCTGTTATATTCCTCTTCATTACAATTATTATATTTTTATTATTGTTATTATTATTATATTTTATTTTATTTTAGTTATTAAACCATTCTTCTCAACCCACGAGTTTTACTTTTTTTCCCTGATCTTCCTCCCCATCCCACTGGGAGCGGGGAGGAGTGAGCGAGCGGCTGCGTGGTGCTTAGTTGCTGGCTGGGGTTAAACCATGACAGCTGTATGATAAGTTCTTGTTTTCCTGTGATTAGAGTTTAATCACCGTTCCTGTTTTGCCACTTGTGAGTCAAGCTGGTAAATCTAAATGTTGTTTCCCTTCTGCAGAGTCCTTGCATTGGTTCGCATTCTCCTGTGCACCAAGCAGCTTCTAAATAAGTGTCCGCACAGCTCTTAAGCTGAAATAACTCCATCCTGAGCAATAAAACCGTCACATCGTCGCAGGTAAAGGTGCCCATGCACCGGGCTGCTGCCAGTGGTCGGGCCCTCCCACAAGCACACATCCTCCGTGCTTTTAAATTCCCTGCGGCTGAGCGCGGTCAGTCAGGTACCATCCCTTGTTCTCACCGCTGGGAGAAGGTGACCGCTTGCCTGCATCATATATCCATGCTGGTCCGGAGAGCCCTTCGGAGATCCCATGCACCCTCAGCCAAGCTCCGACTTTACGGGCAACCTCACCTAGCAAGGGGTAATTGCTGATCTATCACACAGGCTTTGCAACCGCTGCACTGCCAGGAACAGCAGAGAGGATACCACAATCTGTGGATACCAGCCATACTTCTCTGGAGTTCACTTTTCAGGTTATAGGGATGCAGCTGTATTTTGGACCTTCCTGTTATCTCCCTTATTTCATCAAAATAAATGAGTTCTTCCCCTTTCCTCCCACAACAACTTTGTAACTTGAAAAAAGGACAGTAAATCTGCTGTAACAAACAGGATTAAATGGTTTGTCTGCTGCAATATCCAAACTTTTAAAGATGCCAGTCATTCCTCCTTTGATGATCCTGGACTTCAGCAGCCGAGATCCTCTCAAAGTTATCAAGCACAAGCAGTGAGAGATGTCTCAGCAAAGTTCACTCATATGCTGCTCTTCTCAAGGTCAGCACTCTTCCATTTTCACTGATCCTCATTATAATTCCAGATGGGCATTTTCTTAGGAAAAGTTTCCTTTCTGGAAATTACATGAAGGTACAACTGGCATTTCTCTAGAGGATCACAAACAAAAACTGCCAACTTTTCTGTTCTTACGCAAGTGGGTACTGGTCCTGTCCCAGCTGGATGAACTGTGGACTTTTCTGGACATCAAGCCATGTGGGAGTCAGCTCAGCCTTATAAATTTATGAAAGTGACCTTCTTTCAGAGTAAAATGTAGCTGTGAAATTCTCAGTGACTTACCATCAGATGTTCAGGTGCCTCTGGTGCATTATGTTCTCTGATGGATTGCCAAGATGTTTCTTCTCCTAAAGCAGTTTTGAAGTCTCCTGGAAAGATTTGTTTTCCCTAAAGAGAGTGAGGGAAAAGTCCAGAGTACGTTGTGTCAGCACATGCTACAAAAAATCAGCAATTCATGCCTTCCTCTGCAAAAGGCACGGCTTCTCTCTCTGCATTTTCCTGAAGGTTGTCTTGAAGTCTACCTGTGCCCAACACACTGTGTCCTGCCCCCATGGTTTACTGAAATCAGAGCATGCCCTTTGAGAAATCCTCATGCTTACAGGGGAAAGCTGCCTGTAAGAGTTAGGTTGAAGAGTGAATTTGCTTCATTTTTAATGATTTTGGAAACTACGCTATTTTATGACACCTTTCAGGAACCAGTTCAGTATATTTCCTGGGTTCCAGATGCCCTTTCTGTACTCTGCTCTCCAGGGAGCAAAGCTTTCTGAGCCACAGTGTCTCCTCTTACCAACTCTCTCCTCCAGACGGACTCCCATAGCCCTAGCTAGTCCTGCCCACCACAGGCACCTCTCCCTACAAGCACTGATTTCCTTTCAGGAACCTGGGCACCCCCCCACGATTTCAAGTTCTGAGTTTTTTAGAGTTCAGAGCAAATCCTGATCACTGTATCCTCATCCTCAGCAAATGCCGCTGCTCCCCAGAGAAGGTGCTGGAGGAACTCTAGCATCACTAACCCGTTGTCCTAAACTGCCCTGGGAGATAAGCGACAGTGCTGACAGCAAAAGGTGGGTTCCCCACGTACTGGCACAATCCTGGCAATGTTCTTTTGCCTTAAATTCTTGGCATGTAAAATGCAGATATCTCCACCTGACCTAATCATCTGAGGTTCTTCATTACAGTCAACAGAGTGAAAAAACACAGTTTCAGTGCATCACTCTTGGATGCCTCCTTTAAGATCAGGTGATCCAAACTCTGGAAGAGCCTAATCCTTTCTGTTGACCCTCATGCTCAGCCAGATGACCCTCTGTTTGGAAACAAAGCCATTTTTATACAACTAACAGGGCGCAGAAGTTACTCGTAGACAAATTGCCAAAAGACTCTCGGCGACATGTCTGATTTTAAGTGCATGAACAAACAGACAAGCCCCACTGATGTCAACAGATTAGTCACAAGAGCAAAAGGAAGCAAGAGCTGAAAAGCTTCGCTAAATCAGACTCTCAGTCAATAGTAGGTCTCAGAGGATTACAGCTAATGCTACACTAATATATTAAAATATGGATATTTTATAGCTAATATTAAATAATAAGAAAATCATTTATGACCTCTAAATTTAAATGCCAGAAATTCTGTAAGGAAGTGCCTGCAACTCTTATAAATCAGAGATGGAAGAGATTTCCATTAGATCCAGCTGAATTCATAATTGGCAACACCTTACTGCTGAATTGTGACAGACCCAATACTCTTGTATGTGTGGCCCGCTAGTCCCTTTGCTTGGGGCAGCAACTGATTTTGACACCTCAGGGCACACTTGTCTGACTGACAGCATCTAATCTTTGTGAGCGAGGCTGCACAATCACACTCTCCTCTTGCACCCGACCTGTAGAAGAGACGAAACCTTTACGGTAGCTATGACTTCAAACCCTGTGTTAGCGTTATCAGTGATTCCAAGACGTTGTCAGTAATGGAAGTGAAGCCACATGCCCAGTTTTACTCTTGGCTGTGTATCTTTGGCCTTGAACCCGTGCCTGTGGAAATCAGCTGGAAAAGCGACAGCACTCATAGTATGTAATTATGGGATCAAAAAGGATATTAGCTACCCCCAGGTAGAGGTGGTCCCTGCAGTGAGTGCCTAGAGCCACATCTCTGCCTTGGGCAGAGGACCACAGGGTCACAGGGTGCACTTAGGGCTCACTTTGGGAAAACTCCTTGCTACTGACTACAGACTGTCAAAGCTACCGAGATCCTCTCACGTATCTCACGCAAACGTTGCCCGACCGGGCTGGGGCAGGCGCAATGCTCAGTATGGGTTAAACCAGGGCTGTGTGACTGCAGAGCAGATTGCCCTCTGCCAGCTTCATGAGCTAAGCCTCTTTTCTGCCTTCCTCTGGATTTTCTCATGTCATGGTTCAGAAGACACCTGTCTCAACACCCAGCGAACTCAGAGCAGTCATGCTGACAACAAATTACACTACTGAACAAATTTTGTTTTCATCTCCTGTCACCTCCCTTTGGAAACTGTTTTGCCTCTGCCTAATTCTTTACACTATCCAGTCCCCAGCCAAAATATCAAGTCTGCATTATCTACCACTGAATGACTGCCAGGGCTTGAACTGCTGATTAGGTATGTCAAACTTGACGGTTAGAGCACTGCGCTCTTCCCTCTGGGAAAGAGACAAGCATCTGGTCATTTTTTTTTTTTTTTTCTGTGTTGGACTGTTCAGACTGAGAAGCAATTTGTTCAAATATGAAGTCCTTTACTAGGAGGACTGTGTCCAAGATGAGACAAAATTACAATGAAAGGAAAAATAGCCCATAGCAGCTCAGCTCACCAACCGAGCCATGCCTCGCAATGAGAAACAGAATAAGCTGCTTAATGCTAGTCCAAATGTTAGCCAGTAGTTATTTGCCACTTCAAAACCTCCTTTTCCTATAGACCCCTTGTTGTTTTAAAATCCATGTTGCAGCTTGAAAAGCTACCATATTTTTTAATGGAAAGTAAACTGATAGTTGCAGACAAATTATCATTACATCTGTTTAATCTCATTGTACTATTGTTGGGCTGCCAAAGAATCGGTCATTAACAATCCACTTACTCAAAGTTACACTTTCCCATTGCTGGAATAAATTCAGCACCTGCAGCTATCTCAGTTAGCAGAGGCTGCCATGGGTTTAACGTTTCTCCATGTAACTATCCAGCGTTGGTCACTCCATGCTGGCAGGAGACGTCCACACTTTCCCCCCCAGACACAACAGCTGACAGTCTACAAGGCAGCTGTAGCAACCGAAATCTGCCACATGCTCCTGAGAGCATGCTAAATAACATTTCTCTTCCTAAAACTGATCTTTTTTTTTTTCTATATTTTAGATCAATCTTTTATTATTAAGACATTTCTGTGTCTTACACTGGCACTGGGAGTTAGGGCGTTGGAGGTTGAATACTGCTGCTAAAACTTCTTTTCCTTGACTTTTGGAAAGTTACCTAGAAGAAGTTTTTTGAGACTTGAAACAGATCTTGGAACCCCAAAAAAACCTATCGGAGGCCTGACTTTTACAGATAATGGCCCTTTTCTATAGGATATATTTCTTCTAGGAGCATTTTGACATTCTGAATCAGACACATCCCCAAAGGTACCTAATTTTTCTCCACTGGCTCCGTAAGGAAATCAGGCTTCTGACTTTGTTCAAACACAACTCAATTAGTTGCCTAATGCTGCCTAAAATAGAGGTGGGAATCTTCACTCTCACTCTCCGTCCCCAGGGGCCATTCCTAGGAAATACTGAGTGCTCTAATCATAATTTAATGACACGAGTTGCCTAACATCTCTCAAAATCGGCATTCCAGACATTACATTGCTGCTGAATGAAGTATGCGATACGTCCTTCACTAAGACGGACACTCTCACACTCAGTCTGTCCAGAGCCTTTGAACCAAAGCAAACCAAAGGGAGTTCCCAGTGCTATCACTGTTTTACCGTCGGAGCATCGGAGCACAGCTTGCAGTCTCAGTGCTACAAAATGGATGCCAAAATACTCCAAGTAGATAAGCACGTGAAACTCATTAACTTATATCCAAGCACTTACACATCTTCTGTCAAAACCCACTATTTTCTAATTTGTTAATTTATTCTATTTATTTCGATAAATCGATCATATCGCTTCATCCAAAACCAGAAGCAACAAGCAGCAAGAGAAGACCAGGAATGCAAAAGAGCCTTTCAAATTTCAGCAGTGATACAGGAAGTAAAAGGTAAAGATAATATTATAACCTATTTGAAGCGATACATGTTGTTAGCTCCTTTCTCTTTGTATTTAGATTATATTTCTCAATGAATATAAATCAATATAGCTCCTAGATGTCAATTCATATCAAGTTCTATTCCAGGTTTTCTCATCCCTCTCCACTTCTTTTAATGTTAATTCAAATTATCATACGAATATAATGGAAGTACCATAATAGTTTGAGAGATGTAACCAGCAAGAGGACAAGAGGAGTACAGCACAAGGGAATGTTCTGCTTTAGAAGAGAAAATCATCCTCCCTGCCTCATAGTTATAGCTCTGGCGGTGAAAGCTGGCTAGGGAAATGTCTCACTGTACTGTCATTCATGCTAAATGGCCAAGGTTTCTATAATCCCTGCTTGAGAACTGTAGTTTTTAATTAGCTTTCACTTATTTCCAGCATGAAGGCTGATCTCAGGGAATCACTCTACAAAAAAAGTCTTATCATCTCCTGATGTCAGGATTAACTTACTTCTAATGCTCCACAGATGCTGGGAAGTGCTTTATTAGGTTTATCAAATGCCCAATAATCAAGTCAATACAATAACCAGTCCTGCATGCCAGGGGCGACAAGAAATGTCCTGGGGTGACATATGTCAAATAAAAGTATTTTGTAAATCTTCCAGATCACAAAACAGTAACACTTTCAAGGAATTTGTGGCATGCAATAAAAAGCTTACCGCTGAATATCTGAGCATAACAACTGAGTAAGCAACTGAAACCTACAGAACATAAAAATCCATCTCTTATACCGATATTAAAGATGAGCTTTTGATTTTTATGTCTCTCAAAAAGGATGTATGCAGCAACAGCTGACATTCAGGAGCAGAGTGAAACAGTGGGTTGAGAGAGATGTGAGCTTCCAGAAATCTGGATAACTATCAGTAGCTGTGTGTGTACAGGATTTCCATTTGTGCTACACCTGTGTACTGAAACAGAATATACAACCTCCAAAAGTGGAAATATAGACTATAGCATGACATACATTGCCTCCTTCAGGAATGCTTGATATCAAAACACCCAATGCATGATTTTTTTGACAGAGTTTGCATTGAAAATGAATTCAACAGACGAACTTCTATGTGTTGGTTGGCTGGTTGGTTTTTTTGCCAACACTACTTTTTGATCATATCTAGTTACAGAGTTCGGACAAAAAAGTAAGTAACAGGAAAATCTGAAGAGTAGGCAGGAAGAAAGAAAAAGCTTTTGGGTAAGATGCTTAAGATGGTGCAGAAGCAGAGCAGACATATTCAAGACAATACACAAGAAAGCCCTTTTCAGTCTGAGATCATGACTAGACACAGAGTGAATCAAAAAAAAAATAAGAACGCCTAGAGGCATGCCTCGAACTTTTTGCTTTAAGTCTTAAACCAGGATGTTAGAGGATTGAAGAAGGACTCTGGGAAGACCAAATTACCACACAGCACTTGTAGCAGTTGTGCTAAATAGTCAGTTCTTTGAAGCAACTGGTACTGGCCGCTGCTAGAGGTGGACGTCAGGTCCTATCTCCAAGGGTCTCCTGCTCCTCAGCAGTGAATGAAGAGGTAATCCAAATCCTGCCTGACAGATGAGGTGGAAAGGAGCAGGAGGACCATAAACCACTGTGATGCTGTCCCGTTGAGAGCAGGAACAACTTGTGACCCAGCTGGCTCTGAAGACTCAGGTACAACTTTCACAGTCTCCTGACAGCTTTAGAAACACAACCGATTTTACTGGAGATTGGGCAGAAAAATGACTGCGCTGGCTCTGAAAACACCAGTCCTTAGAGCAATGGTACACAGCAGCGAGGAGATGCTATCAGAAAGACGTGGCAGAGTTGCAGTCTTGATACGCAAGGGAAAATCAGAGAAACAGGAAGAAGCAGCTGGGAGAAGAGAAGGAGAATTAACACGAGGGTGGACAGCATAGGTTGAGATGAAGTCTGAAACCTGGCAGAGAAGGCTGATGGTGGGGACCTGAGGTACATCACAGGTTGGTCCCTTGCCTACCGGCAGAACATCTATGGGAGACGCTGCCTGCTTACACAGAACAAGGAGCAAAGCTCGTCCAGCCAGTATAGGCAGAAATACGTCACTGCTCCCACCAGGAACAAGAGCAGTGCAGTTTGGCCATTTCTTATAAAGGTACATCTTTCTTCAGCTACACACATGAGTTTACACCAACCTCCTACTCATATGAACTCTATCACCATATTTCATTATGCTTTTGAAGACCTTATCAGAGAATGTATGAGTAAGTACATATTTATTAATACAACGTTAAGCAAATACTGTATTTCTGATCTATACTATAGGAGTTTGCCCTAAAATGTCATATACGCTGGTTGCAGCTGCCGATAGTTCTCCTGTTTCCTTTATATGAAAAAAATAAAATAAAAGTATCAGCCTCAGGGGGAAATAATCTATACACAGTTAAAATGAGATATTTCCCTTATTAAAATGTCAGTCTTAGAGCTCACTTGGCACGCTTCCTTCTCTGAAATGGTTTGTACCTATACACAACGGTGCACAATACTTTTCATAACGGAGCGGTCCTTGTGGTCTGCATTCATCATGCAGCTTTTTAAGGGAGTGTGTTATCAAGGCTGGTTTTTTATTTCCCTCTCTCCTGCTGTAGAAGATCATTTAATGTCACTGCCAATGCTTGGAACATCGTGAAATGTTCCCCCTTAGTTAGACCAGAGGTTGTTATTTAAATGCAGACATGAAGAGAGTTTACAAACCACAGCAAAAATATGTGTGTGTGTACATATATATAGTGTAAGATGTAGGACAGCTGTGGAATAAGGGCTTCTGAAACACACACACAAGCAGAGGCAATTTGCTTTGTTAACGTTTCGCATGCTTGAACAAAATTTCATGCGTCTGTGTTAGGTGCCAGATGCCAGTAAAAGTTGTTAAGATAACAAACTTGAAGTTTCACTAAACGTTTAACCCCAAGATGTCATTTACTTATCACTGCGAGATGGCGAGTGATGGTCATAGCAGCGCTGTCTCCTGGGATGAACGTGACGCACGGTACAGGGCTTGTATTTCCACGGGCAAGTCCTTTCCCTGGGTAGGAAGCGCCTGGAGCTGCACCCAGGGACCCTCTGACTCCAACCTTCTCCGACAACCAAATCATTGGGCTTTTGAAGTGAAGTTTGTCAACAATGACCTAGAAACCATGGCTGGCAGATCAATAAAATATTGTGTGTGTGTGTGTAACAGTAAAAGCTCTCAGGGTTCAGCTGGAACTCAGGCTGGACAATACACAACACGTGCAATGTAGCTCCTGTTCATACTGCCGGGAGTTGTTCAGGGTTATGGAGCTACCACCATGCTCATGTACAGGAACTTACATGGTGTTCAGGAATGCAGAAACAGGTAGAGCAAAAAGCCATCTACCCCCTTTCCAGCTCTTAACCTTTGCCACCTACGTCTCCGGGGATAACTCCGTTTGCCTCGGCATTCAATGAAGAGCCAGGGCACAGCACGACTGACCCTCTCAGAAATTGGAGGAGCACAGAGGAATTAGATGGGCGATGTGGGAATTAGAAACGGCTTTTTCAGAAGCTTTCTGTATTGGCCTCTACTGGAATCCTTGCCAACTGGAGGAAAGTTTGACCAAAAATGAGTCTGTTACTCATTTGACACTGCAGCAATTGCAGGTCGCGGGGTCAGCATGTGCTTCCTAGGATTCCTCCAGGCTTCCCTTAGGCTTCACAGCTACATGCTGGCATTTGAAAGGTACAGTCCCACATCATGCAACATGCAAATTGCAATAATTACATGCAGTCCAAGAGCAACGTTGGAAAAAAATAAAAGCAGGAAAGAGACATTTCATCTTGGGGCACAGTGATAAAAAGGCACAGGTTCTGTACAGGACAAGCTACAGATTTTAATTCCCAGGAGCCTACAATTTTTATGACAACAAGCAGGTTTTATTTTATTTATTTATCAGGACTGTTATTACTATGCTGCTCATTATTTATCTCTAACTGTACCTACAGCACTGGTAATCAGCGTGCGGAGTGGTATGTGCCTGGCTTGGGGGTTTATGGAGGCACTGCAGGCAGAGGGCAGGGGATCAGCCAGGCACCGGCCACTTTACAGGAGGTCACTATATATTCCATAAGTTACAGGGCACCAATATCGCTGCATCGCGCTGCCCTCGAGGGGGACCGCTCTGTCCACGGGCCTGGACTTACACCTGCAAATAACTCACACCCTCCTCCCTGCTTCCCAAACCGCTCCTTGGAGCACGCTCCCCATTATGTTTCCAAGGGCATAATAATGGCATATTATAATTCTTCGATGACTTCTTTTCCCACAAGGTCTCCCTTTGCCAGACACATGTAATAATACACATTTTTCATTGCACCAACTGCTTGGGAAAAATGGAGTTTTATTTGTGTCTTCTAGCACTTTTGGAAATTAGCATGTTACCTATGTTGTTGCTTCTCTGTAGACGTTTTTCTATTGTAGTAATTTGTTTAATTACGATTCTTTTGTCTACACCTATTTTATTGTATATTTTCTCCTATTTTCTGCTTCCCTTCCCCTCTTTTTGGCGTATAAAATAAGTTCTTTTGGTACCTTCATTCCATTGTGCAATTAACTCACTTTTGGTTATTTGCTTACCATTGAGGGAAACCTGCTGTCTCCAAATTGAGAGACCCCCTGCCCCTATACGGCATGTTCTCAATAAAATGGGCTTTCTAGGGATGAAGGCAAAAGAGCAAATTTTGTCCATTTTTGTTTCCATATAGGCTCAAAATAAATTTACTTAGAAGAGATATTTAAGAGTTTGATATCTATATATGGATATTTTGCTTAAATATTCATTTTATATAGTAATGTTGCAATTATAATGTGTATTTGTAGGCACATCAAATGCTACTACTTTTCATCTCTAAATCTCACAGCACTTCCCAAATAACACCTCTCAAATTTGCTGAGATTTATGAAAGGGGAAAGTAAGGGACAGGGAGATTAAGTGACCTGCCCAAGTTACACAGTGAATATGCTGAATCCCACTTCCACATTTAGGCCACTGGGATCTGGATCCTTTATAACGATTTGAACATCAGTTAGGGTTAGTTTTTGTTTTCAGGAGGAGATAAGTTAGTTTCGAGGAGCCTATATAACCAGAGCAGCACAAATATCTCTGCCTCTTCCCACTGCAGGCATGCAAATCCCCCTTTTTCATGACTGCGCTGCAGCCCAGGGCTCCGGCGTGGGCTAGAGTAAACCCTCCAAACGAAACCACGTCCGTTCAGAGATCTGCAGAGAAACTTGTGGATTTATATAGTGCTGACAGTCAGAAATCAAATTCTTGTGGACTGTAACAGATTACTCAATTATGAAAATGGAGGAGTGCAAACTCATAGCTTGGAAGTGAATCTGCAGATGGCTCTGAAGAAACAGCAGGCTTTCGTTATCTGAAGCGGGCACCAGCAGTTAAGGGCCAGCTCCACTGATGTACTGAGAAGTTTTACCTTCAGTTTAAACAGAAGAAAATTAACCCTCAGCTCTTCAGTTAGTTGTGTCTGAATGCACTTGTGTAAACGTTGTAACTGACAGATGGGATTATAACAGGCATATATAACTGTATGTCAAAGCAACAGGTCTGCTTCCAAAAAGCTTGACGTAAAAGATTCTGGCATAGTACAAAGGATCTGGGAGATGAGAGTCTACTAACATCTTGCAACACATGTCTTCTCATGAGAATTGAACACTCATTATTTTGGGCAACCTGTAAAGCCAAACTACTGGTCATTTTGCACTACAGCCAGCGCACAGAGCGCTGGGCCAGGGCTCAGCAACGGGGGCATATAATCACCTCTGCACCGCGTCCTTGCAGCAATATCTCATTTCATCTCTGCCTTGCTTTCCCCATGGAAACTGTAAATTGTAAAACTGCAATTACAATTGCAAATTGTAAAATGAGGTCATGATGCTGGCTTCCCAGGTGAGGCCCTGGGAAATTTTAAACCAAAAGAACTACATAGGAGTGCAATTTCTTATTAATTTCAATGGTTGTAATTTTTGAATTGGTAGTTCCTGGGAAATTAAACCTTGACTTTAGCTTCTTCATGCTTCCACCGAGGACAGCAGCAATTGAAGCTTTCCTGTACTCTCTCCTTGATGTTGTTTGATCCTGAGTGGCCTGGGCCAGAGCTTGTGGGATAAAGCTGGAAGCTCATTTTCTGTTTTCATGTCTGTTCAGGCTCTTGGACTGCGGGCTGAGTTTGCAACAAAGGTGAAAATTGGGACCAAGAGTAATAATGTGCTTTGTGAAGGGCATCAGTCCACTAGGATACAGGCTAGACTGATCCTCCTAATTCATTTCATGTCAGGGATTTGAATCCGACACGGAGATGAAAAGCTCTGCCTGCTATTACAGCCGTACGACCTGTCCGTCCCAGACACGCGTTATCACATGCTGCACCAGCAATCGTGTCATGCCCAATGCACTCCTCTTAGTATCAATTACTTCACCATAATGAAATCAGAATGAAGGAAACCATTCAACTACACACAAATAAATATGTACTAAAGATAGAAAAAGAAATTAGAGACTGTATTTTGACCACAAGGTCTGCGCTGGTTGTGGCTTAAGGAAGATAAGTCAGCCCGGACCCATTCCCCCGCAGCCCACAGCGGGCTCGGTGGCGAGATAGGACAGCTAATCTGGTTTTCTATTTCAGCAGTGTCATTTACTGAACCTTTTAGGGCTCATATTAGGTGACAAAAAGTGACCATGAGCCCCATTTGTGCTGCCTCAGCAGAATGGTATTTGAAAAAGTTATTCAAGCCATTAATCCTTTAGTGCCAGGAATCTGTATCTGCCAGGGAGCGGCGTTCACCGGCCGGCAGTTATTTATTCGCCGATTCCCAATTATGAAACGGCAACGTGGCAATAACTTACACTGGCTGCGCTTCAGAAACAAACAGACAAAACCCACACACCTACTCATCACAGCACCACATCTCATACACAAAAGATAAACTCCCTCATTTCATCCTGCCTCTGTCCTGCCCTCTCTCTAAATGCCTGAAAGGGAAGGCTGGATTTCCCACACCGCTGAACGAGATGGGAATACATTTTCTGCAGCAATCTCACAAAGACGGCCCAGTGAAACTGCCGAAAGGAAGGTTTTACTGGACGTGGCTCCAGCCCCAGCCTTTGATGCAAATAGTCTCAGGGGTACGAGAAGTTTTGAGCCCGTAACCAGGTCCGGACTGATTCCCTCCCCGTTCTTGCGCTGTGTGTTGAACCGGCACAGTAGAGCAAGGCGTGCTGCAGAAATTTAAAGAAGGGATTTATCTGTCCTAAATCCGGCATATGAAAATTAGTTATCTTAGCCCAAGCTCAGCACTGTAGCCCTCCGTAATGGTAACACACAGATACAGGTTCTTCTAAAGGCAATTCACCTGACGTAGCCTAAAACTTGTCTAAGGCGAGATGAATTGCCCTTCACAGGACTATACAAAGCCTCATTTGGACTTTCACAGCATTCCTACAAAACAGCTGGGTCTAAGGTATTGTTCTAGACAGAATTCTTTACTGAAACTCATTCTGTTTTTCTCCTTGCAGTGCAATGATTTTGAAAAAAAAGGAATGTTTTCAACACAGGAAAAAAAAATCTCATGAGACAAAATAGAAAATTTTGTATTGGAAAAACAGCCACCTATATTCTGAAGTTATACAAGTGTAAATAATGTGTTTTAAAATTACTTTACGTCTTTTGATGTCATGGTATAGCATTAAAATTAAATAGTTAAAATATTGTATTCTGAATACTTAAGGGCAGCTGCAAGTTGGTGCTCACTGAAGTGTGCTGCTTTATTTTCTGGATTAAAACAGCTCCAATAAAATGAAATAACACTTTTAGGCTGTTGTCATTAGAGCAAAAATAAAGTAGAGGTAGTAGAGCTATGCGTGAAGCAATACCAAGGCAGAAATACTAGTCTATTAGTTTGTCACTCAGTGCACATTGCAAAATAAGAGAGATATGAGCATAAACCATATAATACCTTTTCAAGCAAAATTTCATTAAAAAAAATGACATGAGAGGTTTTAGAAATACTGATGGACTTAAATTTGCCTCAGCTATAGTTTGAATGCTGTGGGCTCTCTGATATGTTTTCTAATTACCCAGCAACACTTAAAGATTAGGAAAAGGAAAAAAAGCCAACTATCGAGGTCACTACAAAACTGCAAGTGGTAAAAATTGAACGATACCATTGGCAGAAATGAGTGTCTGAAACCCATCCATCTACCCAAACACAGCTTTGCTTCTCTCCTGTCGAGCAGCAGTTCTGTTCCTAGCAAAGTTTGCTTGATTTTACTTGCCCACAGCAGACTCTCCAAGGGAACCCGGAGCAATTCCGACAGCTTGGCTCAGCAGTTTGCCAGCTTGGCTCAGCAGTTTGCCAGCTCCAGACAAAACCAAGAACTGACCTTTTATTTCAGTCAACACCAGCCTCTCCAGAACATCCAGGTTCCCCCAACGCTGTCTTTTACAACCATATTCCTTTGTCTCATTTCTCCTTTCATCACATGAATTCATTTTTGTTGCAAAATGCCGTATCAGCATGAATCCCTTGTATGGATTTCATATAATTACTATTATGCTTTCATTACACTTCTCATGTGCTTTACCAAGAGGTATTTTATAAATCATGTAGATTTTCCAATCAGTTTCCTTTGAATGTTATCACCCAAGCCTTTTTCTCCATGGGAGTCTATTATAATACCTGTTGTAATGAGCAGAACGATACAGTCAAAGATTTTCCTTGAGGTCTAAAATGTCTTGAGATAACAAATTGCTCTTTATTTATACATAAGAATGGATTCCACTTTCACCAGTAAAACTAGCAAGAGACCTATAGGCTTTCAAATGCTAATTATATTCTGTCCGAGGGACTAAATCCTGCCAGAATGCAGTGGGACTGCAAGTGACTACACACCATGGTACATTAAAAAATAAAGCTGGGCTAATCCAAACCTCAGCTAGTAATCCTGCCTGACAAGCAGTTCTGTGTTTAATGGGTAATTTAATCGCTCACCAGCGACACGTTCAGAAAGCATCCCAGTTCAGGAGAAAACCTGCCACCTCCGGCACGCACTTACATCCCGCGACCGCAATGGCCTTTCCTGGAGCTACGGCAGCAGCCAGACGTGTTGGAGAGCAGGAATCAGAGAGGCTCAAAACACATAACTAAATCTGGGAAAACTAAATCTGGGAAAACAGGAGAAAGTACCATTTGGAGAAAGCGGAAAAAAAGAAATCCCCCGGACACAACAGGTTAATGTTTAAAACAGCGGTGCCGTGGTCCACGTGGTCTGTCCGTGAGGACGCATTTGCTAAAAGCAGGGGGAACACATTCCCTCTGCTCCAGGGACCCCCATCCCGGCTCTGTGTTTCTATATCTGAAGTGTTTACTCCCAGCTGGAACCCAAACAGGGAAGACTGAAGGAGCATTTCTCCAAGAACCCAGCTGAGTATTTCAGCCGCTGCCTGGCCTCGCCGGCGGCAGTGGCTGGTGCGCACAGGGAGGCAGGCAGCCCTGCTCTTGCCCTCCAGGCTGCTGGAGAGATCCAAATCCTCTAAAAGATCGCACTTCAGAGGAGCATCATTCAGCCAGAAGAGCTAAGAGGACAGATGGGCACCCAGGCTAGGCATGGCCATTTTAAATATAAGATTATGCCGTATTGAACTTTATCCAACACACTGATCACTTGTCAGTGTTTTAATGAAGAATTCAGGAATCTATTTGGGTTTTTTCCCCATAATGTACTGTAACCCTCAAGGATCTCAATCACCTCCACAAACCAACTTTCAAGAAGGCCATTTGAACAGTATTTAGAAGAATTTCCAGGTTATGTCATGTCTCAGAAGGACTGCAGACAAATCCAAGAAAGTTTCAACAGCACTGGTTTCACTTACAGGTCTTTGCAAAAATGCAACATTTTCACAACTGATTCACTAAAGACTCCTCCCAGGTAATCACCCCCCTGCACACTTGTTAAAGAAGTGGATGAAATCTGCATGGGCACTAGTGGTATTTGAAACCCTTAATTAAACCTAACCAGTTTCTTGTTATAGGCTCACACATCTCTCACCATTCCTTGGGAGCACGATGGTAGCAACCCGTTAGCCCTCAGGCATCACTTCACCTTTATGTACAGAATTCCAATTAACACCTGAAGAAATGCAATTACAGTATTTTTTTAGAAAAATTTATTAGCAACAAAGATTTTAAAGGATGTGCATCGATTGAGGTGCCGCAAAAGACACCATGGCCAGTCCAAGTAGATCTGAGGAGAAACTTTAAACAGCAACTTTCAGACATTTGGTTTTGTCAGACAAACAAATCACGGCGTTGGTTTTGTCATACCAAACAGCTAAACCAAACAGTGTGCTGGTGGCACAGTCCCTCTCTCCTCCCTCTGTATCTATTGCCAAGGAAGCTGCCCACCTCACAGCCTCCAAAATTTCATTCACAGGGTCTGCCAGGTCCCATGACTCTGTCTCAAGAGGGACCGTTTACTCCCATGTATAGGAAGTAACTGCTTACACAGTCCATTTACTGAAACTGGAACTGATGTTTTTCATGTGGGAATCCTTTACCATGTCTGACAAATTTGCCTGTAACAACTTTACTCATTCTTCTACCACCCAGCCTCTCTGTCTCTCCTGGTAGATGACACAGTCACAGCTATTTCTGACCTACTTCAAGCTCTGTGTCAAATCCAACATCATTTATAAACCCATTTGAAAGACAAAATGTGGCTTTCAGGGTAGGGATTTTCTTGAGATTCATAGAGCCCGGGGCACAATCTATGTGCAACGTCTTGAGCAAGTGCAAAGAAAACTTAGAATATGCAAAAAGCCAGGCTGTTCTCGAGGCACATTTTATCACGCAGCAGAGCTGCGAGTGAGGACAGCCGCCGTGCGCATCTGAAGTTGCTCAGTGGATTCACAGTGGGCCTCAGATGCTTGGTGTCCTTGCAAACCAAGGGGCCTGGAGCAGAGTAACACCACCAAGAAACCCCAACCAGACGGGGGAGATAATGCCTCTGGGCATCCCCTGGACAGATACAGATGTCTTGTCCACCTGAGAATCAGATCACTGGTTGCTGGAACAGTGTCTGCTGAAATATATCCAGTTACCTTCTGTTTTGATTTCGCCTCTGGTTTTGGGGTCCATTCTACATTTTGTACAATCTTTGAGAAACTCTTGCTAGGTGGTTGCTTGTGAATTATCTAAACTCTGCTCCCACCTGCAATTCTGGTAGTCTGGAACTGGTGAAATAGCTGGTTACAAATACCTGGAGAATGCAATTTCCTACTTATTGAAAGAGCAACTGCCCTCTCATCTGGGACTATGGAAATCGGCAGGCAATAAAAATCCATGCCCTTTGAGCTGACCTTCTGCTTCAAAGTACCCAGAGAAACCTGGTCTGTCCCACGCAGGAAGGGATGTCTTTCAGCAGGGAGGTATTGTGACTCCCGTAATTATTCCCAGTGAGACACCCATTCCTACCGACAGCCCTAGATAAAACGCTGGTGTGATTACTCCTGAGGCATTACAGATGTCCCAGCTGAACCTCACAACGGCATGAGAGGGTTCAGAATAAATAAAAACCAGAGCTGTCCGAAGGCCAGCAGAGCAAAACATTAGTCTAACAACACATTCCCAAATGCACAGCCAGTGGTAATTTAAATTCTTTACTACCCCAAAGGTGAGTAGATCTAAAGCTTTTCAAAAATGCCTGGTGCATCCAGTCCAGCCCCTGGCAAACCAGCATCGACACCACAGGGACTGGCACATTTGCGGTACTGATAGGGAAACCTACTGAAAAAAAGCCAAGGGGAATGCGTCAGCTGAGCAACAACTGGGCAGAAAAGGGCAATGCAAGGAATACATGTGTGATTTTGCTGCCATTTTTACTCATTCTGAAGGACTTCCTGGGACACGTGGGCAGAACCAGCAGCTGACCTGGAACTGCTGGAGAAGCAATGTGCGAGGTGGTGGGAGTTAGGAGCTGCAGAAGTGAAAGGTTTCCCAGGTCATAGATCCACAACAGATGTCACGCCTGTCGCGGGGTACCCGTGCATACCAAGGAAAAGATAAGACCTTGTGCTGTCCTAACAAATTTTCTCCCAGACTTGCTCATTCTACAGAGAACCGAAGAACTGTCAAGACTTCCACAAGTTCATGTGACATATTTAGGATTAACGCTTAGTTAATCAATTTGCATATATTCAGATGAAGCTGTGGCAGACCTCAGGAAGGTGCAGCAATCACATACCACAGTGCTGTGCAAAAACCTGGACAGCTGGCAATGGTCTTCACTTTCAAGTGTTGTCAGTAAAATAGTAAATTGATAGAAAAGGTTCAATTGAAGATTATTTCATCCTTTTGTATGTTTTTAATGTGGTTTCTTAAGGAAGCAAGGACTATTGGAACACAGTCCATTTATTGGTCTTTCTGTCCTTTCTCTTTTTTTTTTTTTTTTTAAGATGTTCGTTCCCTGGAACTGAATTTGACAGAATAGAAAAATATTATAAATAGCCCACATTAAAGCAAGAAAAGCTTCAGTCAGAGGTTAATAGTCAGTAGAGAATCCTATCCAGGAGACACAGATCTATTGAAAAAACAGAAACCTCTCCTATGCACACATCTGCTCAGAAAATAAGTTATTATATTACTGATCTACTCAGCAGAAAAGCAAGCCCCTATTGCACAGACAATCCCTGACACATAATGATCAAAAGCTAAACAGACATGACCAAGGGTAAGAAAAAAAAATCAGCAGGAACACTCAGGTCGCATAATACTGACTACAAACCTTCCTTAAATCCAGGATTTCTGCTGGGGAGCACAGAGCCCCCAGTCACCTGCTTTCTCTTTTCTGGCCCTTTCAGAAAGAAGAAGAAATTGTACTTATATGTGGTTCAACTCTAATTCCTACCAGCTGCTACCTGACAACTTGGATTTAGTTCAGGCTGGGCCCAGATTGTTCTAAATCAGCTCTTTCCTAGAGCCACATTTGTCTCCATTCTCTTCTCACGAACCCGCTATACCTTCCACCAACCACAGCTCTGCTGAAGTAGATCTGCCCAAAAAATTCACATACAAAACTATCATGTCCTCCTTATCTAAAACCTTGAATGCATATGTCAAATCTGGCAGGATACTTGTTACAATATAGTGCTTTTAAAATGGAAAAATGTAAGCTTACGCTTTGACCGGAAACATTTCCCTTCCTCCACAGCTGAAAAAACCAAATCCAGGAAAATCCAAATCCTTTTCCTTGGCCTGAGCACTTCACAGCTACTTTAATCTGTTGGTGAGAGATTCCTCTTCTACCTTTCAAAAAAGCTCAGGCTTCTCTTGGGAGTCCATTCAAAATAGTATGATCCGGGAGAAACAAGCAGTTGCCCAGTAATTTATATTGAAGTATATAACTGCTCTGCTTGGCATTTGCAGTCACATTTTCAGAACAGCACAAGTGAGAAACGTGCATCCACTTCTGCCTCTCTGAATTTCCTGACATCAGAGTTGGTGACTTAACAGATTAGGCTATGACACAGGAAACGTCCAAAAATCAACTTCCAAAGCACTTTCCCAATCACTTGTGTAGGATACCACTTCCAGCCTGCTGCTACAGTTTCCAAAAGAGACTAGTTTCCCCAAAACCCACCACTAGCAGAGTTTTATTCGCAAAGCCCATGTGTTCTCATGTTTCCCACTACGAGCACCAATGGTGCACCAAACGCAACAGCTACTCCTGCTTCAGCTCTTGGTTTCATTTGCACTCTCAGCTTTATTATTGCTTGAAAATCATAAATTCACTCATTCGGTGGAGAAGACTTGCTGTCTTCTCTGAAAGCAGGGGGAAGCTCTCCCTGAGGTCCCACGCGCGGCTGTGCAGCGCTTGGGTCCCTGAACACACAGCACGTTCAGGCTGAGACCAACTTTGCCAACCAGCCTCGACAGCGGAGCTCCTGAAGCTGGCTGGTGCGCTGGCACAGCCTGGGTACGCTCAGGCTCCAGGTGAAGCTGATTGAAATAGCTGGGAAGCACACCATGAAGGGTTAATCCTTGTTATGCTTATGACAGATTTTGGGATTACTCGGCACACTGAGGACATGTCACTGAGAGACCCTGTCCCCTGCCATTTGTGAATCCAGATCCCTGCTCTTTCTCGCAGTAGTGACATTGGGTTTGCCCCAAGGTCTTCAGCCAACATTTTCTTTCCTCGTGCTGCAAGGCAGCCTGCTATGCACTATTAACCCATCTGCCTTCTGTCCTGCATCCCAAAGGTGCCTGGCAGCTTTTCAGTGGTACCATATGTAGAGCTTGTAGGGCCAACTTCTGTCCTCACATGTGTGTGTCCAGCTCCCATTGACTTTGTTTGGAATTCTATGCTTTAATCCAAGAGCAAATTTTGGCCATCAAACAGAGGCACTTTGGGATGCCAACGGATGATAGATGGTAAAAAATGTAAACTCTTTTAGTCATTATATTTTCAGTCATCATTTTATTGTCTATTGCATTTAACTTAGGAAGAAAGGACATACATACAAACATTCCCTACCTACGTACATCGACTGTTATTCAGCAGTAGAAACATGGGGCTTTTGGATCCAAGCCTTGAAGGCTTGGATGCTTCAAGTTATACTTCCAAGCCTGTGGACAGTAGAGCAGACTGATATTTAGAGGCTTAGCGTACCCCAAACTTCACTGCGTTCAATTACAAGGCAACCATTTAGCTCATCCAAATGTTCATACTGTGCTTCACTGCCTTGTGCATCGTGTGGCATTGTGCTTCGGTCTGCTCTTTTCCAAAGTGCACCGATGTAAAAGCCTGAAAAAATGTCATTTATACAAGGCCCCTGAGAGTTTTAAGCATTACTGAATGTGTCTATTATATCTACGATACCTGTCTCACTTCTTAACTTTTAGGATAAAGTTAAGATTTTACTTTATCTATTAACTTAAACAGTCCATTGAAATATAGATTGAGAGGCCTGAAGGTAAGCTTCTGATTTTAGAAATGTTGTCCGTAGCCCTTTATGACATGACAGTAATTATCGCAAATATAAAAATGAGAAGAATTTATGGAGCCGTTAGCAGAAGCCTTCTGTGTGCCAACAGAGTGATGGAATTAAGACTGCGGTGATGGTAACTCACTCACAAACACTGATTATTCCTTTATGGCCTGGAATTTAGCCAAGGTAAACCCCATTTAAAGGTAAGTTGTACAGTCATACTTTTCTTCGTTCTGATTCATGCCACTTTTTAAAAAACCACATAGGATTCTCAGTGACTGTATTTCATCTCTTTGTTCTATAATTAGGCAAAAGAAAAAAGAATGAAAAAAGAAGTCAGTGCATGCAACACAACTGTAATTTTCTGTCCGAAGACGAAAAGCACAAAGGCGAAGTGTATATATGCACACATAAATAGATCTTTTTTATGGAAAGCTCATTAAAGAACTTATAGCAGCTCAGTAAAAATAACACATGTAAAAATTGTCAATGAAATTTTGTCACCAAATTACATCGAAGGGACTGCCGTCTCCTGTTATTCTCAGCACGTGAGCTCCGCCGAGCCACAGTGGCTGCAGATGCCCAGTGTTCCTGGGGCATTACAAACTGCCTTGAGAGATGATGCTGCTTGCAGAAAAACGAGCAGAGTGAGAACCTAAGTACAAAGCCAAAAATTTCATCCCTAAAATAAGACAACCAAGAGTCAAGGCACACACCAAACCCCCAAATCTGTGTCTATTTTTCGCCCCTGGGGGTAGCACTGAGCAGAATAAAACCTTTGGAGCTAGAGAGCAAGGCTGGCACAAGAACAACTACGGCCCAGCCAAGCACGTGAGCTTCTTGGAGGAGCCAAACGTTATGGAGAGGAGGGTGAGCAAGTCAAGGGGAAAGCGAGGGATTATACAACATGATTGCTTGTGATAACAGAGAGCTGGACTTTAGGAAGTTCTTCCCCCACCAAGCTGCTGAGTTACAGGAAAGTGATGCATGCAAAGCACATCTGACTCTGCTCTCCTGTGGCAACGAGAAAAGGGTCATAATACAAGGGAACCTGCAAGTATTTTCTCAATCAGGTATCTTCATACTTCTCAAGAGGGAATACTGATTTTGCTGATTAACATGAATATATAATAGGCTCACATTTACAAAGCAAAACATTACCTCCCTGAGAGGAGGAAGCTATTAGAATGCACTTATAAACCATAGCAAGTGATAAAGCAGTTTACAGTCCACTATGCTAATGAGATGCTCAGCTGGCAAAGTGCACCATCATGCTTACAAATCATTTGTTTCAGTGACACTTCAGATAGCAATTTACAAAGAAGCAAGCATTAAAACCATAACCATCACCACTTCATCATTTTTAACTCCGCAGTTTCAGGAGCTATGTGAGTCGCAGCAACAATAAATGTTAGCAGCATAGTAATGGTGGATTATTCTTTTCACTATGCAAAGTCATTTGGGTGTCAGGAGCTTGTAGATTTTTGACACTAGAGTGTCGAGAGTTCAGTAGCCTTCTTTCCATAAAATGAACATACCAATTAAACTAAATAGCATCATAGCAGATCTGTAATTTGTAATTTTAGGATCTGTTCAGAGGAAAGACAGCGTAGGTCAATGAACAATTGAAGGTCCATGGCTCAGTCACCTCTAGTTCATTTGTCACCTCCATAATGAGCAGTACAGAGCAGGAGGAGATAGGGAAGGAGAAGAAAAGCTGCTTTGGAAGGTACAACTTTTAAAATTACTAATGAGGAAGGAGCAGCACAGTTTCAAATCTGTCACAGCAGACCTGCTTGCAAGGGAAGACCTTGGAGAGACACAGCCCCTGGCTCAAGGAGAAAAAAGACAAGACGCGTGGCCAGGACACAAGGGCTAGCAAAGAGTCCCATTGATGTGCATTACTTCAGGCTTCCCCCTGCACCCTGTGCTTTTGCTCCCCTTTTAATCTATTAATTCTCACCCCTGCACTTCCATGACTTCAGTGATGACTGTGCTCTGTCTTCCTCTCACACTGCTAATAGACCTCGATATAATAACCAAGTCAAAACTTCTGTGACTTCAGGTCACAGCCCCGAAAGTGAAACTATTTCAGATTCATTTGAATATTACTTTAATAATCTAATTTCTGCTGCCCTTAAGATTAGTCATGCTCTAAGCCGCTGGCCTCTTCACCTTCTCTTCCCAAGAGATGAAGAGATGGTTTATTTTCCTCCAGGTTTCACAGGGCTCAGCAACACGTCACACTTTAATTTCTCAAGCCTTGGCTGGAGCAGCACTTTTGCAGTTCACCCACCAGCAAAACATTTAACCAGAGCGGCTGCCTCACTGAACTACTTATAAAACTTCCGTAGTTATTATCTTGTGAAATACTTTGTGACATTCAAATGCAGGGCACTAGAAGAAGCACAAAGAAGGTACCACCAGCCAAGCAACTGCCTGCAGCCACGCAGCTGCTTGGGCCCCAGTGCCAAGCTGGCGTGTGCCCGGCTCGCACGGGCACCCGGCAGAGGAGGCTCACCCCTGCTCACAAGACACCCGCAAACACAGGAGAATTACGCCAACAGCAAATATTTTCTAGAAAAAGCAGCCTTCACTTAAACAAACATTTGTAGTGAGATCACTTCAGCATATGAGACAATTTTAACAGCAAACATGGGTATTTAAAGAGGATCCAGGAGGGACGTGAGTCCAGATTTCTGGATCAGGCCCCCAGACAAATTCATATTCTGCCTCCCTCTCCAAAGCTGCGCGGGGAGCACAGCACCAATAACGTACAGCAGGGACTAATCACTGCTGGAAACTACCAGCAGTACGCGTCCAGCTCTGCTCTCCCCTGCTCAAAGCAAGGTGGGATTTCCACTACTCTAAATACACCGAGGAGCGCAGTCTGGGATCCAATATTGCATATGGCAGAGATGAGGCATAATCACGAGCCTCCATTAATCACACTGCAGTTTTTCGTTCTGCTCATGCAAGCATTGGACCAAGTTTATTTCCTTGGTCAACAAAGGGAGAAAATTTAATGGTAACAATCTTCACCTGCTTGCTATCAATATGCACACACTGCAGCTTTACTCAAGCCCCTGCACAGGCTCTGGAGAGGGATCTCTGGCACTGTACACAGCTACACAAGCTGCCTTGTCACTGTAGTCGTTTTATGTTTGAAAGGATTACCTGTCATCCAGGTGCAGAATACAGCCATCGCTCCCAGTCTCGTCTGACGAGTCAGCAGAGAAGGTTTTAGTTTGGGATCCTTTTTTCCTCCTGTTGCCTTTGATGCTGTAACTGAACAGGTCTTTTTTTGCATCTCTGTGCAATTGCTGTCTGAAAAAATTAGGCAACTCCGGTGACAGGTGACACAGATGTCCCCCCGTGGTCTCAGAGTGAAATCCAGCCATACTGCATCTACGTTCACGGGCAGGTGCAGCATCAAGAGCATCCAGAGGCCATCAACAGCAGCAAAAGACAACGAAGCACAGGACTAATCCTTGGAAAATCTTTTCTTCTTGATGGCCTTTCGAGCAGGCTCGGGCTCCCTGAGCAAACGGTGCACGGGAGCAGGTGAGCGCTTCAGGTTTCCCTCAGCACCCTGCCGTGCTGGAACAAGCGGAGACACCGGTCCAGGGCCAACCTGCCACGGCAGTACCTGCAGGAGGTTACAACAGTGTTTTAGTTTGGGGCAGGAAGGTGGTCTCTGGCCATATCCACAACCAAGCTTTGGTTTTCGTTGCGGAGGGCATGCAAACTAGAGTCTTTTTGGTTAAAATTCAGCAGAAAATGAGCTCAGATTGCTAATGGGACCATAGGACCAGAGCAGAGAGAGTCTGAAATAAGCTCTCCCTCAAGTATGCAATGTAAAGATCGAGTCCTCAGCACCAGCTGTCTCACTCTACAGGCTGGTCCTGCTGCCCATGAAGCTCCTCTGCCACAGACTTGAGCCTGTTGCCCAGGGACTAGACTGGGAGCCCCAGGTCATGTCAGTCACAATGCAGTATTTTTCACTCAAAACCAGTATCAGGGTACAAACTGATGCCGTGAGTTCCCTGGGATACCTCTTGTTCGAGCAAATATGCACATGAGAAATACAAATGGCCACCACTTGGAGGAACTTCTCTCCATACCCTTTAACAGCAGCCAGAACTTATCCCTTGAATACCCCTGAGACGAGCTGAAGCGTAAACAACTTCATACTGCTATCTTGCTAGCAAAGTATGTAAACACCTCTATCTGCTCCATCTTTGTCTTGTATGCTACTGTTTGTTCATATTTGAATTACTACTGCGCTCTCTCTATTTGCTCTGGGTCTCATGTTCTTTATGTTTACCCAATAAGCCATTTCTTTCAGAAACAATGCTGAAACTCTATATTGCAATAAAAGCTATGTACAACCTACTCACACATGCGGGGCCATAGGACCTTGCTCAAACATAATTCTTAGGTTCAAAAGACCTGCCATGTAAAACGCACACTGAGAAAATGATGCAATTGCATAATTCAAGAGCAAAAAAACTAGTAAAATTGGTGAGCAGGTTGTGTTTTCATATCCGTTCCCAGCTCTGTGGTGTTTCTTTACATAGCTGGGCAGAGAGGAGAGCAAAAAGGTCTTTGTCCCTCAGAGCATCCTTTCCCCAAATGCCCTTTGCTAAAGCCTCTGGTGCTAAAGATGGAGAAGAGAAAATATTTGGGCTCTTCCAGGGATGCTCACTCTCCCACTCACATAATAAACTTGTCAGTTCAGCCAGAAATAACATGCTGAGACTCAGAAGAGAGATAGAGGGAAGTAATGTAAAAACAGTTCTCTGTTCAACCAAGTTGTGTTATATTAAAAGGCTCTACTCAGAGAAATGATACAAAAAACAAACCGGTAGAAAGCATTCTGTCATCACGCCTATTAGAGATCCACGACACGCAGTCAAACAGGCAATGGCACAGCATTTGTACAAAGTATGGCTTTCCCTGGGATGCACTGATCTGCAGAATGCCTCGGGAGCCCGCTGCACCGGGGAGCACAGCACAGCAGAGCAGAGAGAGATGTCTGTACACATCCGTCCCAGGTACCTGCACGTGCCCAAAAAGCCCTTCCTCCTGGAAGGACAAACAGTAACCTCTGCACACTGCTGCCCGTATATGTAACTCTTCCTATGCCAAGAAAATGGTTCCCTCCAATTATAAATCAGTTAAGTAGGAAAAGTATCTTTGCATTATACAACCTGTAACACAGCAGGGATGTTTAAAAAACAAAACACCGAGGCCACCTGATCTCTGTGTCCCGCAGACTACTGGACTGTGATATGCCGTTGTCATATGCACGGGAGCAAACCAGCTATAAAAATAACTTATGCTTCTATTCAAATGACCCCAGAATACTGTCAGCCGTAGCAAAGGAGGACAAAAATGTTTATTCATAGACCTTTCACTGCTGCAAACATCTCAGACACTTTAATCCACAAGTTAGCATAGGTCAGGGAAGATTTCCCAATCAAACACAAAAGGAAGAGGAAAAGCAGGCATGGGGAATGCGATTATCCAAAGCTGGACATCAGAATAACACCACTATCCAGACCCAAACATGCTCCCATCTGAAGCAATCAAGACCTCAATTTTTCAATTTAATTTTAAATACTGTATTATTAACAGGCTATATTTGCTTATAAATATTTTGTTATACCAATAAAGATAAATTAGAAATAAAATTGCCCCCGTGATTAATGCTGTATACAAGTAGAAAACAGGAGATGTTTTGTAGTAGAGAGACATTTAAAACAACGCAACAGGAGGACAGGACACTTGAAGAGCTAAGAACACCCCAGCTGGTTGGATTTTCAGGGTATAACCTGTTTGAGAAGGAAAATAACTCTCAAACTTTTTTTTTTTATACCTCTGCGACATCTGGCACTGAACACTGTGGAAGAAGGGTTCTGGACTGGGTAGGCAGCAGATCTAACCCAGTGTATTCTTGCCCTTGACCGGCTGAGATGCTCCTGCTGCCACCTGCACAGCCCCGTGCCTGGCTGGCCGGATCCCTGCGCAAGCCTCGAGGCAATCCCGATTTACGCTGCTTCACAGAGCAGCTGTAGAAGAAAGTGATACGCCTGCAGGCCACAGTATGAAGTGGCAACAGTGGGAACGTAAAGAATATTTTTCATCCTCTTTTGAGCATAACTACGTATTTTTCCCTAGTGACTACCTGCTAGGTACAGTTAGAAAGTGCTGAAGCTGCATTTTTTTAGCATGCAACTGATCATCTGAAAGTTAGGTACTTTACATAAGCACGCTGAGGACATTCAGCCTGCAAATATAAAAAATGCATCTAAACTCTTATTAAGGGTAAGTGGTGTGCAGTGAGGACCCGCTGCACAGCCAGGGCACAGAATTAGTTTCTAAGGTGCTGACCTAAACAGATCATTTAAGCTTAAAATAAAAGATTTGTTTCAAATGTAATTGATCTGACTTGTACTGACAACACGGACAGCCTCTGCTGCAATACACAGCTCATTCAAACTGATTGGCAGGCACCTCATTTTACTCAAGTTATCCAGCTCAGACCATGAAGGATTGGGCTGTCAAAACCTTCTGCATCCAATCCTCAGTGTGTGTCAATGGCAGTAATGTACATGTATATTTACGTGGTGACATTATTAAAGGAGGGCAGGTGAAGAAGAGGAAGAAAAACTCTCGAGTGAAGCATTTCGCAGCCTCGCAAAACCAGCGACAGTTGCATCAAACAAACCTTAACAGTCAGTGGAAACCCTAGGCTGAAATAGCCGTCCTGTCTTGCCTATGTTTGGGTAAGAAGATCCTTAATCTTGGTGAGGACCGCAATATTTTTACTACTCCCTAATGCTTAAGCCCATCAAACAAGGATCAAATAAAATCAAGCCTTAGGACGATGCTGAAATTGCAGCGTCAGCAGTACCTTGTCTTTCTTGAACAAATGCCTAACGCATTGGAGTGAAGCTGTCACCCAGGCTCCCACGAAGGGGACCACATACCTCGTCGCTCACTTGGCAGCAGAGGATCCCTGCCCCTCAGTCTGTACTTTCCCCTTGCACCTCTCGAAGTAAATTTGGATGATGCCCGGAAAGATAAGCGAATATCAAACGTGAGCAGGCCCTGTGGAGTCAATCGATCGATGAATCAATAGGAACATATGGGGAAAGCTATTGCAGACGAGGGATTGTGGTGAAGCTGTTGCAGAAGAGCTCCCTCCTCGTCTGCAGTGCGGCTCTGCGTAAGCACTATGAACCGATTCCCCAGTGGCACCGAATACCTGGGCAGCTAGACAGGTCGTGAATTTAGTCGAACCTGACCTATGCCTGTCATTAAAATATGAGCCAAGTTTTCAGGAAAAATTAAGATTTTCTCTTCCAGCAAGAAATAGTTTGGCCCGTTTCATCACATAGCAGCGCAGAGTAGTTTGTTCTTCAATCAAAACTGTGCATTTTAGCAATATTTATTAAATGTTTGTAGCGGAGGAGAAGACTCTTTTTACAGTGAGGACTATGAAAATTTAAAACCGCTTTTTGACACCGGAGATTCTTTACTGCAGGCAAATCTGCTGGACTGCAGATCCTGGATTAAGCTATTCTCTAACAGCTTTCTATGGGGAAAACACTAATCTACAATGAAAGCATATACGTATGGGAGTGGGTAGGATGTGAATTTTATGCTAATATTATATAACTCTGGAACTACAAGCAGAGAAGCCTTATGTTTTCCCAACATGGGAGATGTGCTCAATGCATTTTACCTTTTAGGGGTATTATATTTATATTTATGTATATGTGTCTCTCTCTATATATACGTACACATGTGTAGAGGACGTTAAAGGACAAATAATCACTCCCTACTATATCAAAATTCAACCGTTCCATCAACATAATTTAATTCTGAGCTACACAACATCATTTAGACAACCATTCAAGTCATGATTTAAAGACTTCGAGTGATGGAGAAGCCATCATACTCCGAGGTAAATTACCCCAACAGTTAATTGCATTCATTGTTAAAATTGTGCACATTATTTTTTCTCGATTCGTCTTGCTTTGGCTTCCAATCTGTGACTCTCGACCCTTTAACCCTGAGAACCTGTCTGAGACGACAAAGACTGACGTCTGCCTTCCAGCACGGATGAGCACCAAATCCAAGCAGGAAGACAAAATTGTCAGAATACGGCAAAAGCATCTTTTTGCCAAAATAATCTTCAAGGGGTTTTGTAATACGCGTGAATAAATATCATCAAAACGTTTCATTGGGTTTGAGGTGTTTTTTCCCTTTTTATATGGAGTTTAGGAATCATTTTGTCTTTCTGCATGATTCAATGTCATCACTTTACTGCAACTGAAATCTCCTCCAGTGTTTTCACTAAAACGCCTTTTTAAAATCCCATCACCAAATTGGAAGGAAGGCTGGGCTGATTTCCCTGCCTCTGGTAATGCTAATCCCTGTCTGAATATATCGCTAATTCATCAGTGCCAGTGACGATTTAGCCCGGAGGGTCGCAGAACTACTTCTAAAGAGCATATTTTTTCTCTTGCCCTGGGTGCAGAACAGATTGCAGCAAACAGCAACATTTCCCAAAGATTTCCCAGGACAGGAATTTACTGGCTCCCTTAGAGGTACATTTAACTTTCTCTTGTATCCCCAACATACAATATTTTTTTGGAACAAAGTGGGAAGGTTTCCAACAAGTCTGTAAAACATATGTTTGTTTGCCCAGTAGCATTACCCTGCCCACTTGGATCCTGGATCTGAGAAAGAGCTTTTGTCTAAAATGGGGAAAGAAACAAACTCCCTTCTGTCAGTACGAGGAGGTTTGTCGTGGGTGGCTGATTAACAGTTTTGTTTGAAACCCCTAGTTAAAAATATTGGCAATACCACCTTTGTGCTGTGTGGTTCCTGGTAATGAGGTATTTTAGGAATAAGGAGAAGGGAAGGATTTGCAATGAAAAATTACAGGTATCAAAACCGCAAGGACTTTTTTCAGCTGCCGTAAAGCAAATAGGCATAGGTTCAATTTTGGAGCACGTCCAAATTCACTGTTTGGCCCTTCAAGCTTTCTGTTTCTTTTTTAGGGCACTCTATTGTACTGTCTGTAAGGCAAATATGAAGAACCACGTGACAGTGTACGGTGCGTAGGAGAGAATAAATGACTGCATAACGTTTCCTGGTGAGGTTTCTGTACTAATTACCACTTTTCTTTTTTTTTCTTTGTTTTCTCCGACTACATTGTTCCAGGATAATGAAATTTTCTCTTGCAAAAGTTTCCATGACAGTTTCTTTTTCAACAATGCAGGAAAATACGTATTCTAAAGCAATAATTATCCAGAATTGATGCATGCAACAAAAAGTTCAGTTTCACTTCTCTGCAATTCAATTTTCAGCACTCTAGGTGGAAAGTATTATTATATAATTTACTTGAAAAAATAATTTGAAAAAGAAGGTAGAGTCCCCAGTAACAAAACTACCTTCAACAGTTATAGCTGGAAAAAAGTTTCTGATACTGTATGCCAGATGTCACTACGATCGGACCCGAAGGGTTCTGGGATTGTATTTGAACAATGGGAAACCATCAGGAGAGCTGGTAAGAAAGCTGTGATCACCTTGTTCAAGGCTATCGCTGCCTCACCAATATTTCAATAATACTATGACTTCTTGACAAAATAATGCGCTCTCAGCCAGTTGTTTTTACTTGAGCTACTGGGGATAGATATTATTTGCTTCATCTGCCTAAAGAAATTATTTTAAACCAGCAAATAAAGCAAAAATTGATTGGTATTTGGGTATTTCCAGATTAATGTGGCTCCAAATTCTAACAGCTTTGGAGCAGTGCTTTTTTAGCACGGATACATATTCCCACTCACAGCAGGGTCTCCACACTTTCATGTGTAGCATAGGCTGTGGCTTTCATACTTGAGCACATTTTTCTTTTAATTCTTTTATTAGCAAACGATTAAATTTTCTTTTAATTCATTTTAGTAACTGATGCCTCAGTTCCCTGATAGTAATGAGGGATTCCAAGGTGAATGCAGCATAAAATCAACTGCTTTTAGCAAGAAGTTAAATTCAACTATTTGAGCGACAAGAAAGATGAATATTATCGTTTATTAGCTAACTCCACCCACTCAAAGTTTGTTCCAAGACATCGGCAAAGAGATTTACATTCTTAGCAAACGCCACTTAATTTCAGGCAGGTCTCTATTTGCTGTCTGTTCTGTTCTTCCAGCACATGCTAAAGAAGGAAAGGTTAATACCAGAGGTTACTGCAAACTAAATAGAAAATAGATTGAGTAACACTTTAATATATTGAATCCAATAGAAGACAGTGCAGTAACATGAATGCATTAACTACTCTTGGGATAACATCCTCAGATACCAAGCTAGATGATGATTTCTCTGTGCTGCAGCCTTATTCCAGTCCCTGACGCTGCAGGCCAGGCAGTCACTGTCCTTGGACTTGCAGACAGAGTTTTGCTCTATTTGCCCTACCAATCTTGTCAAAGAAGTGATGTGGATAGGCAAGTCATAAATTTACTTTCCTATTCACCAGCATCAGCAGGATATATAAATTACCATGTTCCTCCTATTGACTGGAGCGCTCCACTATCACATCCCCCTTGCCAGGGCTGAGAAGATGGGAATCCAGTGGAAGACAGATGATAATTGATGCTGGTGAGGAGGGAAAAGCCAAAAGGTCAACACTAGCTGGTGTCTGAAGAGCATCCCAGCTCTACCATAGGAAGAACCAGCACTTTCTGCTTCACCCTACAGTTACACAGATAATTCCCTTAAAGACAGTGAATTCCTCAGACCTTAGAGCAGTGAGGACTGTGTAAGCAGCTTTGGAGGAAAGAGAAGGGATTGGTTTGCTATTGCACAGCACCCGACTCTACGACAAACAGACAGAAAGAACAGTTTGCAGCTTTGGACCCTAAAGTCCAACACCCAGATCTCCAGTGCAACATCTGAAACAGCCGCCCTGCTCGCAGGGACGTGGAGCATCCCCAGCAGATTACGGCCTCTCTCTCTGCATGTGTGTCCCCCCCCACCTCCTCCCTGCACTCAGCTTTGAGGATGCCACACTGGGAAGCCCAGTGTAGGACCGCTCCACTACTGCCATCAAAACCAGCAGCTCAGGCGTCAGCAAGAGACAGTCCACCCAACGCCAAACCAAATAAAGATGTCTTGCAACGCAGCCTGCACACAGCAAAGGATATATTCTGGCCGAGGTCCAGCAGAGACATGTCTCAGAGGCACGGGATCGCCACTGCAGAGGTAAGCCAACAGTGCCAGTGTTCGTGTTTCAAGGGGTAAAAAGAAACAGCATCTTTAAAGTATTACACATTGATCCTGCTATAAAGGAGCAGTCAGTATGGTGCAGTGTCTCGAGCAATTTGAGAGAAAAAGCAAGAGCCATTGCTCCAAATATTGCTCCAGCAGTGGACAGGCCCTTCGAAAGGATCTGCCAGTCCAGTCTATGCTTTGTTGCTTGGTGCATCATCCACCTAAAAGCATATGGATTAATAACTCTAATGCATGGTCTGGAGATGAATGTGCAAAAACCCCTTTCATTTCAGGATGTATATCATCCCAGGCTGATCTTCTTCTGTGATGTATTCATAGACATAAACCAAAAAAAAAGCCCTTTAGAATCCCTTCATTTCAGAAAAAGAGATTTTTTTCTTGGATCTGTATTTCATTTCGCTGTATTTTATTTTGCTGATTTTTGTATTCATGAGCATGCATTTTTATATGCACACCTCTATATGGCAGTGGAGAAGCACAGATTCCTACCAAAAAAGAAAACTTTTTGCTCTCCTGTACTGGAGAATATTTCGTGAGCAACTCCAAGAGATAGGAGAGGGAATTAGAACAGCCGCCAATGGGAGCTGTAAATACTTCTGTAATAGCCAAATTGCACTGCTTTTGCTGAAAACTTCCAGCTGTGCAAAGGCCTGTGATCTCGCTGCAAGTGACTTCAGTGTTTGTGAAGATGCATTCAGCAAGAGGTGCTAGTTTGGCAGTGACAGGCTGCTCTGCAGCGACCGGCGCCTACAAGGGGTGTTTATGGCTTCCCACTCTCAGGTCTGTGCCACAAGATGCTGAACACGAGATCTGTTTGCTGAATACAAAATCTGTGGCTCCTGTTCAGAACTACCAAGTTAGGAGAAAAATTTGGGAGGGCTGAGGCCAAGGTGCCAAGGCACCTCTCTAAAACACACTGAATTCCTCTGGCTTCTTTTGAAAATCCCTTTTTATCAGTCCGGCTGTATGTCCCCATCCCCACTTGGGAGGTTTTCACCTCCTCATTGCTGGACGAGGCCATCCTGCAGATTTCCTGACATCCCAGCGTCCCAGGAAGCCGCTGCCTGGCATTTCTATATCCAGATGATGCTGCTCAGATGGGAAATGTCTCTCCCTCAGCCTGCAGAGAGCCGAGGAGCTGCAGCCCTCACGCAGTGCAGGCCCTGCCATCAGACAGCTCACAAGCATCCAGGCATCATTCCCCGGCACGAAATTCCAGGGAGACCCAGGAGGAAGAGGGAACGAGGTCCCACACTCCTCCCTGGGCTTGGGGCAGGCACTCCAACTCTGATGATTTAGAGTCCTGGCTTAGACTGAACCAGCCCTACCTGGATTTCTAATTTCTCCCCCAAAATGTTACTGCTCTATGTAGTTATAGCTTGAGAATACCTCAATTCAGCACACACTAAAGTCTAGGTTTTAACAAGCAGACACCATCTTACAGGCTATTCGACAACGCTTTCATTAATCTGAGTATTCACATTTGTGTGTATTTTTGTGTACCTAGCATAAAAAATAGTAACTTTAAAAAACGGTGGACGCTATTCACAGGCATCTCCTGACTTTTCTAATAGGCCAGGTTTTCCTTTGCTTTTGTCCCACGTGGGATTCAAAGATGAGGCTTAGTTTATTTTTTTTGAAAAGGGATGAAAAATTGCATGGGTGGATGCCCTGGGGACCAGTGGAGCATTGTTTTTTTCTGTGCATGCACGTGCGTGTTTCTATAATACTGCAAGCATGCAAGCTAATGCAAATTATTAATTGCCCATTCTCTGTTTTACATGCCCACGCCTGGCAGACAATAGGTCACAGTAAAAGCATAAAGCAAAAAAGATAAAAGGCGCGTGTCGATTACCACTCAGAATTGAACAGGCTGCTGATCGGTGGGACTGTAATACCTCATAAAGATGATAATGATTCTTCTCCCTCCTTTTCCATCTTCATAAACAAGCTCAATTCCATCAGGTTGCATGAAGGGCTCGAAGAACAATGAACAAACATAATCAAAATTCCAATATGTTTGCATTAAGACTGAAATGAGCGGTGACATACCTGCACTGTTTAATGTCTATGCCTTCTGCCCTGGAGTAAAGAAAAATATATATCTTTCTCCTCAAAAAATGAAGAGGAAGAGCAATTAATTATATGAGGCTTCTTCTTACCAGTGACCAGACTTGATGCCCAGTCCAACAAACTGGATCTGGATATCTCCTATTTGTTGCTGTCACCGGGTCACCATGGCCCAACTTTCTGGCTTATGAATTTCCATGGAGAAACCAATACATTATTTTGTAAAGCACACGTTAGTTGGAGTTTCTGCTTTATGACCAGTTCTAATCACAAGCTGAATTAATCACTGATGTCCCTCTCACCGCATTTCTTCTGTGAAATCATATTTCTCATCACTGAAGGCAAGCTCACTCCCCAGCACAGAAATCAGTGTTGAATCCTCCATTGTTTATAGCTGCAAGCTCTACCTTTCCTGCTCTGCCATAATTCCCACCTGCAAAGGACTCTGGGGGACGGTGCCTCCGAGCACCTCTCAAAGTGCTGGAGGAGGCAACGCTGGTGAGTTTGGTCCTGGCACTGCTCCTCTCCCATCTTTATGAACAGCCTACGCTTGCCCTGTGTTCAGGAGCAGTGCTTCTACAGGCATTTGTGCTTTTACGCTCTTGCTCAACCCTATGCTTTAATTGTCATTCAGCTTTCAAGGTTGTCCCATGGGAGGCTGCGACTATTTTTAAAACAGCTGGCCTCGATACATCAATACTGAGAAGCCTATCCACGAGACAAGCCTTGGGCTCTCGCCCTCTATCCGCCGTCTCCAAAAGACCCTGGGTAGGCTGAGGTTGTGACCATCAACAGGATGGTGACCGGCTCTTTGACCCACCTGCTCTTTATACCGCTGCATTACAGCCAGAAAAGATCCCTCGTGCAGCTGGCCCTAAACATTCATTACCCACCAACCTCTCATGCTGCCACAGCTTCGCGTGCTGGGATTCCTTCCTCAGGCTCTTGAGCCTCTTTGCTGACAAAATGCAATCAAGTCCTCTCTTTCCTCTTTTGTCAAGGTGGCTCCTGGAGCCTCTCTTCCCGGGCTCGCCCTCCTAATGCCTCGATAAGCCTTGTAACACTGCCTTTACACTCTGGTGGTATTGTGAATATCCTTCTTTAAACCCGCTGCCCAGTGCTGGACATGATATTTCAAATGAGGTTTTACAAAGGCTTTGTATAATGAAACCATTCTCTCTCCTGATTTTAACTAATCCTCTTGCTTATTCGCAGTAAGACCTGATTAGCTTCTCTTGCATCTGGCACACACTTGGATCTTTACCTTCTAATTATCACATGCTTTTATCCCTAAGTCTCCTTCCTTTGCTGTTTTTGCACATCTGTTATTCAAAGCACGTTTTCCTTTCCTTCAAGCTGCCTCACCTTACCTGCACATGCATTGCAATTTCTAGCACTGTGTCGCAGATCTAAGCGTCGTCTTAAAAACGTGTTCACTTGACAGAATAAAAGTGTTTTAAACATTAACTCATCAACACTGCGTTGTCTTCCTGAGTCTGCAGACAGCCTACAACAATAATTCATTCCCTTCAGCACCACCTCACTTATCCCGATCATTTGTTGACTTCAAAGCTTAAATACGGTGATTTAAAGGTCAACGCTCTTAGCTAGTCACTTAACCATAATTTTAGCAGAATTTATTCTGTTAACGTACTTCTTTTCCATCTCAAATTGCCTCCCCAGAGGTTAGAAACCCCATCTGTCTCTACCCTTCCAAAACCTCCAGCTGCGATTTCACAGTGATAAATTGTCAATACAAACATTTTTGGCGTATTGAGAAAGCTGAAGCGTTCGGCACAGTAAAACAAATATGATTGAAGGGTCTACAGCATTGATTATGTTATCCAGTTGTCTATTTGGTTCATTAAAAAATATCATGTTTATATCTAAATAAAACTACCCCACAATTTCCATTTGCTGCACTAACAAGCGGCAGAGCTCAGGCTCCTGAACACAACCTTCTTTGGGTTTCCATTATCATTGCCCGAAGGGACGGTTGTCATCACCCGGGGCGACCTCTTCCATGCTACAGGCCACAGAGCTTCACTTGGTGACCCTGGCTGTAAGCCCAATAACCGCTAACTGAATTATAGTCTGTGTTTGAGAAGATTCAAGTAAATACTTTGGGAAACGGATACTCTGAAAGGGGGTAAGTTACTCCAATGGTTAATTACCCTCACTGTTAGAAATGTGTGCCTTATTTCCAGTTTCCATGTCATTTACAATCCACCTTTGTATCCCCTGTACAAAACAGAAGTCTTTTTTGGTTGAATATGCACATAAATACACAGATATGCATGTACAACCCTTAAAGAGAAAAGAGAAGACAGGCTCACAGACACCAGGAATATGAAAAGCTGCATAGCTGACAAGTGTCAGGCTCTGGACATTGCCCATCTCTGTGGAAAATGGTCCCAGCTGAGGGAGCTCTGAAGGCAGGACTCTGCCGAGTCCCATTGCTAAGGTCGTCTGTAAAACCACCAGGCCAACAACCGCCTACGCAGTGTGGATCCGTTAAAGTGCAGCATCATTTAACTCAGCCTCAATTTCTCCTATAAAAAAGCGCAGATAAAACGATGATTATGTGACAGTCTGAGACAGCAAGGGAGGGTACTCAGCAGAGCAGGAGAGCCCTCACGGTCTCACATTCCTAAAATGTGCCAAAAAAATGGAAAGAAAAATCCTCACCGGGCGGATTTATATCACTTTCAGCAATGCAGTTGATAAATTATTAGCTGTTCATCCTTCATCTATTAACTCATTTATTCCCTCAGACGGCTACATCAGATTTGTCAGACAAGACTTATTTTTAGGGATTCCATGGGAGGACGGGGTTGTCACCACCCGCTTCCTTCTCAGCAACACGTTGCCTTTTCTCCGGGAACTGATTCAGCACGATACTTGAATGGAGTCAAGGCAGATGTCGGTAGCTTTTTATGTGTTTTAAATAATGAACATCGGCTTTCAGTCGCTGCTGTCAGACCTCGACATTAGCTGAAGCCATGCAGAAGCCAGCTGCAAGGGCCACAGCTCAGGTCACACCGTTTACCTGGGAGCATCAAAATGGGTGGCACTTGGCGGCATGCAGCTTGTTTGCTGGCTTGCTGCCGGCTACAGCCTTGGGCTGACCACCTCCTCCTCCCATCGCTTTTTGGTGAAACTGCACAGATGAAACGTAAAATACAAAATGCAAATCACTGACTGGAGACAAAGGACCCTGGGTAACTAATGATGAGGATTTCGGTCGCCATCAGGAATGACCAACCTATGAACTCACGTGCCCACGTAGCTCCAGGTCGCCTTTGGAAACCAATTCAAGATAAACCCATCGACAGTTCTCCAGCATAGCTGTAGATGGGGCATCGCTCACCCCATTGACTTCTGTTTTTAAGAAGGTTTTATAATAACTAGCTCTCAGCTAAACTGCACTTTGACATTTATTATCTCCAACCAAACATACCCATTAGTATCTGACAAAGTCTGCCTTTGACAAAACATTTAAGGAATCGGTCAACGGCGGCAGAAGCGAGTCACCAGCGCAGAAAGACCTGGTGACCTGGGCACAGATGCTTTAACATGACCAATGGCTCAGCACAAAGCCATTTTCCACAAATCCAACCCAATACTGCAGGATACAGTTGCATGGCAGGATTGTTTCCCCTGCAAACCAGCTCTTCTAGAAGGACCTAGGAAGGGATCATGGTGGATAATCTGTTAAATGAGAGGTCTCTGTATGACCCTGGAGTGAACAACAAAAGAAAAGAATGACTAAGAATGCCAAAACTAAATAATCTTGGAGTAGGAGGAGTGAAATTACCTTTGGGAACGGCTCTGGGGGTAACACCACTGTGTCCTACTCTGTGCTACCAGTCAGGAAGGGTACGGGAAAACTACTGAAGATGCAAACAAAAGCCTCAAGACTAATTAGAGAATAAGAAAAGCTGTAATATTCAGCTCGTCGGAAAGAAGATTAAGGGCTAAATAAGGATAACTTATTACAGAGAACTCAAAATTAATAGAGGACTTCTCAGTTTAGCGTGCAGTATGTTGTGACAAGAATCAGCAGCTGGAAGTTCTGGCCACAAAAGGAAATCCAACCTAAAGCATGGCACAAGTTTTCAAGAGTGACAGTAATGTAACCACGGGACCAGGCTAGCAAGGACTGTGGTGGGTTCTCTATTGACAACATTAATTCTGTTGGCATAGGTACTTTTTTTTTTTTTTTGTAACATCATCTTTCATCTCAGCACTCCTATTGAACTGGAAGAAAAAAATAATACCGTGGCCATTTTGTACTCTGTCCTGCCCAAGGAGTCAGACCAAACAGTGGCAGTGATGCTGCAACGTCACCGCTCACCAACTCACCCCCAGGAAAATGTTGTCCTTAACCCAAGCGCTTAGAAGCTTACTTGTAAAAAGAAGAGTTTACAGCTTTTTTTTTTCCAAAAGAAACAAGGAAAGTGTTATTCCAGTTTCGTGTTTCATACAAACGAATCACTTCTGAACCACGAAGCAAGTCCATCAGTCCACCCTCAGCAATGCAGCACACAGCAGAGCTGATCCTATATGGATCTTCCCATGCCCAAGACACTGCTAACAGGACATCAGTCCATTTGGAAGAACTATTTGATTTATCCAGATAACTCTTTAGAGAAAATAAATCAGAGTAAGGTTTAATTTCTATCCCTCTTTGTTTCCTAAGCATACATCATATCCGTGCATCATCTTCACCCATTAAGAAGCAGTCTGAGATCCAAAACTGATTTTATTATAGGATTTATGTCTTTAATTTCAATACAAGTAGAATAAATGCCTCTGAAGAAACTTCTTGACCCTATGAGGACATGCTATTACAGTAAAAGATTGGAATTGGCCCTGCCGAGTGTGCACTAAGTCCAGTTGTCTCAACGTGGTGGGTTAACTGACTCACAGCAAGTGTGATAACAGACCAAGACAGAAGGAGAAAACCTGCAAATTAAAAGGAAAAAAAAAAAGAAAGAAAAAGCCCCCACGCTTGCGGGAACTGCTCCAGCCTGCCATGCCGTCCGGTCCTGCTACCCCTCCTCCTCCTGGGGCGTTGCATCTAGCGGGGATCAATTCAGCTAAAGGTCAGCTTGATCTCTCTGCTTTAGTCTGAGCAGCCAGGTGGGTTTATAACATTCCTGCGGAGGTGATGCTGAGCAAGCTGTCCTCCCCGTGGCACCTCCCCGCTGGACCAGACACACTTGCAGCCCTGCCAACCTCACCTTCGACAGCCCAGTGCTAATACCTGCTTTTGTACCTTGCAAACCTTAAGTAGAGACACAGCTGCCCAATAAACAGCATCTCACCCCCATGCTCACTCCCTTGCATTCCTCCCCAGTTACCGAAATACGCTGCAAACTGGTTTTGCATTGGCTCCTTTAACAAAGCAGACTTTCTTTAATCTGCATCTTTGTCCACACTGCATCCAAGGGGGATCTTTGCTTACAAAAAGTCCCACTGGCTTTTTATTCACTAGCCTTGCTGTGCTAGGTAATAGTCCTAGCTTTTTTAAAAACCCTACAAATTAGGAAATGCTTTCAGATACAGTAGGATTTTTTTGGTTTGTTTTTTTCTATAGGAAGAGAAATAAAAACAGAGGAAGTTTGAGAGGAGCCATCAGGAACTTTAGTGTCTGCCACCAAACATCCAGTTTCATCTTAGATATGATGAGAAAGGCAATTGTAGTGCTGCTCTGAAAAGGGCATCCCACCACTCATCACCGTCGTTAAGGTGTCGACTTGGTAACACACTTCAGCATGTGCTGAACTTTAACATGAGAGCCATGAGTGAAGCTACACATATGCTCGAAGTACTTTGCTGTGTCTGTGCCAAATCTCTTCAATGAAATTCTCACCCGCCTCCTCCCAGCTCCCCCATAGCTCCCTTACATTTTGAAGGTCGTTGCCATTAATTTTGGATAAGGATGCTAGACCTAAGGATTTAGACCTATGATTAGACCTGGACAGCATCGCTTTTCCTTTTTTTTGAAACAGACTTTCCAACTTCATCCAAGAGATGGGAAGGCCAGGCACAGGCGCTAAGGCAAGGCATCCCTGTTTTGCTACAGGACCCCTTGTACAAAGGGCACGGCTGAGCATCCCGGCCCCTCTCCCTCAGCCTGCAGGTCTCTGCCCTGAGCGTGCAACCGCCACGGCAGTTTCCCAGGCACTGGCTGCTGCATGGTACCTGTTTCTATGCCTATTTATTCATAAAAGAGAACAAACATGGGAATGACTTAAGGTGAAAGTAGAGTTAAGTATTACAACAGGAGAGGGAAAAAATAAATCTCAAAATAGCAGGTTAGTTTTAGTGGACAATTTTGTTTATATGCTGCAATGATCACTTACACTGAACTGGAAACAGCTGCTGCTGAAAGATTGAGATTGCAGCATTCCTCTGACAAGGTGTGATTTAAGGATGAATTTTATTTTTCCTAAGGAAACCTGATATTTTTCAGTGTTTTCATTTCCCCCCAGCCCCAAGTTAAATAATTTGGTTTATTTCCTACGTTCTTAATGCATACCTCGTTGGCTTTCTCAGATTACAGCACTCTGAGAACACAGGGGCTCTGTATCTTACGTGATGGACTTACAAGAGAGTTTGTGTCTCAAAAGGCTCATCTAAACTAGGCAAGGTAGACGGAGGCAGGCATGGAGATGCCTCCCCACCATCACCACATGAGCTGAATCAAGTCGGGGCAGAGCCGGTACCTGCAGACTCCCACAGTGGAGGGTTACAGCTGGGGTGGGAGCAGGAGGAGAAAGGAGACAATGAAGAGTTAGAACTTTCTGCTTTGTCCAAACAGTGTCCAGATGTGGTGGGCTGACCAGAGAGTGAGAAGTTAAAGCCACCAGTGGGCTCTCCTACACCAAAGCCTAACTGGGACTCATCCACATCTCAACATGAATTAGAGCAATCAGAAAATTAATCAGATTTATGGCTGGATGCTGTAGCTCCAAGGAAGTGCTCTGGCAAGAGGATTACTGCCAAGTCCTGTTTTCCCCCTCTACTAGAAAGCTGCTTTGGCAATATTATGCTCTCAAGATCCTCTTTGCACAAAGGTAATTTTCAAGAGCCATTTAAACATATTTTTGGCTGCTCTGTGCTGTCAGATCAGTGCTAAGCAGCCAGAGTACACCAAGAATCAGCATGTGTCAAAAGAAGTTGGCTGGTGCTCGCTGCTGAGACTGTGTGGGGCAGGATGCGATCCAGCAGATAAAAGAGCAGCTTATCATGCAGGGCTACCTCTGCAGCAGTACACGAACCAGGCTGACAGCAGAGACTCGGACACTGACCCGCAGTCATCCAGACAGTTCAGCTGTTAGCCTGATTCCTGGAAGTGCTTTGGCCCAGGGAAACGAGCACGGAGCAGTGCCCCAGCAGGATCCAAGGGACAGAAGAAAACAAGGGCTGTTCCCATTAGGTTGCACATGAACCGTGTTGGGCCATTTACCCCCATGACGAGAGAAATGGGCTCTGCCTACCTTGCTACTCATCTTTAGACTTCAGTTCAGTCTCTCTCTTGTTCTTTTGCTCTCCTCCAGGTAGTCTTTGATTTTGGACAACTCTATTTTGGAGGGCTGGAAAAAGCGTCTTTACTCTCCCTAGCACAGTTCTGGATAGAGACCCAGTGATTTTGCAGATAAAGAGCAATAAATAACACAGTTACCGAATGGCATTTGCTCAAATTTAAGTTTGAGCAATGGGTGGCTAGTGCTTACATGCACGCACACAAACACAAATGCTATCGATTTCCTCGGAGCTGCTTTACAGGAATCTGACCTAAAGAGTACATTAAAGAACGAGGTTCATCTCCTCTTTGTACTTGCACATTTGCTAAGCCATGGACATGTGTACTTGGAGCTGGTGTTTTTACAGTAGTTCAGAGACTCCTTGCCACAGCAGACTCTCCTTGGCTCCCTTACCGGCTGGTGAAGGAGTTGCATCATAGGTGTAAGATGACCAAGCTATATAGGACAATGAAGAATTTAGGGAAAACCAAAGACGACAGTGCTCAAGGAACGTGAGCTGGAAGAACAGAGTACATAGATACACTGGCTCCTCTCTTACAGTCGCCTCAGTGACTTACTCAAGATCAGCAGAAACAGAGGCCTGGGCCCCAAACTACCCTAGTAATTGCTTAGCCAACTTCTCTTTCTCCTTCTCTTTTCCATTTTTATTTGCAGGCTGTATCTTTCCAGCTGGAAAATATCAACCCAGTGGGACATGGATTGCCTGTGAGGCAATTTGGATGGCTGCTAAATTAACTGGAGGAGAAAAGTCTGCAATGTATCTTCCCTCCAGTGGTAGATCAGCTCATGCCTAGAGGAGGTTTTGCTTTCAAAAGAGATACAACACGCATACATGATTCAGATAAATCACAGCTGTCTCAAAGTGGTCCACTGCTCACACACGAGAAACCCCGTAACAGCAGGGGCTGCCCGGATAAAAGGAACCAGCTGTCCCCTACCCTTCCAGGGTAAAACAAGAAGATAAGGCAAATAACCTCTGCACACTGAAAACTGCATAGGCATACAGCACCCTGCCTGAGCATCACTTGACAAAACATTGCTAGTCAGTCTTGCAAGGCTGGCAGTAGGCTCTCCTCCCATTTTAATCAAGCGCACTCTAAAGCACCAAGAGGTGTAAATGACTTATTCAAAGCTGTGCCACGAGTGAGTAACAGAAGTGGACTCCTGAAATCCCAGATCCCTGTTCTCATCTCTGCACTTGAACCCTGACAAGTCCACTACCAGACGTGGCAGGGCAGAGCAATAGGATAGGAGAGTTAAGGTGTATCATAAAAATCATTCTCTCTATTACAAACTCAAGGACCGTCGATACTACTTTATGAATTTCAGTTCCCTGGCTCCCCTTCTCCAGACTTATTTTTGTAGCACTCTGTCAAGAAGCAGAGCATGGCAGTCAGTGGGGGAATGGTTGTTGCGTGAGAAACATTCCCCCACTGATAAAACCATACACTATCCCTTTGCCTTCACCTTCAGCCTAAGTTTTCCCTTTGATTTCCTGCCATTTCTGTTGCAGAGGCTGCAGATACCTACATCCAGAGCTCGTCATTCCTCCCTACATAAAGCTCCTTCCAAACAGCTCCATTCCCTTTTAGCTCACCGTGTGACTGCAACCACAAAAACTCAAGAAAGAAATCCCTCTTCCATCTCACATAAGAGAATTAAGAAAGTCCCTGCTTGTAAGAAGTCCACAAAACCACTGCAAGTTGAGTCGAAGGGGTCGATCGGATCTCTGGGTTGTGTCAGCATGAATCAAACGTGCAAATATGCTCAGCCTAGCACTGGGGAAGATTTTTTTGGAGGCAACAATAGACAACTTTCCACCCTTCTGTTAAAAGCATATGGAGTCACATTAGCTGGATCACAGGATTTGCCATAATAATCCTTTGCATATCTTGCATCCAACAATGTCAAATCCTGGATTCTTCGCAAACAGAAGCAAATCCCCTAAAGTTTGCCAAAATTACGGCATAGAGTCCCCCTAAGGGAGAACTTCTGCATCTCTGAGTCTGGCAATGAGTCTTAAGCCTCAAAGCATATGGATGGAGCCTCGCAAATTTTATCCTCCCAAAGCTGCCAGTATTACTCATGTGAAAAATTTCTCTGTTGCCATCTAGTCTATTTTCAATTCAAATGTTGTTTGTTATCTGATTACTTCAAAAAAAGAGAGTGAACAAAATGTGTTGAGGGCAGGATTTACTGGCATTTACTGATGGTGAAACTGTGGGACTGGGAGACTCCAAAATAGTGAGTTCTCCATGCTCTGTAAGCAGAGACAGTACAGGAGATATCCGTGTGTAACAGGGCGTGAGGCCAGCTGCCATCATTTGAGTTATGTCAGGGATGAATTAGGAGCATTGATTTCAGATGTTACCATGACCATAGGGAGTGTCTAAGAAAGGGAGCAAGGACCTTTGTGTGCTTTCAGGATAATACAGTTGCTATCCTTCAAAATCAAAGTCACTAGCTTTTCTCTCTCTCTCTCTATTCAGGGAACAGATAATATCATCAAAGCCTAAAATATTGTCAAAAGTATTGCTCTGGGGCTAGTTCATAAGCAATGCACCACAATAACAAATGAAATATGTGTATAAATATAAAAAAGAACATTTCCAGAAGATCAAGACTATGGGAATGAAAAGAATATATACTCTCAGCAGAGGGTAGCTCCAATGACAACTAAAGGACAGCAAGAGCTTGAATTATCAGGAGCGAAGTTTAGGAGGAATTTTATCGCTCTTCTAACTTCTGATCAGTGTCAGGAGAGAATTTGCTTCCACACAGACAGTGGTAAGACATGAGGAGGATGCATACTGCAGAGAAGAAAGATACATGCAGATCAAGATGTTGGCATGGGAAACTGGCTTTTTCTCCTGAGTTTCTGTGCATGAGAAAGGCAACCAACCTGTACAAGCAAAAGGCCATATCATATTGAGCAATACCCTGAGTTGACTCCATTGACTCCTGAAAGTTCCTTTGTGCCTCAGCAACCACACTGGGAGGGGAAAAAAAAAAAAAACCAAAACAAAACAAACTCTTTTTCACCAGCGTGTTAAATTTTTTTCACAAATTTTTAATGACAGGGGCAATCTCTTACCATGGCTGTATTCCATATGTAGCATGCTGAGGCTTTGACTTCCTTTTGAGATTGCTTAGTTCCTCCAGAAATTAATAAAACAGCTGCCTTGTGAATAATTATTCTGCTTTAATCAGCGTTGGATCAAGAACTAAGAAAGCATCATAATTGTTTTGGAAGAAAAAAGTCCATTTAGCAACATACACACCCATTTCGGCAGAACACTTACAGGCATTTCTTGCATTTTCTCCCTTCCTTTTGCTTTCTACGAGTGAGAACCTTGCCACCTTTTTTGTGTAAAGTCCATCTGCTCCTGTACCTGAAAGTGCCGTAATCCTCCTTCTGTGACATCACTATAATTTCTTCCCCGCTACTGTCATATCAAAAGCAGGATTATGACTTCAGGTGGGGGGAATAAGCAGCAAGAGCAGATGGGCCCTTAAGGAACAAAGATCACAAAGATCCTCTTCTCATGCAAATGTACCGACATACTAAAGAACAACTGGGGAGAAATGAAGAGAATTATATGATTCCAGCCCAGCATAATCTGGATAACAGCATAACATTTCTGAACCCATCTGTAGGGGTAAAACAGAATCTGATGGGAACAAAGTCAGAGAAAAAAATTTCATCAAGAATAAAGTAGAGAGCAGGGGAAAACGGTCAGAAGTAGCAATGAATTTAAAATCGGTGGCAGAGCCAAGTCAATGGCAGGTATAGATCAGTATAGGTCAAATGTTTTTAAAGGAGTTACCCTAATTTATACCAGGCAAGAATATGTTGGGCTATGATAAATGTTAACAATGACCAACTGAAGTATTACTGGGAAATTATTTATCCCAGGGAGCTGAAGCTGACAAAGGAATGAAGACCCTTTCCCGCAGCCGTGGGCATTATAGTTCACTTGGAGATGAAATCTGGATTCTGCTACTTGCTTTCCGGTGTGAGTCGCATCAGCGGGAAGTCCTTAGTCATTAAATTACAGTTTGTCACCTTCACAAGTTTGGTAATCTGCCTACTTAGTTTTTCCAAGTCAGCTAACTCAAGTCCACTTCAGTGTCTTCTCTGCAGCCCAAAGAACAGTTATATCTTCATTCACTAATGTTCTCATTCAAGAGGGGGAAAACAAAAATAATAAAATCCTTTACATAGCTTTGCGTTAGTTTTGCCCAAACCAGTGACTCATCCAAGCTCACTCAGGTTGCAACTTTCTCCTGGTTCTGTTTCTCATGCTCCTAAAGAAGCTCTCTTCTACAGTCCTGCCTGCCTGCTGCTCCACGTTGAACTAGTTTTGTGTTTTACAAAAAGCTCCAATCAGACATCTAGACGCAGTCACTCACAAAGCCAATTAGCCAGGCTTTGGCTTGATTTTGGCCAGTTTGGAAAGCTACTGGGAGATCAATTGCTTCCAGCAGCCACTGGAAGGTAGCTCTTCCTCTCCATTCTTCAACAACTTGTGCAGCATATTTCTCTGGAGGAGAGGCAGCCCTTACCGAGGTCTTGCTCTGCAGAACTTTGAAGATTCAGAGTGCAGCACCCATTGCTCTCGAGGCCATATTTCTGCTTCCAGTATGTGGCCGTTTGGGATGCTTCAGACTTCTTGGCTCATCTCTGCCGAACTGTCATATATTTTCAGAATTCTGATCTGTCGCAGTACTGACAAGGTGTTCACATTGCTTTTTATACATAAATAAACGTGTGCTCGTTTATTTTTCCGTCTGTGAAGAATTGCGGCCCATGTGCTGTCAATCTAAATTAGATCAGTTAAGAACATTTTGTCATGCAAAATAAAGCTATAAAGTGGAGTTGCATGGGGAGTAGGTAATTGTGGATTCTGTTGAGCAACTGTTTTGTATTAGTGGGTGACTTCTACAGTAATCCTTTAACGCCTGTATGTGCTACAGTTGCCTAACATGACTGAAGCAAGAGGGTTATCTCTGAAGGAAGGAGGAAGGCATTTAGGGCAATGGTAACCTTAAACAGCACTGGTCCCTGCTGTTATAATCCCTAGTAAACTCTAGAATGAGAGAGGAGCTCACAGAAATGAGCTAGAAGTTCAAAGCTCACGTTGCTGTTTCAATACTGGACTTCAAAGGTCATAGTCTCAAGACATTGCACAGTGCTGGGTCTTTCTGTTGTTTTTAGGAATATGCCTTACGGTAATTCCTTGTGGTATAGGTGTTACAAACAAAGCTAACGCCAGGATTAGAGGGTCTGCATAGTTAGTTCCTAAAGCCTGGAGTGAAGCTTGTTACCAGCTTCTGGATAATTGGAAACCTGGCCACCATGGCTTATTGCTGAAATCTACTGGGTGGAAGAGATGGATGGAGCAGGAAACCAGCATGCATACACCCCCCACGCAACGGGCCCTGTCACTGAAGTCCAGTTCACAACATGCTCATGAGTTCTTTTATGGCATTCTGAGACCGGACAAACAAACCTGAAGCTGAAAAATCTGTCACAAAACAGAACCATCATGCCCCTGACAAGTTTTACAGTGAGCAAGAAAGGTGAGAGAAGAAAAAAAAAAAAAAAAAAGTCATGTATTTCAGAGAAACGTTTAGATTTGTTCTCGGAACAGAAAAGTTGAGCTCTAAAGGGCAATGAATTCTTCACCAAAAATAAGGCTTCTCTCAGCCAGCAAAAGCAAAATTTTAAAATACATTTTATCTCAATGTATTTTCAGTTAGGAGGAGCAAGATCAAACCGATTTCTATGCAGACCAAAACATTCACTTTGAAATTTCCTTTCTTGATCATACTATACCTCAATTACTGACAATACATTTTTCTCCTAGACTGAGTGGGTATATAGGGAGCTGTTTATAGAGTAAGTTGTTTCTCTAAAGCTGGACCATCTTTGTTATGCTGCAGATCACTTGCAGAAAATATCACCGATTCATCCATCAGTAGGAAAAGGGATTAGTGCTTTATCCAAGCAGTCTTCAAAGAGGATCTATACACTTTGGTTAGACACAGATTTTCCTGAAAGGACTGCTAAATCATCTAGTATGACCTCTGTATAACACATGCCATAGGATTTCAGGCTACCACTATAATAAGCTCCGTAATTCCTCTTTGAAGCACATCTTCTGAGAAGGCATCACGACATTACAGTCCAAAACAGGGCAGTCTGAGTGAATCAGTATCATTATGAAGCTTTTGCCATTTTTTTCCTTGATCAGTACAATGAGATAAAGGAGTTTTCAATAATGTTTTTCATATACTCTGAGAATTCATGAGACACTTTAATATTATGAGCTCTTCAATATTTATGAGATGAAATACATAAACACAGTTAAGCAATAGCAGAGATAAAAAAACCAAATGATGCCAAGGTTTTGCTTTACTGTAAAGCACTGCCTTTTGACAGTGAAAGAGGGAGAAAGGAGCTGGCACCATAGAACATGAAGTCAACCTTGCAGCAGTAGTTAACCCGTGGTGTCAGACTGTGAATGTGGGCTTCTTTGTAGACTTCATTACATTCTTCCCCTTCGTTTGTGCAGCTGACCTGAAAAACGGCCATACCCTTTTGACGCCTTGTTTCCAACGTGTAGCTTTTCCAACAGTTGTGTCACAAATACACATTTATTCAAGGTGTGCAGTGATCCAGGAAAAGAGCTGGTTTCTGTAAAAGTGCGTGTGGGAGTATCATTACAGTGTGTATTTTTCCTTTTAACTTCTCTACTTCTGACAATAAGTGATTTTGACACAGAATATCTGCAATATGTATGTTAGAGAAACTGCAAGAAATGACGACTTCTGGGTGAATCAAGAGATTTTTTTTTTCCCAGCTATTAAACTCTTTCATGCTGTGCTTTTGAGTCAGTTTTTAACAGGTGGTTTGGGTTCAGCCCCACACCGGGAATCTGAAGGTCTCACCACAGATTAAGAGCATGGTTCACAAGCCATGGCACCAGTTTCCGTGTGGTCACTACCGCTTAGGTTGTTGCCAGCTGGATCTGCTGGCAGTCCAGCGGGCAACACAGTCGTCGGGTCCTTTTCCTCGTCAGCTGTAAAGGCAGCAGTGAGATGCAAAAGGGTGGAAACAGCTCTGTTGACTACACACTGGATCTCAGCTGAGCACCTAAGATCTGCTCCTGGCGTTCAGCATCTCACCCTTTTTGCAGGAAACAAATCACCACGGTTGCAGCTGCAGGAGAGGAGATCGGGGTCATCACTGCGCCCGCTCAGCGCCTTGCGCTCTGCTTTGCGGAGGTTAAACAGCTCTAGCACACATGCCAGCACACAGCGCGGGCACTTGCAGTCTCGCCATTGCTGCCATATAGGGATTGTTATTTAATACAAAGAGCCTTTGTGTTTGGGGAAGGACAACTTGTGTTTCTTCTCTCCTGTCCAGATGACAAAGGAGCTGTTAGAGCTTTACAAGAGGGAAATCCCAGTCAGGTCAGAAAGATCCCCAAAGTGCCTTGAATACATTTGAATCACCTTTATTCCACATTGGAGGAACATTAAAATAAAATGTAAAAATTAGGAAGAATGTGGTCCAGCACCTTGGTGTTTGTCCGTAGACTGGGCTGTATTTCAGCAGAACATAAGAGGTCCGTGCAGAAGAAAACTACCACATGGGAGAGGGGAGAACCCCCCTGCAAAGGGTTATGCCCTTGGCTCTTCCGTGCATGGACTCGCAGCCTGATGCTCCCACCTCTGCTCATATCAGCATCTCCCCTCCCTGCACAGCTCTGGCTTACGCAGGATCTCGCTGCTCCAGGTACCCAAGGATAGCCGACAGCCTGATGGATTGCTGACAGGTCCACTTTTCACAGAGATTAAACTTGACTAAGAATCTGTGAAACAAAGATTCTTTACATTTATTTTAAAATAAGGATTTACTTAAGTCTCTGCCTTCTTCTTTAGGTCGTAAGTGGAGATTAACAAACCAAAGTCCTGTTCTGAAGGGGCAAAAGACTTCAAAATTTGCATGCAAATGCAACTGTGTGGCTAGGGTTTTTTTCATAGTAAATTAAGTTGCAGAAGCAGAGACACAAAGAGAAAGTCTGTTCCTGAGGAGCGCGCCTATCCTGACACAGCCACAGGAGCGTGCCTATCCTGACACAGCCAGTGACTATTCAAAGAAGTACTGGAATAGATGAGCAATCATGAAGTTGACAAATAGGAAAAGCAAAATAACTTCTCAAGTACCCCTTCTAGGGAGCTAGGTAAATATTTAGAAGGCACAGAGCAAGGCAAACCACAGAAATGATTTAGGAAAAGAAATAACTGTCAGTTATTCATCAACATAAATGGAATTCACTGATGTTTCTCCTATGCTGTCTTTAGTCCAGCAAGCAGAAAGGTCAGTGAGGCTGGAGGCCATCTCTTGACACACGCAAAAATCTATTACATTGTGGTTTTCTTCTTCTAAGCAAACTACCATGAGTCTGAGTCACCTCTGAATGATTATTTAATTCTTCTAAAGATTTACTAGTCAGCAGGCACTAATGTGCCCTGTTTTTATAGATGATCTACAAGAGCAACAAGGAGCCACAGAAGAGGAACGATAAGCATCAGGAAGCACTGGGTGATCTTGCTGGCAGCGGCACTAAAGCTCCTTCCAGTAGAGGTGGTGGCTGGGGTTGGATTGTGGGAAGACACAGCCAAAAACCAGCTCAGTTTCTACATCCCCCAGGACAAGGACTCTTAGCATGTTCGCTACAGCTGTAACCCCACCTGTACCCCAATTTTCCACCTTCCTGGTGTCAGATACTGTTGCCCAAGAGCTGGGAAAATCTGTGGGCAGTAAGGTTTATCATTTCAAGTTACTGATGGTGTATGCCCCCCGTCTTGGCCTGTTACTGTCCTGGCAGATTGCTCTGGTTAGCTCATATTAAAATGCTTTAGAAATAGCAGGATTCTGGGAGAGATCGATAGCAACGAGAGGCCTTTATGCTGGTTGGGGTAACGCAGAAGGGTGTTTCTGAGGTGGAGAATATTATAAGTACCTATCTGGATTGAGGAAAAAAATAAGTTGTAAAAATAATGCAACTAATAGCAACAGCCTATAATCCCATTTAACTGCCACTGTGGAAGCAGCACCACTTCTATAGCATATTCCTCCGAGGGAGAGACAAAATTGCCACAGGAGCAGAAGTTATTTAACCTGGATGCAAACTGCTGGGCTGGCGCTGCATTTCTACAGTAGAATGACTGTATTCGGAGCTCCAAACAATAAAGAAAGGTAAATAGACAGATTCTGATCTCAATTACTGTAGCTAATTTGGCTCCATTGACATCAGTGAAGAGATTTTTTTGCCCTGAAAAGTCAGTTTAAACAGCCCAGAATAGCACCAACATCAAATTTTACTTTCCACCCAATACATCATGTTTGTGTGTTTGAGCTTCGGTATCCAAAACACACTTTGCTGCCTGAAAACCTCAGGAAAAGAAATCCCAGCACTGAAGAAATTAACTTTATCAAAACAGAGGGTTTGCAACCTAGAGGAAGTCACGGCAATGAGGGAGACGACTAAAAGGAGGAACTGATATAGTTGAATCCCCCACATACTCTCTCTATTTACATATCGGAGAGCTGCGCTCTTAAAGTCTGGACTGTTATTTGCATTCCTCCTATTTTTGTCTGTGCAGCTCAGTTGTATATATCCAAATTTAAAGTGATAGCTTGTTTTCTATTCACTCTCAAACTTTTCCTTCCTGTTTTTTTTTTTTTTCCTTAGTGCTTGTCCTCACACGTTTCACTCCAGCTCTAATTCTCTCGCCTGCCTTTGCCAGCAGGCCTCCTTCCTCCCTGCTCACCCACATCTTTTCACTTCTTTTACAGCCTGACAGTTTCCTACCGGGCGAGGGACGCTCATCCTCTGTGAAGCTTTCATCCCAAGTCTGGAGCGAAAGCAGCTACGCTCAAAGGCCCATGTGTTGGGCCTTCCCTAATCATCTTTCTTCGTTCTTTGTTACAGCTACTCTGCCGCATGCAGTTTATCTGACAAAAGGGAGCATCATACATGCAAATGGATTTCGCACACTCCGGCTTGCTGGTAGCATCGTTTGCTCTGCTCACAGTGGCTGCCTGGCCCCTGAATCGACCAGAGGCCATTCTTGCCCTTTTGTGTCTTCTGCTCCATACTCCTCTTGCTTTTTAAGTATCTGCATGTTGCCCTTCCCTCACTAGATTTCGACAGCGCAGTAGGAGAAGCTACAGCCATTGAGCAGCATTTGACTGAAGCCGTGCTCCCTGGGTTTGCAGCTAACCATGGCCAGTACTCTCTTTAGATCAAAAACTTCTTTTTTCCCCCAACACGGTATAAATGTCTCATATCACTCTTATTCCTCTCCTGGTAACGCACCTTTCAGATAAATCTCCTTCGGTCTCACACATGCTATTACTCACATTTCTCTTAAATGTCTCAAACACCCGAAGGTTCCCTTAGAGGGTCAACACTCAGAATTAGACCTTTAGGTTCAATAATAAAAAGTGGGTGCATACTACCCCAGAAACAAAAGAGAGAAACCTCCTCACATGAGATATCTCAAAACACTGGACCAATAAACATAATATAGGAAAAAATGATAGCGTCAATGCATCAAAAAGTGACTTCCATGTTTCCTATATCTGTATTATCCGCAAGCATTACAGAAGAATATGAAGTCTAATTGTTGCAGTTTGAAAAGTCTGTTCCCTTTCAGGAGGCAACACAGAGTAACACGCAATTAGAAAAGATGTTACACCACAAAGAATACAAAGTAAAGGTATTTTGGTATATCCATGCACTGTTAAAAGTCCGTCTTTCTGACACTGAATTTTGATGAAGAAGGAAAGTAACCCCCAATAAATCTCTACGGAGAAGAACCTAGGCTAATGGTTAGTGGGGCAGGTCTCCCTACAATCACATTTTCCAAAGTTTCTCTAATGAGCAATGCTAATTTACATGAAGGAGGCAATAATGTTTGAAGAGTTTCAGCCAATGTATATGGCCTTGACCAGCACAGTTGCCACAGATTAGGCTCAGCACTTTACCTAACAAAGTTTATAGCTCTCCCGTTGCCACTGTTAAGCACAGTGGATAAAAAAAAAAAAAAAAAAAAACAATTCTGAGATGCAGAAAATGATCTGATGAATTCTTTGCGAAAAGATGAGCTTTTTGGTGGAGTTGTTGTAAAATAAATGTACATTCACATTTTTAGCGGGTTTATGTGATACATTTTCACTTGAACCACTAGTTGCTAATCAATGAGTTGGAAGGCGGCGACCTGAGCGCAAAGCCCTGGCAGATCTGCGTACCCCACTCAGCCCCACGGTGCTCAGTGTTGTGTCCTTTGTGGAAGGGAAAATGCCTAACGCTGCAGCCATGCCCCTTCGCTCGCCCCACAGACTGGTGCACAGCTCTGCTGACAGTACGAATAGTCTCAGGAGCACTGGTTTTACTGTGCGTGTTTCCCAGTAGTCCATCCCTTCCTGCTCTTGACTTGCTCTCAGGACAGATGGCAGCTAAGGACCCAGGATACCACTGTGGTCAGTTTAAATGGACATGCTTTATTGGAGATGATCAATTTAATACCAAATATTTTGTAACCAGACACTCTATTTAAACACCTTTCTCCAAACAGCGGCAGCTCATGGCTGCAGTACGTTGGGACTAGCTTGCCATATGCTCAGTTTGGCTTTAGTTCAATTTCTTAATCTCTTCAGTGATTAGCACTGAACAATAAGTCTTCATGGTGACCTGTTTCATCATGGTTACCGAAGGGAAGAGTGAATGTATTTTGATCCCCTTGATGAGTCAAGTAGAGTCCAAATTTGTATCTCCAGCACAAAGCCCAGCTAAGCTCACTGCTTTCAGCTGAGTCTCCAGACTTACAGTTGTGTAAGTGGTATAAACCAGAACAGAACCGTACACGGGTTTTGGCAAACACAGCAAATCCTGCTGGCCAGAGCCTGCCTGCTGGTTACATGTGCGCCGAATGTGTGGGGGCAGAACAGACCTCTCATAAAACTTGTATAAGAGCTGGCAGGAGCCCAGCCCACCGCTGCAGGGAGCGGGAGACCCGTGGCAGTGACAAAGGACCGCTCTCATCTCCCAGCCCTACACGACAGAGCCAGCACATTGTATTTTCCTATGCCGACCAGCATGCCTCACACCTCCGGAGGATGTTGCACAGACTCCCTTCTCACCGGGAAGCTCCCCAGGGATGTTTGCCTCCCTTTTGCTCAGCGTTAGGTTTTTCAAGTGCTCCGCATGTGCGGCTGAGGCCAGATGTTGTGAAGATTTCTGCTCCCGGTTAGATACCTAAATGAAAACTGGATATTCAGAGGCGCTGGTGGTTCCCTCTGTGACATTTTAAATGCCAGGCAGTGTTGACGCTGCAGTAAGGCTGACTTTGAGCAATTAACACAGTGTAGTCCTGTAGTTTTAAATCTAGGTAGTTAATATTCTCTCCCTATTTTAAGCCATTTCGACATTCCTTTCAAGCTGTTCCAAGTGCACTTAGCTCTTTTGTTTGCGTGTCTGTACTATCAGCTGTGAGAAGTGCTATTAAGTTGAACGTAACTTTTATAACAGGTAGGAATCCCTGCAGCAAAATATATTTTGCTTTAATCCTCTTTTATTTTCTTTTCTCACCAACATCACCACCTGTTGTTTCTCCCATGTTTTGCCAACGAAGTGGCGAGATTCAGCTTTGCTATGGGAAAAGGACTGATGGGTTGTCAGAGGTGTTAAGTTTAGCATGTTTGTTAAGGATGCTCTTTTATCTGAATAGTTAAAATCCATGCTTATCTACCAGAAAAATATCCTCTGGAAGTTTGGGACAAACAGTAAATGTTTTATTTAACTGACTACTTCATCGCAATGTTTCTCAAAGCATCTGTTTCCCAGCGGCCACTCAAGAGAAAACACCAATTCCCTGGCCTGGTACAGTGCCATTATTCCTAGGTTTTTCAACTGCAGTCATGAACTAATGATGCAGTAAATTCTAAAGCCATAGCACAGCATTAATGTATACAATTACAGACAAATCCAAGGAATCAGACACGACTAGAAAAAAAAGATTGGTTGAGTCAATCGCCCACCAGCTTCTGCCATGTTACGTTGCACCCACCATCATGACACTCAGATTTGTGCCTTGCCTTCAAAGTGAAATAAACACAAGAGTTCCTCCTACACATGCTAGCAACCATTATATATTCCCACACTCGTAAAGAAATAACAGCTCCTTTCGTTGTTAATTAACATTACTACATAAATAACAACAATGGATAAGAGAAACAGGCTTCCTTCCCCAACAGAAGCACAAAGAGAAGACAATATTTAACACGTTCTGCATGTTACTTGCTCTTAGAAGTGCCCTGCCAGGTTTAGCCTCTTCCCTTCGTTCATTTATTTATAAAATGACTGTGTAAAATTAAGTTAATTCACTTTATTACAGAATCCATTGGAGTGCATTCTTATCTGAGCATGTTAGATCTATACACAACTCCCACGGCAAGGAGATAAGAGGAAAGATGTGCGTGCTTGCACTTCTATTAAAAGGAAAATTAAATCTCCAAAGTTTCCAGGTATATACAGAGAAATGAACCTTTCAGAAAAGGACAGGAAAATAAGAAGTGAGAAGGAAATGCATTTCTATTTTTCCTTCACGCACTACTGCAGCAAATAACACCCTGTAGCACCCGACAGGCAGGAGCACCCAGTACTCCAAGTAGTCCTCCAGAATAATTTTGATGGTCTATGTGAGGGAAGATTTGCAAAAATCTCCAGGTTACCTCCTCTTCATCAAAGATGAAGAGAATGGAGCGTTTGGTAAAATCATCGTATCTTGCAAAATCATCATATTTAGAGTAACCACCTGTACTGTACCAGCAAGATACAACCTTAGTTAAATCACATTTGGGGACAATGTGGGACAGTTTGGGCAAACACAGTACTCGCAGTCAAGATCCACGTGCTGCAGTAAGCCTCCTCGCCATGGCATGAACACAGCCCACAGGCTCCCAACAAAAATACAGCCAACCTTCGTCAGGCGGAAACTCAGTCCCCACGTGTACGTGACAGAAAAGAAGAATAGTAAGCGGGATGGGAGGACAACCCCTGCCAGAAGACCTCCACGTTACCAACTCCAACCCCACACACCTCTGCTGAGGTGCTTCCTCCTGCCTTGCAGCGCCCTGGAGAAGCAAGGCAGGATGCAAAGCGCCTCCAATATAGTCCAGCTACAAGGAGGATAGAAAGACTGCTAAATACAAAGGCAAATGAAAAATAGCCTGACATAAGTCAGGCCAAATCCAGAATTATTTACAAAATCCAGATAACATGGTCTCAGATGCTGTTTCTTGTCTTTGATCCCAGCACAAGCAGCTTCTCCCATTCTCACCAAGATCACAAGCCTTAGATGTCTACCTAGCTGTGTGTTTAAAACCATGTTTTTCTGCAAGCTTTACATCTTCCACAGGCTGCACTACAGCAGCCTACCCCAGACTGGGAATGCATTTGCTCTTCTATCTAATCCCTTCTTGCAGGTTTCCTTAGGGCTCCATTTAAATTCAAAATCTTTCCCCTCAGGCTATTTTGTTCCTTGACTTAATTAGAAGGCAGTTTCAGTCCTCCTCCTACCATTCTACCAACTACTGCAGCACTTGAGCGAGCTATTCACAAGGCATTTACCTTTCCCAAGGTCAAACACCCTCCTGCCCAGCAGGGCCACGCACAAATCCTGCGCGATGCCCTTTCGCACAATGCGTTTTGTATTTCGTACCACCCATCAGCAGCCGCGCGGCATACAATCGTATAACAGGGATTCACGCATGGGGCTCATTACCATCACCTCTCAGTCAGTAATCGGTCACTCTGGGAGCAATTATGGGCAGGGGAGTGACAGACACCTCACTCCATCTTTGAGAGGTGCCATGGCAGGTACTAGAGCTGAAGTCAGGATGAAAAGTTTCCCAATGCATTACGCATCTGGTCTTTGATTCACATCACTATCCCCATCCACAATAACCCTTAAACAGCTTCTTAAGTCACACCAGCCATCGATTTCAGCTGGATTTAGCCACCAGGGACCAGATTTAAGCACTGCCTAAGTATGCTACAGGTGGGCAGTATATTCAGGACTTCCCTGCCTAGTACAGCCTAGACTAAATGCCCTGATCATTTGACATAAACTGATGTCTATTTGGAGGAGAAAAAAGAAAAAGAAAAAAAAAAGAGAGTCTTCTGTAAACTCTGTCTTTTGTAAAGGTTCCCACATAGCTGGAGGCATTGCTCTTCACCTCCCTCCACCACCCTATCCTTAGCATTATGACATCTAATTGAGCCACTGTCTAATTGCCATGTCCCTTATTTGCTTGTCACAGCTAAAGACACTGTTATTAACCCACGACCTGGTATAAGCAGTTCGACTTGGAAGTCTTCGGAGCTCCCTCACAACCTGGAGCACAGTCTGGGGAGACAAGAATCAGGAAAGCGGGAAAAGTTCAGGTTTTTTCCAGTTGTTTGATGAACTAAACTAATGGGAAGAGGAAAGATTAGCCTTTCTGTCACTGTGCAGAAGTAAAAGTAAGCGTTAAAACAGTTCTCCTGTAGGCACAGCTGTATGGCTCAACATCTGTTATTTCCCTATTCCAGGTACCAAATTCACATATGCTGTTTCCAACACGCAGCACCTGCCTCATTTAAAAGATAACAGACAACATAATTAAAAATGTGCATTCATTTCAAAGGCAACTCAAACAAAAGACATTTTAAAAAAAACAAATAACAAGCAAATAATAGCCTCACCTGGAAGCCAAGTCACAGATGAATTAAACAGAAGTTGACAAAGTACCATGATAATCTTTAAAGCTCTAATCAGAAGTTGACTTGAAACAGATGCACCTCCATGAAGGTTTTTTCCAGGAAGTACATACTGCAAAACTCTTATCAGTTGAAAGTAAAATTCTCCCAAAGCATCTAAGGAAACAGACAACGGCGCTGATGACAGCTGGTAACGAACACATTTTTCTAGTTCTCAGCCATTCTTGCCTCTTTTGAGCTGCACAGAAATTTCTCCCACTCCAAAGCCATCATTTCAGGTTCAGGTGCTGGTTTGTGGCAGATGTAGCAATATAATGACACAGAAAATTGAAACCAACACTTCAAACAACAATGCTGCTCACAAAGGCAGCCCCAACGCCAACTAGAACATACAAAATAAATATCACAGAATCATAGAATGGTTTGGGTTGGAAGGGACCTTAAAGATCATGTAGTGCCAACCCCCCTGCCATGGGCAGGGACACCTTCCACTAGACCAGGTTGCTCAAAGCCCCATCCAACCTGGCCTTGAACACCTCCAGGGAGAGGGCATCCACAGCCGCTCTGGGCAACCTGTGCCAGTGCCTCGCCACCCACATAATGAAGAAAACAAGCAATATTCATTAAAGTTAGATGCTGATAGCAGTGTCCACCACCATCCCCAAGAAATGTGATTTAACACTTTAACTGTCACATCATCTTACTTTAATTTGTTAGAGGGCTATATTGCTGCCTGGCAGCTAAATCAAACCTCATTTCACTTTGCAGTCAATACTATTGTTGTCTGAATCCGAGCACTCACTGCTAGTTTCTGATAACAGTTTTCACAAGGTTGGACAGCAGTAAAGGCTTGTTTCATAAAACCAGAGAAACCTGCGGCTCTGCAGGTAAAACCTCTGCAGGAGCCGCTTCTGCTTGGCAGACAGATGCCTCCCGCTTAGGGCTGGACACACACCCGGGCAGCAGCTAGGAAACGGGGCATTGCTGTCACTAAATGCTACACAACTATACAACGAAGAGGTTTCACCTGAGAGTTATTAGTTTCAGCAGCAGGTGACAAACACATGGGGAATATAAAGAAACTACTCAATGATTCTGGCTGGCATGGGTTGCTGGCGGTCACAGTGCTCTCGCTGCCAAAACCTGAGCCTCGCTTGATGTTCCCATTGCCCTGGGTGACTATTTGCACCACTTCAGAGCGAGTGTAAAATACTCAGGAACACAAGTTACTTTGCAATCGATGCAAGGAGTCCTACACAAAAGGCGGGGAAGAAACCGCCTCCCTGTACAGAGGCAGGAACCCTGCTTGGTCTCAACTGCATGGGAAGCAGCTGGGGAAGAGGAAAGAGACGGCCACTGACTGCTGGTTCCCAGCGAATACAGGCTTTCAGGGTGGGGATGCCATAATCTCTCCTCTCTAACATACAGTGCTTTCCAACACCGCTGGCAGCTGAAAAGCGTTCCCTCTCCTATCCATCGATGCCCACCAGTCCCACTGCTCGCTGGGGCCTGCTAGATGTGCCAGTCACTGAACCTGGCAAGGGCTGAGCATCAACACGCAGCTCGCTCTCCCCCTCCACCCCACAGAACAAACATGGCTAAACGGCAGGGGGAAAAAAAAAAAAAAAGCAGTAAATGGTTGCATTTACTGTTCACCACAGCAGAGACGCTTCTGAGCGCACCAAGGCAGGGAACCTGCTGAGTAAAGAGGCCATTTCCCCATAGTCACTTTACAGGTGCAAGTCCAACTCAGACAGAGCTCTAATAACAGTAATCACCTTACTAAGCCTGGACTAGCTTGAGTCTTTAGATTAGCCCTCCCCTTCCTCTAATAGCATTATAGTCCTTGCCGCAACAATGTTGAAGAAATGTGTTTCTATCCAAACCAGCTTCCTATCGGTATACTAGAATTAGGTAGATTTTTGGTAGGGTATCAAACTGACAGCTACTACAGGCACGATAGATGTCTTTAAACTACTTTTAAGGGTATTTTCCTCTGTAGGCAAAAGAAAAAAATAAAAATCTGCCCATATCTTCAGAGAGAGATGTCAAATTGCTTTCAGTGAATTTCTGCCTTGCCTCATAAGTTTGACAGAACCTGACTCTGAGTTTGAACACGTATGTTTTAATGTATTTTAATACAGTCTTTATCATTTCCCAGCTACTGCAAAGTCAGCATCCTTCAGCAGCAAGGCTCCCACTTCTCCGGCTTACTACCTACGGCATCAAGCTGGGCTTTGCTCAGAGGTGAGCTCCATTCATTTAATCCAAAATACTGACTTTTCCCCTTGCTTTCACCCATATCCTGAGTGCCATTGATCCATGAAGCTCCCCTGATCCCCACCAGCTCCACACAAGCTCCAGCGACAGCCACCGTCACTGCACCGAGCCCCCGGCAGGCTTGCGTTTAAGACATTTAACGTTCTCTACAACTTTGCAGAAGAAATTGTGGGCTGTATTCAACAACCACCTTCATAATGTAATGCACTTCCAGCCCCCTCCAGCCTACGCTGAGCAAAGGGAGATGCTCATCTGCAGAGAGGGAAGGAGCCCAAAGGACCGCTTCCCCGGGAAGGGCTATAAACTCTGTGCCACGCCAGAAAACAGCAGCGGACAACAGGGAGGCCTCAACATAGCTCCTGTAATAACTCTTTCCGCTAAATGATTTTGCAACTCCATGCTTATCAGCTAAATTAAGCATTAATGAAAAATAGAACAATTTGTTTTCAGATTCTACAGGTTTCCAGTAATAAAGATTACTAATGCTTCATTTTGGGGTACTGGTTAGCTAATTTAAACTTTTTTCTCATTACGCAGACAATTCATTTAATTTGAAGAGGCCAGGTTCTTTCTAATTTTACTAGTGTCTGGCCCTTTTCCAGCTTGTCTTAATCAAAATGCTCATTATTTTTGCCTGGCTGTTGAGGCTAATCTAGCTATTATATGGATACGAAATTGGAAGCAGAAGGGAGAATTTTGTTCCTACCAAACAGCTGCATTGCTCCGTGTGTACGAGCCCCATTCAGCCACGTCCCACGCAGAACCATTCCCGGGCAGCAGCATCCCTGATGCTCCAGCGGGCTGCGGTCAAGGGAGAACGACCGTTTGTGCTAACGCAGGGCAAACTGCAGATCTTTGCTTTCCACAGCGGGAACAATTGCTTTTGCTTTCCCCCTTGTCTTTTGGGAGGCAGAAAGGCCTAACACGTAAGGACAAGTTAAAATGTTAAATGGCAAGGAGCAGAGACTCGGCTCGCAAGTTTTGATAGCAATAAATTCCCTCTCCATCTCAGAGCGAGCCACGTTATTCCTCCTCACCTGCTAATCCCCACTGCTGCTCCAAGCAGCATCTCTTTCCTCTCCCACAGTCCAAATGATTATCGTATCTGGTTAAACTCAGAGCAATAGTCTTCAAATTGTATCTAGCTTTGAACATTGCCACTTGTGAGCCTCAGGCTTTCCTGTTTTTCTGAACTGTATCAATTGGTCTAACAAAAGATATTACCTCCTTCACAAACCTGCCAGCCCTCTGCCGTTAGGGAGTTTTTTCACTTAGATTGCTTTCTAATCATTTATTTGGATGCAAGCAACTTGTTCATGGCCAAGACCTGTGTACATCTGCTGTCCTGCTTCACTAAGCAGCCCCGTGAATGCTGCTCCGTGCCACTTCTCTAAGTCGGAGTGTGCGTGTACACAGGCAATCCACAGAGAACAGCAAAAGGCAGCACTACCTTGTGCAGGTGGCAGGGGAAAAAAAAGTTTCAACAGTCTATTTCCTCCTCTCTGCTGGACTAGCCTGCAATAAAACAGCTCCCTAGTCTGACAGGGGAGGGTTGGCTAGGAATCTAAAAGACAGAAAGGTAATTTGAGCCAAAGCGATGGTGAGACGACGGAGTTTGGGGATTGAAGAATGGTGCAAGAGCAGGGAAGGAAGGAAAATGGAGTGCCGAAAAGCAGGTCTCGGGTCATTCAACAATCTGGTAGTGAAACCTCTGGGGAAGATGGTGTGGAAGAAGGCAGCAGAGCAGGCAGGGACAGGCCACAGAAACACATGCTGGCAAGCCAGCCCCACGCTGCAGAGCACAGGAGGGGACAGCCGGGGCAGCTTCAGGGACCTCCTCAGTGGCTTTCACAACTGGAACAAAAAGAAAGGGAAAGGCGGGGAAGTCCTGCAAGGAGAGGAATCGAGGACCCAAACTACCTCAGGACAGAGTAATGGCAGATGCATAGGAGGCAAAAGGAGAAAAGATAATCAATGTTTCAGTGAGTAAGGGACAGAAAAGGCAAAAAGAAGAGAAACTATAAACTCAAATGAAAGGAGAGGAAGGTTAGGTTACGCTCAGGTATTTAATAGCAGCTTTTGGAACAAGGAGACAGAACTTGCCACCAAATCTATGGAAGAGATTAGAGAATATCTATTCAGCTGGGTATAATGAAATTCAATTTGGAGCTTTGGTACTTGAACCTCAGTGATTTATTCCCGTGACAAGAAACCCTGCAGTCAGGGAAAAGCTCCAGACACCAGGACCCTTAAAGTTTTGCCTCTCACACTTTCTTGTAAAGCAACCTAGAAAACTATCTAGCTGCAGTTTCTACAAGTGGGTACAAATCTGATTCCTAATGACAGAGTAGTTGCTAGTGGCTCACTGCAAAGTCAGAACTGTGTATCAAGGGGGGATTCCCCTTCTGTCAAGCTATCTCATAGTTTCATTAATGCCTGCAACAATTAAATTGTGAGTATTCTTATCAAACTGTGAAGAATACACCAGGCTATACAGAGCTACAAGTCTTTTGCAGGGTGGTATTTGAATTCAGAATTACTTTTTCAAATTGCATTAACAGTGCAGAAAAAGAAATAGGATGCAATTCAAAGTGGCAGTGGAAGTACAGCATGGAAGTAAAAATGATCAGTTGTGCAAATACAGGATGAGGAATGAGAGACTGAACACCAGCTCTGCAGAAAAGGACCTAAGGATTAGAGCAGGTCATCAGCCAAACAGGAATAGGTTTCTGCTGTTATGGAAAGGGTGAATAACACAGTAAAAGTAGTCAGCATGCTCCAGTTTCATCTAAGACAACTGAAAAAAAATCAGCAATGAACAGAAATATAGAAAACATGGCCCATAAACAAAGCACATGAGAAGAGAGGTAGTTTAGTCCAGAAAAGGGAAATCTATGGAGATGCATAATAACTTTCCAAATAGGGAAAATGCCGATGCAAAGGAAATGGCAATAAGTCTTTTTTTCCTGTCCTCTGCAGATAGTATATGAAGTCACAGGCTTAAGTTACAGAGCTACAGATGCAAGATTTAGATTACACGTCAGGAAAAACTTTCTAACAGTAAGGATAGTTAAAAATAGGCATACATTGCTTTTCCCCAGTCCTCCGGGATTTCCCTCTTCACTTACAATTTTTGAAGATAGCTGCTTATCAGGAATCCTAGCAAACAGAGCCAGCCCTTAAATGCATTTCCATTTCCTCATCTAAAGCAAAATCATATTCAGTATGTGTTTGTCTAACCCATCCTTAAAAACCTCCATCGGCAGATTCTACAACCTCATGAAGTAAATACTGTTTTCATTTAGAAAAGCAAGCGATTATTTCAGCCACTCCATTCCAACTATTTAAAGATTCTAGAAGCAGCTATCGGAGTGCTCAGTTTGCAATACCAAAGAGAAAATAAGGTTCATAGTAGAAAGTAAAAACAAACCAAGGAGAATACAACACACTGAACACAGCTATATGCTTTTGAATCCACTCTAGTGTCCTTCATGACACAGTGCTGTAAAAAGACAAGTACAATAGGATGCAGGACCAAAAGTGCTGCATGTGAGGTACGTGTCCCAGCCTCCTCCTCCTCCTCCTCCATTTGCTACAAGCTAGATTCGGGATTCTCCAAGGAAGCCCCAGGTGGCAGGGACAGACCCTCAGACACCCCAGGAGAGGAAGGGACTCTGCAGGATTGAAATCCACCACCATCAGCATTTCCAACCAAATGGTTTGGGAGAAAGAGGATGTAATTAAGAGGAACATGCAAAATGTTGTTCAGAAAGAGATACATTTATTATATATGTGTGTATATGTAGAAGTATGAACAACACTGTAACTGCAGACCAGGAAACAACTGAATAGACATGATTCCAAAAAAAAAAAAAAAGTATCTGAAAGCTTTGCTGGGGCTTGAAAGAGAGGGAATGACTTTAAGTACCTATTTGCATCTTTAAGAGTCTGCATATTTTTGCACAACAAGTACCAAGCTGTGGTACAAACTTCTCAGAAATCCTTTTCAGCAGGCTGCCAGCACTGCCTTCACTTGTACAGACGCCATTTCTACAAATAGATGCACATGACTCTCCATGTATAGCTGCATGCATGCTGGCCCCACACCACAGTTGGCAGAGTCACCCCCTGCACAGCTGTTTTTCCATGGGAAAATCCTTCTTCTGCTACAGATCGATACAACAGAAGGCAGATCCAGCCCCAGCCGTGGCTCTCGGCACTTGTGTACTTTTGGAGAGGTTTTTGTGCCAGAAAGCGAGATAACCTTCAGCCAGGTCCAGTCAGACAGGCAGTTCAATGGAAACGTCCTGTGTTTTGTCTCGCAGGGCACAGATAAATCTCACATTCATTCTACATTTATGGTTCGAATTTACAGTCCTCTTTAGGCAATATGGCAGCATTTATTTTTGCTGCATCCTTGAACGTTAGCAGAAGTCGGGGCATGGGACTGGACTGTCACACCATGTTCCCTCATCCCACTCCCATCCGCACTCAGGTGTAAGCTTTAGGGTACAGTGCAATGTTTTGGGGGAGGAATGGAGAGCAGTGACCAGATGGATAGAGGCCCAGAGTTGTGACTGAGGTCACCTTTTACTGTGTCTCCAATAACTGCACAGGGACACCCACACTCTGCAGGTCAACAGGAGCCCATAAGCCAGGCTCTCCAATTGCCCTAGACCGACATACCAAAGAAGTGATGGAACACAGACATGAGCTATGGAGGGAAGCAGAAAATGAGTCGGTGCAAACATTCATGAAGCTGCCAGGACTGGCCAACGGTTAATGACGTTCCCAACAGCCCAGAGAGAGTTGGGGTGGGAAGAAAGCATATCCCACACCTCTTCCATCACCGAGCAACACTGCGTGGCTCAGCAAAGGGCACTCTCTACCTCCCAGCATCCAGGCTACATGGGTCCTTTTCCTCCAAGAGAGTCTGAGCCCTGCTCACCCTCTCACAGCAGCCTGCATTGGCAAACTGAGATCCTTAAAAACTGCTGCAAGCAATAACGCCCCTGCAGCATCCTGTAGCTGGAGGTGGGAAATCCTCCTCCACTTTTCCAGGGGTTCATACTGCAACATGCTTGATGCTGGCTAGCACTGAAACCAGCTCCCTGGAGCACAGCAGCTTTCTGGGTAGCACCTCTCAAGGAGGAGGTCAGTTTGCTCATAAACCAGGTCAGATCTCTGCCTTGATTTGTCTTTAACATCCAAACCCTCCCGGAGAGCTTCTGCCACCAGTTCTTGGGTCAGTGATTTGGGGGAGAGAAGGACACAACTCCTTTTTGCCTGACTTCTAGAAGCATCTCATTTTTAAATAGGCATTGCTTGCTCATGTGTAGAGAAAAGGAGAGGGATGAATTCAAATTAGTAATAATTTACTGACAAACATTCCAAATAAAATATACAACAAACCCAAGGGAACAGTGATTGTAATTTTTTTTTTTTTTTTTAATGAATTGGGTTTTGAAGTCATTAGCTTGTTGCCATAAAGCTCTGTTCTGGTAATTCACTGCTACCATTTTTTAAATAGTTCTATAAAAGTAAATGAATTGCTAGAATAAAGCAAGCTGTATTTTTTTCCCCACTTCTCTGAAAGGCTCACATTTCAGCTGTTTTTTCTGAGGGGCTGAGCATTACCTGGATGCTTCAGCTCTGACTACAGGGCTTTTCTTTCCTCGCACTATTTCTTGTTATGCTCTCAATTAAATGAAAGTTTCTTGCTTTATAGCTTGGCTTGACAGATGTTCTTTCCACAGACAAGTCCTGGTACAGACATGCAGCTCTCTAAAGTATTTCCCTCGTGCTTCCCATTGTATCAATTCATATGAGCAGTCAAAACTCACCGTCACCGGTTACCCCTGCCTCGTAGGGGAATTTGGGGAAGGGCTTCTGACAAAGACCATCTAAACAGCATCTTTACAGGAATTTGCACCAAATCTTGTTTTTTTGGAGGAAAGCAAGGTACCCAAGTGGTATTTTGATTGGGTGCCATAACAGCTAAAGAAGAAAATGAAGGGGGGGGGGGAGGGGGGGGAGCAGCAGAGAACAACATGCCTGAAGTCCTGGCTGTCACCCAGCTCGGTTGCAAACCTCTGTCAGACAGATTCAGTACCTGACCGCCCCACTGGACCTTATGTCCCTGGTATGGGTCAGCGGGTCATTTTCCTTCCCTGCCCTCCATAAAATTCAGTGGACATGCATGCCTTTGTACCTCAGCCAGCTACCACGGGAACTCCAAGGGCTGGATCTGGCCCGCCTGGGTTTGAACTTGCGCATCCCAAGAAACAAAGTGTCCTTGCCCCCAACAGGCAGGGAATTGCAGGCAGGAACGCCGTTTTGCAAAGCCAGGTCACTGCATGGGCACAAGCAGCACCAGCAGAAAAGGCAGCACGAAGAGACATGGAAAAAGGGAGCACAGAAATCAGCCCCCTCCCTCCGTCCCTGCCCGTGTCACGCTGCCCATATGGCTCTCCTGCCTTTCCCCAGCTTTGTCGGCACCCACCTGTGACGGTTATTTGCGACCTAAGCTTATACCCACAAAACCAGTTTTGAGTACGTTCTCCGAATTTCAAAGCCTTTCCCCTACCCCATTCCTCTCGCCTACCCTGCATTTAAACAAGTCTTTGTACTGCCTGGTTTTTACCTCCATCTCTTTTTGGGCAGGCTGCTAACCTTTTCCCCCCTAAGGGTTTGTTAACCCTTTAAAAGTAATCAACCCACATTGTTTTGAACAACTGAACCGTGAACCTCCCCCACATCCTCCCCGATCATTTAATTTGCCGAGAAGCTTCGTAACACCAAGTGTCTCGCCATCGCATCCTCCCTGTTGTCTGGCATCACCAATATATTTTTTTATTAGGAAGTTTTATGAATTCTGTATGGTGTGTCATACTGAATAAACGTTTGATATTGCTACTTCGAGAGGTGCAACGGGTCTTGCATGCCTGACTTTGTTCAAGTCAAGGGGCGTGCAGCACACCGTTTTGTAGCTCCGCGGAAGGAACAATCAAAGCTTTTGTGGCGCTGCAGACAATGGGGACAGGCCGCATGTTGTGCCAAAGCTCAGCCTGAAGAGCAAAGGGGGATGGAGAGAAGACCCCGCTTGCAGGCTCTACACAAGCAAGGCCAGCCCCTGCCACCTCCCTTTTGGCTTTCTCTTAACAAAGAGTCTCCTCTCCAAAATAAAAAGCGTGAAGCTGTTTCCCTCACAATACTGAGGGAAGATGTTACGCATTGACTCTCATGAACAGCAATGACCAAAAAATTATAGAAATAAGAGGCAGAAAAGCTAATAAATTTCTCTGGTTTAGTTTAGTGCCAGCTCTAAATGACTCCCTGAAGAATTTTATCCAGCACAGCTTCAAGCCACAGGCTTCGAAGCAAAAAAAAAAAATAAATAAATAAGACATCGTAATGGGAGGTTATTCAGCTGTTTCAAGGCTAGTAAACACAGAAAATACTTAAATGCTCTTGATATGCACCAGGAGTGGCTCTCTGCAGCAGTACATTTGCTCCACTTTCGAAGTGGAGTAAGCAGAGCCACACAGAAAGACTCAGGATAAGCTACCGTCAACATGGGATGCAGGCATACAGCAACCTGTGCAGTGAATGCTCACACATCGCTCTAACGCATGCTAATAACCCATGCAGAAATGCAGGCAATGTTTGGGGGGGGGGGGGGAAGATGGGTGGTGGTTTTGGGTTGTTTTTTTTTTTTTTTTAAATTAGCCTATTTCAGCCCTTCGCAACACAGCCGTTACCAAGGTATCCGAGCACCGTCCCCTGTTCTCCATGTTCCTTGCTCTAGGGTACGGCATCCCGGCAGGGTTCATTTTTTTCTGTAGTTACAAATCATTATCGCTGCACCTATGGAGAGCTGCTGATGTGCACCTGCCGACAGCCTGACCTCAGCAAGGCGCTTTCAATTCATTAACGTTCCCAACATCCAGGCTAATCTTTTAAAGAAAAAAACCCACACTTTTTTCCCCCCCCCTACTTATGGCTGTCATACTTTTGAGACCTCTAACCCAAGCCACACACAGGTTGAGTTGGCATCCGCAATGTGTTTGCAGGCTATCATGCTCTCAAGTCCAACTATCTGTATTTTTTTGTTCAGGTTTACATTTAACCAGTATTGCTCAAGCCCAGGAGCCAGCCCTTTGGTGCTACAAGTTATGCAGTTTTCTTCCAAGTCCCCACATACAGTATGCTTTTTTATATGTAGTGCATAAATAAGACTGCAGCTATTCTGAATAAATAACCTCCACCTCCAGCACTGAAGCCCAGCTGGCCTGACTTGCTGTCCCTGCCCTCCGAGGAACAGCACGCCTTTGGCTCTATTATTAATGAGCCTTTTCCATATTAACTAGATGATTTGAACTGTAAGTGCATATCATTGTCACTGGACTAATAATACCCATTAGTTGTATTTTGATAAGATTAAGACTTTTATTAGACTAACATATTCAAAACACTGCATTTAGGGTGTGTTCCTTTTTGCCTATTGACAACGTTTTGAGTGTAACACAAAGCTCCTTTTTTTATTTCCAAAGCTTATGCCAATCCTACCCCAACACAATTCAACTGGTAACTTACTTAATTCTGATTAACTCTCACATTAAAAGCAGCAGTATCAGACCCCATATTTTCCTAGAATCTATGCAAGAAAACAGCAACACCGTTAAAATGTTCCAGTGATGAGCACTGTAACAAGACCCTAAGCAAAACAGTATAAACAGTTTAACTTGACAATTAATCCTTGTGTTTGCTGCTTGTTTCCATTTTCCCATCCCCACCTCAGTCAGAGAAAACAAATACTGCAACCACTGTTAATTAAAGATTTCTTTAACAACAAACGTGCCAAATAAGCCACTTTGCACATAGCGGGGCATGAACTCTATTCTTCACATGCAGCAAATTGTGCCACCCAATAAGTAGCATTAAAATGGTAATGTTAGCTAGCTGAGCCCTTAATTGGCTGAATCAGAGAGCAGGAGCATGCTCGTGCAATCAAGAGACCCCTGTCTGGCCTAAATGCTGAGTTTTAAACAGATGTCTTAAAAAGAAAAGGGGAGGGAGAAGTCGAGGGAAGGGAATATAAAAGGATTTTGCAAATAGGCTAATCTCAGCCTCTGTATGCATAGATGCAAAAAGAAGATCTTGTCCCCCAACACCGCTTTGAAGTCTGTTGACCTGGACAGCATGGATCACAGGTGGTGGCTTATCCAGGCACCCTTATGCTAGGGGAAAAAATAAATTCATAGACAAATCTTTAGGGTAAACATTTTCTGGCTGTAGGGTTGATAACACTTGTTAAGTCTTATGCCAGGACTATCTAATGCTGCTTTCATAAGTGAAAGGAAATTTTTGCCGTATGACTTCCTTGAGAAAAGAGAAACCTCTCTTATCTACACGCATTGTAAGTTACAAGGACCTGGCAATTTAGCTTGTGAAGAGTCTCGCATTTCTCCCCTGTATCCCCAAAATAAATACTTTTTCTTTTTATGTATTTTCAGACTTTGTAGAAGACCAGATTGCAGTGTTGGATGTGGGAGAAAGATTTCTGCTCATCTTTATGGCTTCTGTCTACTGCCTTCCTCAGTTAGCATAAAAACTTTCACTGAATATAAGCTTCAAAGAAGAATTGCCAAGTTTGATACTATCCATAAGTGCAGAGCAAGCTCCATCCCTCCTGCCCTCTGTTATCCAGCAGTTCCCAACCCAGAAAAATGCCTCACTGCTTTTCTTCCCCTTGACAGTGGGAGGGAAAAGCCGTCCACAGGGGACCTAACCCAGGGACCGCCAGCTCCCAGAACGGGTGCAGGGAGAGCAAGCCCAACTCCCCAGGACCCTCCTTCCCAAGGGGCAGGGAAGCCCTGGCCCTTTATCCTTGAGTTTTGCTTCCTTCCTTTTACATGAGGACCATATCTTTTAAATAGGGATAGAAAGACTAGCGGGGAAGAGGAAGCTTCCAAGGGCCAGACCCAGGGACAGGGCTAGGAAGAAGCCCCTGCAGCAGGCAGGGTTGAGCCCCAGCCCAACCTTGCAGGGGGCACAAAGGGTCTTTGGGGGACACCAAGAGCTCTGCAGAGGGTTCCTGGACTCTCTCACACCAGAAGCAAAGCAGGAATCAGGACAGGAATATCCCAGCTAGATTTCCCAAAAGCCAGGAAGTGGAAGAAGAACAGAGATGCACAAGAGGAAAGGCCAAGTCCCTTCTGAGCAAAGAAGGGAGGTACAGTTCGTACAGCGTGCAAACAGCAAAAGGTGTTTTGCAGAAGCCAGTGAACCCATGCAAAAAGTCATTTGCACAGGGTTACAGCACGAGACAAACATTAATCAACAAAGCACACAACCCACGGAAACCCCATGCCTCAGTTGTCTGTGCACAGCATGAGGGCAGGCGAGCCGCACAGGAGCCCAGTCCTAACCAGATTTGTACCGAGGACACCGCGTGGCGAGATCTCCATGGGTGCAGAGACGGAGTCACTGCTTACAGCTATTTAAGAAAGTGTCTGGCAGGGAAGACAAGTGACACTCCTAAATGATATTGCTGGTTCAAGTTCCTAGCAAGACAGCAGAAATAATTCTGAGTTATGAAGCAGTGTCCTAACAGAGAAAGCACAGCCCATGCAACTGTCACTGGAGTCTTCAGTTAGCAAAAATTTCAAGTACATGTAACAGTATTAAAAGAGCCTTCAAAGACAAAAAATTTATAGATTTGCATTTCTTAACCCAATATTACAGCCATGATGGAGGTATGGAAAGGAGGACAGTCACATGTTGTTAATCTTCTTAGCAAATAAGAAGGAATTTACCACAAAATTGGAAATCAGCTGTTTGAGTGCAAGTGATCATGACTTGATTACATTTGTTATGTGAAAGGAAAGGATAGTCTACACTGTAATCACACACACAGAGCTTCGAAAGGGCCAATTTCACAAAGCTCAAAATGATTATAAGTCAAATCAGTGAGGATAAAAAAAACCTATAAATAGAAATTATTTTCTGTTATCATGTGTTTTTTAAAAAAAACAAACAAACAACAACAAAAAAAACCCCACAAACAAACCACACCTAGATCCCCAAACCGGTTTCACAAAAGGAGAACACATCTCTATTTTTGCTTTATAACAGTCTTGCCAGTCTTCCTTAAAGGGAAAGCAACTAAACCAAATATTTTTAATTATCATTCAAAAACTCAAGAGGGAGCTAATGGTAATCAATATGTGACAGAATCTGGGAACTGTAGAGTACAGATAAGGGAAGTAAAAGGACAATAAAAAGAAGTCTGTGACCGACATAATTGAAACAATCTGGGATGTTATTCTTTTCAAAGACACCACCTACATCTTACTAGCAAATGAATCCATTTAGTGGATTTATCCATATTACTATAGCCCATTACTAAACACAAGTGCTAGAATTGATAATAGAAAAAGGCAGTAGTGTTCAACAAATACTCACATCCCACATCTGGGAAAGAGCCAGTCAACATATGGCTATCAGAGGATGAAATACACAACGTCATCACAATTACTTTTGGAATGTAAAAATATCAGCTATGAAAGAGTACACCATATTACCCTAACTTCATCTTTTATTAATGCCTGTCAACAGGAGCTTAGAGAAACTAGTGTTTAGTTTCCAGAGTATCTTGCCAGCATTAAGGTCTATTTATCAGCAAAGATATCCTTCTTAAACATTTCACTTTGTAGTGCATGTCTGATTCAGTGAGGAGGACAACACAAAAAAAGAAAATCAGCTTAGGCCATGCTAAATGGATTAAAGACATACCTGAGAAAGGGAATCCTCTCTGACAGTGGAGCAGGCGCATTCCCACTGCAGCTCCACATCGGCCATTCCTGGGAACATACTGTTCAGCGGTTTTGGAATCTGAGGAAAAGAGAACAAAGGAACAAAAAATGGTCAGGAACTCTAGTTTCCAGGTACCACCAGAAATGAGCGCGCAATAATAGGAGAGGTCAGAAAAAAACACCATCTAGATAATTTGGCAAGCTGTGCAGCACGCATTTCCCATTGTGGCCCAGCCAAAGCAGCACGGGGGGCTGCAGGAGGAGCGCGGTCCGTCCTGCGGCGCAGGAAACATCAGCTTGAGTAAAGAACCGACACTGCAACCTGGTGCCCCACCAGGCTAAAGCTGTTTTTTCAGTGTGAGTGGGAAAAATCCTGAAAAAGAGCCAGCTGGAGCACTGCTTCAATATTGTAGGCAGCTCTGGTAGCCATAACTCAGAAGAGAAAGTTTGGAAAAAGAATAGAGATGAACAAAAATAATTATTAAGGAATTAGTAACCACGTTTCATCATAAGACACAAAAGGAGTCTCTCTCCTTACATTTCATAGAGGACGGTTCAAGGAAAGGTTACAAACCGAAGTCACCAAACGAATAATGGAAGTTGGACAGTCAGGGACGACTCAGTCTCATGGAGTATATTGTCCAGTGGTGAACATGGCCAACTCACAGATGCAGAAACAATGCAACCACTTGTATCACCGAAACAATTGCCACAGAACAGCCATAACAGCTCAGTGGACTGGGCATTCACACAGCAGGCCAAAGATCCAGATTCACATCCGTTCACCATTTCATTCAGAGCAGGAGATTCATCTGGACCTCCCATACTAAGATGAGTGTCCAACCTGAGTGCTGTACAAGAAGCAGCAGCACTTCTTGTTCTGACCAGGAGTTCCATCCTGGGGATGGAAAGCCTTCCTTGTCAAAGCTGACGTAAGCATCCCTCTCTGGAAGGAGTAGAGATTTCAGCTAAAATATTCCATTTGTTCCAATTTCAAAAGAAAGCCCTGATTGCCTTTGCCATAACAGCCCCACAGTCCCATCCTTCCTCTCCATAACAAGGTTGCAGACAGCACACGGCCTTGCAGAAGAGAAGCGCTGCCCTCACGATTAGATGACCAGCACCACCCTTAATTATTCCGAAGAGGAATGGTAGAACACATCCGGACACAGAAATGGCAACCTCCTCGCAAGAACAAGTCAAAGAACAAGCTTCGACGGGAGCAAAAACTGCACCTGAACTGCAACTGTGGGCACGAAGCCAACGCAACCGGCAGCGACCGCAGCCCGCTTCCTGCGGGCCAGTTACCGATGGCTGCCTCCTCCAGCGCAGACAGAGTTTCCGATACCCCTTAACCCAGTATGTCATTATCAGCCGCACGCTCAAGTGGAGAAGAACGAGGTGCCAGGGATGGCAAACAAATGGGCTGTGACAGAGTTACAGACATGACAGAATGCAGAGTGCAAAATCAGATTTCCCCCGACCGCTGCGGAGCGACGCGGAGATTCTCTCTCTGGTGATTTATACCTTAATTTTGCCCGATAATGTCTGCATTTGTCTCTATACTAGTTACTAGCTTCCCCAAGGAAAGCAAAAATCGGAAAGCTTTTGAAAGCTCCAAGAGAAACACTGCTCTTCCTTCCTCACCTAGCAGGCGTATTTATGGCATAATTCAAAGGAATAATTACTCCAAACAGTAGACCTTCTCTCCATGCGATCAGCATGACTGTGTAAAGTTACAATCAATGCTGAAAATGTATGTCCCAGTATACGTCCATGAAAATATATGTCCATCTAACTTGGAGAAACCTGTTTCCCCATCTCCTTCCCACCTCATTTCAAAGTTCAGGCTGGTTTTGCATTGGAAATCAGAAGGCATAGTCACATACCAGAGCCCCCTCCCACAAAAAAAAAACCTTTTTAAATTATTAACAGCTGAAGCACTACACTAAAATCGAACGCAGCCTATGAGAAATACAAAGAAAGGTAAGAAAATGTTTACAGTAACAGAAAAGTCTTTGGAAATCAGTAATTGGTCTATTTGTTTCTCTGCACGTACACAGAAGATACTGTGCATAGGAAGCTTAGTTACAAGTTCCTCCCTTTATTTGAAAATCATTAGCATTTCTCAGTATTGGGGGTTCCCAGTGAAATAGGTTTGCCTGCCCCAATTACAGGAATCCCCAAAGAATTCTCACTTTCAAAACAGTTGCATAAAATATTAATTACTCGTATTTGGAGTGAACGAACATAAGCTAATAAATTTACAAATTCAATTACCGCAAGCTATCAGATGACTTTTTATTTAATTGCTATGGATTGCCCTTTAGACATCATAATGAAATTAATAGAACATGCTGGTAATCGATAGTTACTGATTAATCGATCCGGAGCAGCTCTTACGAAGACTCTTTAACCCCCAGACGTCATTATTTATTACCTTATAATGCAAGTGCAGGCATACACGGGGCAAATAGATACGGGACATATTTAGGAGTGCAGCAAAGGTATCTGGCTGTTATACAAAGTTCAAGGTGTGGCAATGTGGGATTTTGCATATATATAGGGTATCTCACCCTTGAAGGTTAAGTATTATACTCCTCATTAATATATGAACAAGGTCTTCTCATCAGTGGAATAAACAGTCATCCTTCATGGGTGATCTACTTCTATTTATTCAGTGAGGAATATTTAAAACATTAAACTTCATCACAGTGTATCTGTTCAGTGCCTCTCAGCGCTTATGGAAAATATGCACTATTTAAATATTTTCACATGTGCACAGACTTTCTAGGAATCTGCACACTGAAGTACAAAATTCAGAAACCAGGGGGAGTAACACACTCGATGCCAACAGTATATAGCATTTTGTGCTAGGTTAATGGTTAGACTCGATGATCTTAAAGGTCTTTTCCAACCTAAATGATTCTATGATTTTTATGCTAACAGTAGCTTCCCTCTCTAAAACACTTGCGCCCATCATTAGAGCACAAACTTGTCTCTACTCTGTTGTAAAGGAATGCTGTAGAAGTGAAACATCTTCCAGTGAAAGAGTAACACCTTGATCTTAGGTAGTTACAGTCACAGATTGCGAAAGAGAAAACCCTTTAAAAAGAAAGCAAGCAACACCCTACAGACCTGACTCCAACCTGCAAAGACCTTTGATTTTGCCAAGACCACTTAACAGCGCAGTTTTGATACCGCACCATATCTAGCAGGCTGCACAGCCCTTTGCAGGGGGCACAGCACAGGGGTGCACAGCATCGCCTCTCCCGTCATGGTGGGAGGCCATGAGGTTAGCGTGGACCTTCGGTAATAACGGACGAGGCTTGCCCTTTCTTCTGTCGCCGACAGAAGCAGCGATGCAGCTGGCCTTATGCAGGTCCTCCTCCTTTTAATGCAGATACGTTCTGAGAGAAAAGTTAGAAAAGGCCAGTCTTGGCCCAAAAGCTCAGACCTTTACTGACGGATAACTTTGGCAGTAAAGACCTCTTGTATCATCCGTGGCTTCCGCCCAATTTCCTATCCAGCCGCGCTCCCAGCATCCCCATAGCTACTTCACTTGGCAGGCAGACAGCCCAATTTTTCGGCACCTGCATCTCGGGGCAGACCTCCAGGCAGACAGCTCTCATACCAGGGACTCCAGGACTGGTAAGTAACTCCTTATTATGAATTAGTATGAAACTATATCCAAAAGTAATTTTTTTTTTTTAATGTATCAGTGCCTTCCACGAACAGGAACGGTCTCTCTCCCTGTCCCCCACACCTCTAGCAAAACATTTGCTTACATCATGGTGGTGGGAGAAGCAGCAAGACCTGTACCCACAGAGGCAGCTGTCCCCGTGCCCACATATCCCTGGCTGAGTGAAGGCCATCTACCAAAATTATGGATGGGAGGGCACCTCTGCGCAAGGGAGGGGACGGGGGGGGACAGGGTGAAATTAAAGGTATTGGTTCAGCTTGCAGTTTCCCGGTGTCCCACCCCCAGCCTGGGCTTTCCATACCTCACCTTCCGGAGATCTTAGCCGTGATGCTCTACAGCAGAGAGATTTCATTGCTCTGCCCATACAATAAAGACCCAGAGAGCATTAAAGCTTGCCCCCATCCAGGACGCTGGGTAGCTAGGTCCTGTGAATGGCTGCGGTGCGCAGATGCTGATTTTTTAGGATTTCCCTTTAACTATCATAGGATCTCTTCACTGCCCCAGCCTGCTGGTCCTGGCCCTGCCCGCGCAGAAAAGCAGCGCACCAGAAACCTGCACCGTTCACAGAAAACTTCCCCAAATCTCCCCCAGGCAGGACGGCACGTCGGCCAGGGTGAGCCAGGCTGGCAGGAAGGTCACACTAACCTACAGACAGTGTTTGCAAAATTATTGCAGAACTGAAGCACAAAGCTGAGTCTGGGAAACAATGTAAATTGAGTTTGTCTGCACTGACAATAGTGCTTGATTAAAGGCTTCCAGAGCTCCTGAGGAGCTTGCAAATTCTTTTTTTCCTCCCCTAGTCACAGACCACAGCAGTCTCAGGATCAGAAAAAGTCCACGCACACAGACGGGGGAAAGGGGAGTGGGGTGCTGTGCTCACTAGCACACCTCTCCGAGCCTGCCAGGTCAGGCTGTGGGCCCACACTCCACTTTCACAGGGCCTGCCCAAGTACAGAAGAGAGAAGCAAACATTCCAGCATCTCCCAAGCTGCAGGACAAGATGAATTCAAAGAGCTTATCAAGGTTTAGCGTTTTCTCCTCATAAACAGGTCAAGGCAAGAGGGGAAAAAAAAAAAAAGGCATTTCAGTATTTTAAGGGTTGTCAAATTTGCAAGCAAATGCTTTGAAATACAAAGGCTTTTTTTATGGAATACATTTTCTGGTGTTTAAACAAAGCAAGTACCTGGCAACAAAACCCTGAGCCAAATTATTGTTAACAGTGAAACAATAATTGCAGCAATAAATAGGATATGTTGAAAATTATAGCAGCCTGAAAACATTTACCCCATCTGACAATATATGGGACAATTTAGCTCCTGGTGTGCAACATAATTTCTGGTTTTACTACTATATAGAGATTCCTGCAAAGTAAAGTTGTCATACACATCCATAAAAATATACACAGAGCAAAGTTACTTCAGGGAGATGCACTTTTATCTTCACTAAATAAACTTTTTGCTGGGTGCTGTTGTCCTCATTACCTAGTCATGCGTTGTAACAACTTCCTAAGCCCTCCTTGTTTCTGGAGCAGGCTTTGGTTCACCACAGGTGAAGCCAACACGTTATCGATTAAGTACGTTGACTAAAATTATAGACTGTTCACAGTTGCTTATATTTCCATTATTATCACAGGGTATTACAGCATACTGCCATGTGGCACTCTGCAATATGTCACATTTCTTCAAACGATCGTCGCAATCCTGCTAAATGCTATTTATAGTGCTGCGTATGCACAGAACTTATGGCACCGAGCTAGAAAAGATAACTAACTTCCCACGGGTGCAAAGCTGCGGTCAGGCCCTTGACCTCCTGCATCTGATCACTGCCTCAAACCAGGGACTTATCTAAGGCTCTTGCTACGCTCAGAAACCCCGAGTTCTTTGGTGCCTTTGAAAAATAACCTTACTGTTTCATAGCAAAAGGTAGCAGTGCATTTATGCATGCAGCCACTGGGCATACTGACTGCCTGTTTCTCACCCTCCATGCAGATCTTTCCGGGTACAGCCCGCACGACACAACAGAAAGTCCAAGTGTAAAGAAAAAAAAACAACCAACATACTTGGTCTGGGTTTTCTGTTAGGAAAAAAAATCCTGCCCTCTTGAAATGCGTGCCTGTTCCTCCATGGGCTGTAACCACTGTTGTGGGCACACAGTGATGAACCACGCAGGGTTCATGGGAGCAGAGGGGTCCAGAGCTTCATGCGAGCACTTAGTGACTGCTAAATATCAACATCCAGATTTCACATGACCGTAACAAGCTCCTCCAGTGCTGAATATGGAGCCCCTAGTCCCACAGACACTTCTAGATCCCAGTGGTCCCTGTGGTCAGGCGCATGAGCCACGGGCATCACGGCACCCACCTTTTACATACATAAATCCTTATTGGATCTAATCCTAAGTATTTGACAAAAGCGCTTCTCAATTTTCATTAATGATGAAAGAAATTCTGGAGCACATAGGGACCCAGCGTGAATGTTACCTTTATCTCAGCCCTGTCTTCCTCCTAATAGTATCACAAATCAGTAAATATTTGTACAGCATTTTAAAAGATGTAAAAACACCACTTTAATGCTAACTATCATCATATCCAAAGATAAGCATTTTAACTGCCGCATTATTCCTGAAAATTGTTCTTTTTTTTTTTACTGTTTTGATTATTGCAGATATTAGAAACTCTTGTACCTTCAGCAGTTTAAAATAGCTTTCTTTACATTTGTATCATAATGTAGCGCTCAACTATTTTTCCAACTTGATATCATTCTACATCTCAGCTGGCTTTATTACAGCAATACGGAATGAGATAGAATTGCAATACAAAGTAATTCACCAAAAAATGAGTATACTAACAATGAGAAACAAGCACTGTCTTCACGTCCCAAGCAATAAATGTACACGTGCAAAGGGACAGAAAGAAAAGTTAAGTTTAGGACACGTGACCTTGCAGCAAATGTCTCCTGCCCAGGACATTTTAAAAGGGAAGGCATGTCCACCCTTTGAAGCATTTACAAGCAACAGTTCATGGCACTAGACATAAACGTCTAAAAATAGCATTACAGGTATGACTTCCATCACAAGGTGAATCTAACTCTAAAATTAATCCAGACATGAAATATTAGAAGTAAATATTCCGAGACAAAAATTCTAATATCTAATATACTGCAGTAATGCTGGCAGTCCCAGGCACAGAGTCGCTATATTAACATGCATGCACTTGCAGGCACCTACACGGAAAATAATACAAGTCCTGTGCACATTAGCTGCTCTAGGGTGGTTCTTGTTTAAATCAGTCCAAAAATCTACACGGCAAAGATTTAACATTTTAGACAGGTGTATTAGAAACTATGGTATCCAAACAACGCATCATTAACAAAAATAAACTCCATTTACAGCAAACCGAGGAAAGCAACATAGATTTTCCAGAGTGCTGTCTCTTCAAATTGTGCATGCCGACACATCCTTGCTGTCGCACAGACACCAGCCCATCAAGCCTGCTCACATCAGCATCACTTACCGCTATAACTCTTAAGGCAGCGTTATGTAGGCGCTTTAGGCCTGCCACACAGGTTCAAATCACTGCTCCAGCCCATCCGACGGCCTTTCTGCAATGGCCAATAGCTGATGCTGATAAGGAAAATAATCCTTTTCATGCCATTTCCATATACAGTTGGTATGGTCTGTCGTGCCTGGGAGGAAGTAGGAACATTTTTTTCCCAGGGGCAGAATTACACCTCCAAAAAATGTAAGACTTTGATGCACCAATTGCACTCTTAACTAGAATAGCTACTACTGTTAGTAATGATCATTAGACTGTTTAATCAGTTCAAAGTATGCGGTAATTGTAATTCCTGCTAATGAGCCAGTATCTCGAGAACAGTCCTAATGTATAAAGCACATTGAGCCGCTTCAAACTCACAGGGACAGATGAGACAGAGACCTGCGGATAAGGAAATAATTAATGATTCCCCATGCCACAGGGACAGCTCTTCCGCCTCCACATGACACACACACCCCAAATCCTACAGTGCTGCTTACATAGCAACAACTCGCTTTCTGCCCGAGATCTTCTGCAGTCCCTTTGCAAAACTTCCTGCTTTTCCAGCAGCTTCAGTTAAGACAGCAACCATCAGGGAGATCTCCCTACCTGTTATTTGGCAAAGCACTAGCTCCTTACTCTGCATCCTGTTTGCAGGGCTAGATAACAGCCAACACTACCTGAGGTTGGACACGCTGTGCATGTGGGAGATGGAAGACATGACTCACATGGGGCCATGATGACTCAGGGGATGCTAAATAACCCGAACACCGTCCCCAGGAGGAAAGGCTGCCAAGCCCAAGCTAAGGGATCTCCAGGGCATCCAGCCGTACATCTCGCCCAGCCCCACCTTTCCCCAGGGCAGGGAAAGCCCCGAGGAGCGATGGCTATCCCCACCCGGGGCTGCTCACTGCCTGCCTCGCTGAGCTCGGTGCATTGCAGAGCTTGGCCACGTGAAGATTTTTCTAAACCACACACAGGGTCAGGAAGGGCAGCCAGCCTCCGCTACTTCAACCTAACCTTTACTTTCTCACTCACATGAGTGAGACAGCTCTTATTACATCTTTTGTCAAGGCTTTCTTCTTCAGTTTTGAGTTTCCTTCACAAGGTGGTGGTTTTTGTTTGGTGGTTTGTTTGTTGTTTTTTTTTTTAAAAGAACCTCTTTAACTCACAAATTCGCGAATGATTTCCCTGTTATTTGTAGATTTAAAAGGGGTGGGGAAAAAATTAACTATCCAGTCACTCTTTATCCTAGACAATGATAAACTTAACAGAGCCGTATCACATAAAAACACTCGGGTTGTAACCGATTGTGGCTAAAATAGGAGGCTGTAGCTCCAGGTCACTTAGAAATAGGAGACAACCCCGTTACTGCAGCTTTGCATCAGGGTAACAACAATCAGTGGTGACGGACCTCCCCCTGATTCATGGTGCAGTAATTAAGTCTGAAAGTAAAGCCATAAATTGGTCCAACATGGGTGAAGTAAAACATAATATAGTAATAGCATTTGCTTTCACCGCCACACTTTTGTTGTGACCCATAAAAGTACTTTCAAGATACTGCATTTAATTAGAGTTTTATAGCACCTATGAAAAAACATGCTCTAAACACATCTAACATTGACTTTTGCATTTCCCTCCCCTTTGTTCCTCCTCTCTACTCTGTTGCTTTATGGTTCCCTTCTTCCTCCACCTCCTCATCTTTGAAAGACTAAAGTAATCATTCTTATTTAACAAGTAAAAAATGCTGTGATGCATAAGAAAGGGAACACAAACATCTCTGTCGAGAGAGACCAAAAGCTCTGTTCTCTAGCTTATTTTCTAAATGTTATGAGAAAATATTACAGTCAGCGTAATAGGCTGGACAACTGCCACAAAGTCCTCTGCATCTTAGCTGTACTTTTAAAGCTCTGTAAGGTCATTTTACAAAGAAAGAGCATGGAAAATATTTGAGGAATCAGATCTGACAACAGAAGGCTGGTATACAGTCATAAAGGTTAAACCTCCCCTTGTTGACTTAGAAATGTGCCAGCAGGGCGAGGACCAGCAGGGATTCCCCGGAGTGACCATGGCAAGAGGGCACTCCAGCTGCAGTGGGGAGAGCAGAAAAGCAGGAGCCTGAGGTGTATGCATGCAAGAAGTTTTAAGCTAAATAGAAAATGCAGAGACAATAAAACTTCCAGGCTGTGGGTACCTCAACAGCAGCCTCACTAAATTGTTGTGGGAATGACATACATAGCCTGCCACACAGCCAGCCTCGGACACAGTGGGGAAGAGGAGCCAAGACCTGTCTTTAGCCCAAGTCCCTCAGCAGGGACGGCCCCAGGCAAGGCCAGCACAGGAGCAAGCAGGGACTGCCTGCTGAAGGGACACAAGGCACCCGGAAGGCAATCAGGTGTATGACACCGAAGCGCTATACATCTAACCACTGCGTTGGCTCTTCTTACCCTCTAACTATCACCAATTCAAAGAACCATGTTCTAAAATAAATATTATCTGGGTTTTCTTCCTTTTTTGACCATAGGAAAGCAATTTAGTTACAGAACAAGAGTTTTCAGAGTAAAGGAAGGATTTACAAATCTCTAAGGATTGTGTGTGTGTGTGCGCGTATGTATACATACAACCTTACAGAGCACCATACAGGCTGCTATGAAGAAAATTAACTCCATCCCAGCCAAACTCAGTTCACCATTACATGCTTATATATATGTGTATATACACACAGAGTGTGTATATGTGCACATATACATGTGTGCATATATATGTATATATGTGCATATATATATTTACACAGAGCCCATACATAGACCATGGAGAAAAGCAGGCTCTCTGGAAGGTGACTCAGAAGACTATCTTTTCTGACAACCAAATTGCAAGCTGAGGCTTCTGGTTTACACGAGTCATATGCCTAAAGTATATGAATATTTAATAAATATTCCCTTAAACATAACTGCCCTCTTGGGAGGCAGCACACAGGGCATTGGTGTGAGCTTGGACAACTTGGTTTTTCATCCCACAATGCACAGACCCATAGGGTGACCCCTCAGGAAGGTTCTTCACCCCACTGCTGAGCTGGAGCCAGGAGGGGAGATCCCCAAGCTCAGTGCCACGGGGTGGCCGCAGGGCACTGCGTCACTGCCTGCGCTCGAATGCCACTGAGCAGCTCTCACTGCACCCCGGGGCATGCAGGGAGAGGAAAACCTCAGGAGGAAAATGATGCGGGGGCAGAGAAACCTCCCGGAGCAATAGGTGTGGGTTTGCAAGGGAGCCATCTCCACTGCCTTGAGGGAAACAGAGCCTGGTGTGCATCTTCCTGTAATTAAACAGGGGCTCAAAGAAGTGGATCTGATTATAAGAAGTCAAATACTTAATATCTTAAGCTGGGTCTTAACAAACCCACTGTGGCTAGCCACTCAAACCAGTGGGGGAACCAACTCAAGCTCCAGTTCACTTCCTGTGCAATCTCTCAAACTTCAGTTTTCTTCCAGCTTCTTTTGCACACCCTCCCATCACCCTGCCATGCCACTGCCCGGTTTCAAATTAATCCCTTTGCAGAAAAACATTGCAAATTCCTTCCTCCAGCATCAGCCTTTTTCCCTTTACACACACTCCCCTACGCCTTACTCCCCAGGAGGTCCCCCTTCCAACACGCACCGGGAGCAGACTCTAGCACTGAGATACTCACATCAGAAAAGCGTACAGTGTACATCAGAAGTGTCATTTTCTAGTGGAAAAGGTAATGAGAACCACTGACAGGCAACTCATCTTCTCTTCTTGTGAGGCACTGTGCCCAACTTACGACTGCTCACATCTACCTGTAAAGATGATATGGAGTGACTGCAAATGCACTTCTACCACTGCCTCTCCGTTTTATCTTTGCTAAGTCAGTCAACAGCTGAAGCATCACTACGAACACCAGGCACAGTGGTCTGAACTGCAATTTAATATTTCTGGCAGTTTTACCCTTAGTCAGTTATGTTATCAACTTCCATCTATAAATACCTGCTCTTAAATGTATATAAATATAATATAGCTCAAAGGATCCACAAACACAGACAGGTACAAGCTATATGCCAGGCTCCATTGCAACTGCTGTGAAACGGGGCCATCTCTGAGGTAATTGCATCCGCTGCCTTGTGGCACACAACAATTTTGGGAGAAGTGAAGCACAGGAATGAACATTACCAGCTCCTCACTAAGAAGCAGCATCAGGCACCAAACAGTGTGAAATATTTTCAGCTGGCAGTAAGGGCAAACAAGGTACCAAACTATGTGAGATAGTACCAAAATACTTTTTAACTGAAAAAAGTGAATTTCCAGTCAACACGCACCAGTTTAAGAGGACAGCACAGTGCTCCTGAGCCAGGTGGGGTTATCGTGGGGCAAGACCCACCTTCATCTCCACTGCCTGCCAAGGAGTTGTCCGCAAATCTCTTACTCCCATAGCAGCATCCAAACGGTCAGGAGCACTCCCCATCAGACCTGCAGCAGCTCAGTAACACTTCCAGATTTGCCGCGAAAGCTCACCAGCTTGGTACTAGGACCTCTCCGCACAAACTGAGTGCTCATTTAGTAGTTACAGATTTCTGATCCATTTTTCTGAACCTACACGAGTGACTGAAAGCCGTCTCCACTTCTGCGATAACCACTTGGCATAGTGTTTCGTGAGGGATGCCAGTCCTCCTCCAGATAACGAAGGAATCTGCATGGCAGGTCACCTACTTAATGACTATGATACCCACAGGCGTATTTTAACAGGCAGGGAAAGATGGGGAGCATTTCCCTGGGAAACTAGTGCCCCTCAGTCCGTGCCACTCTTCACGCAGTCCAGTCCCAGCGGATCCTTTCCCACGGGATACTCCCAACGCCCTGCCTACACGCTTTCCTGGTCATAGCCTCGCTCAGCCCAGCCTCCCCTGCCCTGCTGCCAGGCACGACTGGCATCTCTTGAAACCGTAACACGGGCTGTGGGCAAAATCCTGGAGCGCATTATATCTGACCTTTCAGAAGCTGTAATTCTCAAGCTGACAGAGGCAAAAACACATAACACTTAACACTCCTACTTACCGATACATGCATACCTTTGTGGGTTGGGGTTTTTTGTTGTTGTTTTCTTTTTCCAAAACAAAACAAACAAAAAAATCAGACTGAGTAAAATATGTAGTGATAAACACAACTCAAGTTGCCCATGTCTTACTCAGTTATTAAACAATATAAAGAGAGAAATGTTTCTAGGATGAAGCAGTGTTTATCACTGTTTGTTACATGCATTTGAGCTGCAGTGCTCCCATTTATAGCATTTTCTCCATTTTTTATTAAATACCCTGAAGACAGGATTATTAGTTTCCTCACAGCTTTTACACCATGCTCATGACTACACTAAGTTCTTCACAAATATTATTTAGTTTTACAACAACCAAGGAGGCTAGAGGCTGTTAGCATCTCTGCTTCGCTGAGGTAGAGAGATCAAGCTGAAAAATTGGCTTTATTTTGGGATGTAGCCCGAGCTGCCCAAGACATAATTTTTCAAAATACCCCAGTATCACAGACCGCCTTGGGTGTCTGAATCATGGCTCCTGCAAAGTTTAGTTAAAGCTCCTGGAACGTGGCACTTCAATTAGATCCTGCAGCCTTAAATCAGGACACGCACCCCAAAAAGGAGAAAATACCCATAAAAGGCAAGTTTTAAACAATTTTCCCCTCATGCCATTGAACACAACAGCAGCAATAGGGACAAGATCAATCTCTCCAAGGCAGTCCCCAGTCTCACACGCAAAGCTATCCATTTGCTCCTGGCAAGCATCTTGCACTTAACGCATGTCTCTGACAGGGCCACAAAGGATGCCAGAGTCCTGCTGATAGACGTCAGCCACACATGGCTCCGGCCCCTTCATCCCATGCACAGGGGAGACGGGCACCCAGCGGAGGAAGAACGAGGTGGTCCCGCAGAGCCTGGGGGGAGCCAGCCTCACCGAGATTCAGCTTCCTCCTTCTGACACATTCCTACGTCAACTTCTTAGTCAACGGAGAGAAGCAGGCACTTCGAGGGAGCGATTCATTTGACCCTTTCTAGATGGTCTGCTATTAATTTAACAAGCTCTCTGCTGACTATAAAGGGACCGTAGGCAACCCTATAGATTTCTGCTGCTAGTCCCACGATCCACACCATAGGTATTCTGTCTAACTAGCTGCCTAGGCGATTTATAATCCATTAAAAAAAATTAATAATGTTCTAGGGATTCCTACTTTTCTCCATTACAGTGGGAGACTAAACAGCTAAATTTTAAGGGGGTGGTAGAGTTAGAGTAGACAAAATCCACCTTGTATCCCAGTGCTTGCTGGCAAGAAGCCAACTTTGTCTTCCAGAAAATATTTGCTCTGGCACTTTTTAGTTTTTGAGCACCTCTTTGTAACTTCACAGCTTTTAAAAATATATTTTGGATGCAGTCTCCTAGGATTTGGGGGTCTCATTGGATTCCCCGCGCTGGAACACCAGTACCTCCATAGAACAGGCTAAGACACTGAGTTATCAGCAGAGGTAAACGAGAGGGAAGGCCAAGACGTACCCAAGGGGTTTCACAGGCAGTTATTGACAGGAGTTGATAATTCCACATTTGGCAAGAGTGGGTAGATAGCCTAGCCCTGTACTCACCAAAGCTGATGTCTTCAGCTCTGGCCCACCTTGATTTATGGCAACCTGCAGCTCCTTGTTATGGAGGTCTCTGCTTTCCCCGGCCTTACATCTCCTCCCTGCTGCCTCCCATCTGATTGCCCACTCGATCCCACTATCACACCCATGCCCCAGAGCACTGTTCCCACCCTGCTGTCCTTATCAGCACCAGTGCAGTTCCCCATGTTGTTGGTCAGCTCACGAAACGGGTGGCAAGCAGCCTGGCTAATCCCTTTCTGTGCCGTCTGGGTGGGACTACAACAGACTCGGGCCCCTGATTCTCAAGTGTGAAACCTTCAGAGGCTCCAGCTACTAAAGCCTCATACATTAACATGGAGACCGATTCCCTGGGAGAGCTTCATACCTAATGTCCAGAACAGATATTGCCAGGGAAACAACAACAAGTACAAACCACAAAATCCTATCTGCTGGCCAGCTGCAGATTATTATTAAATGAAAGAAGGTATTTTTCCCCCCAAAAAATGATTCTCAAATGCCTAAATCCTTCCTGTTGAAATAGTCATTAAAAATCCAGTCTGCAGCACATGAGGCTTGTTTTAGCAGCAGAAGAGTTTTAGCAATCAGTTGAAGACTGATGAAATTACACGCAATTACAGTAAGATTTTGTAAAATGAATGAGTTCAGCTCATGAGTCTTAAGCATATGCTGCACAAATAATTATTTTTTCCTGAACTTGCTACCCTAGCATTAAAAAAGACAGACAAAACAGACAAACTTTGCTATGCTGATGATGGTTAAACATTTTCTTGTCTTAACTTCTGCAGGCAAGGTATTGTCTAGCAGGGGTTAAGTCTTTCCTTTTACTGCAAGAAAGGTTCATCTCCTCTTGCTCTCAGTTTCCCCGTTCTGTGATGGAAGCCTGGCCAGCTGGACTGACAGGGATCTGCTGCTGACTGTACATTTACTTTGATCAGTTTAACTAAAACAAGGTACGTGATAAAAAACTGTGGGTCTTGCATAACATTTGCCATAGTTAACACAACGTACGGACTGAATACCGTAACATAGATTTGTTCCCTGTCCTTTGTTGTTTCTATTAGGCTTAGGTCTTCCAAGCCTGCGTGGCAGAGACTGCTGCTCCAGATCAGTGCAGCGATCAGGACAGGAGGGACTTTCACAGATGGTCTAAACGCACTGCTAACAAACGCGGCAGGTAACAGCGTAACTTTGTGATACAAGAAAACAGAAAACCCTAAACCATTTCTGTGCGTTGCAACATATAAAATGCAATTCCTGTAACAGGGAAATTCTCAGAGCAAAGCTGCTCTCCGAAATGATTAATTCGCTATAAGGAGTTCCAGCGTACTCAGCAAGCGAGATCAAGGAGTTCAGCATTAGATAAACATGTTTTGACTGCAGAATGATTATTGTGAACCTATAGGTCAGCCACAACTAGAGCTGGGGGAATACTGCAATGAAATTCCATGAGTGCTTGTTTAGATTTATAAACAAAATCACCTCAGTTATGCTCACATTCCTCTTTGTGAATGTTTCTAGGTAATATTTTCCCTTTTTTTTTTAGGCTTTTAAACAAAAACATGCTGTTTTCCTTTTTTCTTCCTCCTTCCCACCAAAAAGTTGCACTTTTATTCCTGAATATTCCAGGTTGACACTTCACGTTGAAGGATAATCCTTTCTACTGTTCTATTCTAGAAGCAGACTACTATGCCTGTGGTACAAGTGCAACGGTCCAGCATGCAGCACAAGTCAGCCACATCCTTCGAGGACAAACTCCTGCCTTCTGCGACTCCGAGCGCTGCCGACATGCAGAAAAGCCAGCTCACCGGTTAGCCTGGCTCCAGCACCTGCCTGCATGTGTTCTAATCCGTTGCACAAACATGAATGCAGCAGCACCAGAAGCTGCCAGCTGGGAGAAGGCACTGCCACAACGGGGACGGCGGCTGGGTTTCACCGCCTGCACACTGGGACTCCTGACACACTCAAATGTCGCTGGCTGCTCTGCCCACATCTGCCCTCCCAGCTCCCATGAGGGAGGCAGCGGGGATGATTCTCTAAATCTTGAGGTCTTATTAGTTGAAAAAAGAAATCACCCACTGTAGTTGTTGGCAGGGACAAACCACGGTAACTATAGAGGAACATAAGAGGTGTTTGACAGGCCAGCGTCTTAACCCAAAAATCAACCTCATACTCAACACCTTATAGGCAGGATGAGACCTCTTTGAACCTACTTTGCATCAGCTGCCCTTCCCTCAAGTTAAGCAAGAGAAACAAAGAGGGTGTTTCAGGAAAAATATGAAATAAAATAAAAGCCTGCCAGCACTGTGAGTTCAGGAGGGATTTGCTGAGACTTGCTTTGGTGAGTACAAGGAGGGAGGAAAAAAAGAAAAAGAAAAAAAGAAAGAGACGCCGCTCAAACAACAGCAAAGGAGCAGGTTCAGCTTTTCAGCTGTAGCTGGCATCAGAAAGGTCCATTGGCATTTGTCCTTCTTGAAGCGTTTTTGTGCTTTCCTCGGGCTTGAGCTCCTGGGTTATTAGATAATGGTGAGAATATACACAGCTGACACCAACCGCCCACTGCTCAAAAATCACTAATGTACAGGGACATCCCAGTAAAACCTTCTCCCGTTTTGTTCCATGCTATCTGCAGCTTTAGAGAGAGCATGCTATACCCCAACGCTGTCTTACTAGTATCACTTTCATATAAACATGAATACTCCCATGTCCAGAAAGAGTAAAGGATTTTTTTGGACACAGGGAGATGAAATAAGCAGGAAGATGCACTTTCATGCTGGAGCAAGTGTCCCACACATGAAACTCCCACCCCAGAACGACCATACTTCCAGTAACTGCTTATGTAGACAAAACTTGTTATACACTCAATCCCTCAAGAACCCCTTTTTTACAGTATGCCTTTCTCAGCTTTTTTAGCCCTCATCCTCTTGCCCCTTCACGATACCTTCCCTCCACCCCCCAGCACTCTTCAGAATTTAGGGTTTTTTTAGCAGATACAGCCTCTCAAATTTCAGTTATTTGACTCTGTACTACTTCAAGCAATAATCAAAACTTGGTACTGAGAATAAAAATTATACAACTAAGCTAAAAAACACATCCTGTAGATTCTAGATGCAGCTAGGGAAAATTATGAGCCATCTGTATTCTTCAGAGCCACATGAAACGTGCTTACACTGTATTTGTTCACCAATTCCAGCAGCTTCAGCCTAAATTGTGCCATCGCTTAGTTTTTGGCTACTCGTATTTCCCAGCATTTAAATGTCATTGTCCTTTGCAAATTACAAAGGAGGTGCCCTACCATGAGCATTCTACTTGCTACAATTATTTCAACCTGGCTAAGAGCTTATTTCAAACAATTTTACCTCTCAAGTTGTCTCCACCTCATCCATCATAAGAGCCCTTTCTATTTCTAATGGAAGCCACAACTTCATTCTGAGGTCTCATGTCAATGAGGCTGCAGATGAAAGCCAACCAGGGACAAATTAGGTATTGTTTTATTACCAGCATGGGAAGAGACAAAAAGCAGCACAGCCCCGAGCCATATGGATGTGCCACTTGGGTTCCAGTAGGAGAAGCAATAGCTTTTTGTACACACCATACCGCGTTTCTGGCAAAGCAGCTCACCACAGCTTTGCATCCACCAAATGAGAACACCGTGGCTTTAACTAGCTATTCCCATTTAAAATTATAAATGAGATTAAATGGTCCAAGATAAAGTAACACTATTATTAGGGAGTGGTTTGAGTGAGCCAAGCTGCAACGCTGGGACAGTGATTGTAGTTTAGCTGTCATTATTTTTCAGTTCCCTGGGGATATGCGTACGCATGCACCCGGCTGCACGGACACGTCGGCCTCTATTAACAGCAGCAGCAGCTGGTCTTGGGATATATATGTTTGCCTATGGCGCATTATAGAAAACTGCTGTTTCCAACTTGTAAATTTGAGAAAAGTCAACCTTGTGTCAAATATGACAGCAAGAAGCATCTGCCACAGGGTCAATCAATTGCATATACTTACCCCACATTAAAACAAAACCTACAGAGGCTCACCCTTCAGTAGGGAAGGAAATCCTTACAAGCTAAAACTAGGTAGTGACTTTGATGTAGTAGCCACAGCCGATCAGACGGCTTGTTTAAAAATTGCTTCTCTATGTTTCTTCGTGGTGAGTCTAACCTCTTGCTCGCAGGCATGCAATACTATGTGAGGAAGCATTAAAGAATGAACATCTAATATCACCACAGTTTTTGTAAAACCCTTTTCCCAGGAGGCTTCAGATCAGATGTGCTATCCGAGTTTCACCGAGGCTTCTGCTTTCTTTCCCTAATTTTCCAGCTGGGTTAACTAGGCAGGAGGAGGTCAAGTACTTTACAGAAAAATCACACAAAGTGTCAGAGCCACAATCAAAAGCCAGGATCCTCCAAACACCTGCTCTTTTGCTGTCACCACACTATGTGTTTCCCAGGCTTTAGGTTTTATTTGCCTTCTATCACTCATAAGGCTGATTATATTTCTGTTTATTAGTACTCAGTAATGGTTTTCTCACTTTTCCACTAGCACTGAAGTAGCATTTAGCATGCAAATCCCATGATTCTTGCTGCTGTTCTGCATTGTCTTTACCCAAATAGGAAAAAATAAAAAAGAGATGCGGCTTTCCACATCAACCTTGCAAAGCAGTAAGCAAATACATACCCTGCGCAACTGCAGAGAATCACATCTCACAAGATTTCTCCTTCCAGATCAGGCTGAAATATGAAAGCAGAGAAAGCAGTGCCCTTCAGATATGTTCTCATAGTGAAGAAAATGATAAAAACCACCAGCAACACTACTCAATTGATTTATTCTTTAAACAATAACAGCACTGTGCTGCGCCCAGAGAAGTAATGAACTGAAAGCATATCTAGAGGCAGAATGTTCTCCTGATTAGTGTCAGCTATTCACATTTAAGTAAAGACAAATAAAACGCTAACCACTGCCCAGTACTGTAGCTTTGCCATCTACCTGCAAGCACCGTTCATCACTTGCACGCTGTCTCACAGCTCATTTTAACAATAATTGCTTATCAGGCTGAATGCAATCAGCAGAAGGCCCAATAATAAGGAGCAACCACAATAATAGTACAATGAATTGGGTTTAAATAGGGCCTTTAGTTTCAAAGGAACCCCCTCATTTCTCCCCAGGCACTTGAGCGCCAAGCCAGACCGCAGCTTGTGCCGCACTGATGAGCCCACAAAATAGTCCCCATCGCTGGCTTTGCACTTTGCAAAGAAATTTGTCATCAGGACCCTTCTAATTTGCAACGGCAGCCCTGCCTTCCCTAGGTTTCCCCATGCGGGGCTTGCAGCTGAAGGCCAGCTGGGCACGGAGCAGAATTGGGTGGCACGACGCTAGCACAGATGAGGCACAGGCAGCCTGGCCTGGGGCCTGCAGGGACGAGGCCCTGGGGATTCACCAGCACCAAATACAGTTTATCATCCACACAAAGCATTTTTTCTTTTTCTTCTTGCCACGGAATTAGTCTCCTGCCAATCCACTACTGCTGAAGTCAGCAGATGGCTGGCACCCAAAAAGGGGCCATCCCTGGACATCACCACCCAGAGCATGAAGGACCAAAGCATGAACTAAAAGACCACTGCGCACGTGATACGTCACACCAAGGCTCAAATGGGTCCAAAGGGCCTCAGTGAGGCTGAGCTCCAGTGCTTCGTGACTTGCCCCAAAGCAGCATCCACTACTCCAGCACCCCTCTGCCCTCCCAGGGGCTTCCCACAGAGAACAGCCCCGGGTCCCAGCTGCCACAGCTTATCCTGCCCCTTCAGCCGTGCACGTCTGGAAGGGCCAATTCCCCGTTTCCGTGCGTGGGCTGTTGTTACATGGTGAGCCCCTAACGGGATCGCAGCCCCCCCACAGCACCACATGCCAGCTCATCACTTTTTACTGCGTTTTTCTTTCTTTTTCTAATGAAACACCTTTGCTTTTTAACATATGATTTTATCTGGCATCTACTACAACATCTCGAAGTCTATAAAAGAACATTATAAGAACTGCACACGCTACGCTAAACACAAAAGAGTGCAGGAAAAGAGCATCTGCCACCCTAACAGCAGCTGTAAATCCTCCTTCCCTTATTTCTCTAAGTGCCCATATGTGACACAGCAGTAAAGCAATACCATGGTGAAGAACTTGGCTTCAAAGCCCAGACTCTGTCCTGATGAACTCTGCAAGAACTCACCTGACACAGCTTTCCACTAGCTCCTCTCAGCTCATGTCATGCTCTCTTCCTGCCTGTTTCAGATGTTCCCAATTTAATAAAATGCACATAGCCAATAATTCAGAGGAAAACAATACAGAGAGAGTAAGAACATAAGCTAAGATTTCTCTTGACGGGGCTCCAAACTATGAGATACAGAAATATGCAAGTTGCTTCTGCCTGCAAAGCTTGACACACAGGGCACACCTCCAACCCAGAAATCTCACTTGCTCTCCTTCACAGCCTTCCTGAAAATCCAAGCCAGCACTATTCGCAAAAGCTTAGCCCAGGCAGGCTTGGCTGAGGGCCATTTGGGAACTTCAGCATTATTTTTAGTATTAAGGATTGCGGAGGTCCCAGTTACAACTGGGGGCATGCAAAAACCCACACTTAAAACTACATTCAGCACCGTCGAGACACAGCCTCTATTCAAAGATTCAGGTATCTCCCTCACTTCATCAACAGCAGCCACCCTTCTCTGGAAGCTAGCAATAGTGCTGTCTGAGAAGTTACAAAAGAGACTGCTCTAAATGCTTAAAGGCTACTCACAAAGTGCTAGGGGCATGCGAGTATATAATAAACGCCTACATTTACCAGTACTAATCTTATTGCACTGTTAATATATTTGTGTTACACAGTGCATAAAAACGACAACGGTTCTTACTTCCTCATTGTATCACAGCAGCAAGGTAATGAATCCATTATGGTATTATTATTTGGAAGACAAGTAATTGGCCATATCAGCCTACACTCTGCTATTTGAAGCTATCAAGTGTGAACTTTTTTATGGTACTTTGACATTTAACAATATGCAACGTTTTCATTTATTTTTTAAAAGGCTATAAAAATACAAAGTGTAAGAAATTGTAGCCTCAACTGTTGGTTTGAATAATCTATCCTGAACTTGATATTGAATTCCTCCCTCAAAAGATACATCAGAGATGATCATAGGTTGTACTAGTAAATTCAATTGTTAACCTTGGGGGAAGATACATGACCTCACATCAATTCTGTAGTGTTATTCTGAAAGACAGTAAAAAGATGAAACATAAAATACCATGTGGACTTAACTTACAATACAATCTGACTGTACACTTGCATGGTCATGGGTTCTTCCCAACAGCAACAGATTCAGTGTTCTGATAAAGTTATCTTATTAAAAAAAAAATGTAATACACCACATTAAAAAAAAAAGTTTTTTACTTTGAAGCATGTTGCCAGTCCCTGGTATCCTTTATTTTTCCATGCATCTGAAAGCTGTAGCCAAGAGAGACAGTACATTTACACAGTAAACACATTGTCCGAGACAGAGCAAATTCTCCTTGCTGTGCTCTCCAGTGGATGCTCTCCTAGGTTTATGCAAGCCAGTAAACTTTCAGCCTGCAAACATTCACATTTACTCCTAACACACACCCCACCTAGCACAGACATGCTGAAATCACACCTGAAAAACAACGATCCTCTGGTAAGAGAAGCCCAGCCACCAGCTTTAGGAAATTCAGATTCAATTCCCTGTGCCACCAGAGATTTTTGGTCAGACATCGAGTAAGGTACAGCTTTGTTGGCCAAGATTGCACCAAGAGACAACGTATTTTTCTCGGAAGTATTTTTAAGAGGCTGCATTTTTTTTCAGGAAGCACTCATTAGGGTTGCAACAAACAGAAAGCTTATCTGGCAATTAGCCAAAATGAATTTGTTTTTTACTTGCTAAAATATTTTTTAAATCAACATAAGTTATTAATCTTAAAGCTTTTTTTTTTTTTTTAAAGGCAAAGGAAACTTCAAACCATACTTTTAAAAAGCTTGTTTCAAGTTTTTTCTTTAGGAAGATGCTCAGTTTTGACAAAATTAACATTGCCCTTCTTCAATGAAATAGATGCAAGTTCCTACAACATTTTGGTTTGGCCATATTTGAATTCTTGCAAAATACATTTTTGTCCAGGACCTATCACAAGATGTTGCACCGAGTTCCCCCTTTGGGAGCACCAGGGCCCCCCCACGTTGGCAGGGGCTGAGCCGTGTGCTCACAGGGGTCACTTCACTGAGTTTTAGCCTCCGTTACTGAGTTCCTCACCTGCAGAGTGGAGTTGCAAGCTTCCCAGCCTCACATGTTTTAATATCACAATGTCAGAACGCCCCAAAATATTTAAGTAAGTTTTACAGTATCCAAAATAGGTACTTTAAATCCTGTTTCAGGATTCAGAAGCAGCCTTTAAAACCTCAAGCACAGAACAACTCAGTAAAAGCAATAATGAGCCTAGCCAGTATATTTCCATAAAAATATTTTCATATGCACACGTAAACATGGTATGTAGACAAGCATGTTCCTCACCGAGAAACCATGCCATTTCCCTGCGTCAGATTCCTTATTTTGCTTGTAATAAGCTTGCTTATTTTCTAGTCTCAAAACATTTTGGTTGTATATGCTTATCTTGCACTCATCAGTACATCCACTGAAGGCAAAAAAAATAAACACCGAAGCTTTCACCAGGCAAAGTTACACCAGTTTAGATAAAAGGGCATGAGCTGTTCTAGCAGAGTTTTATGCACATGTTATTCACCAAGCCCCCAAAAGCAATACCAGCAGATCTGCCTGGTTTTAAAGACCAAAACACTGATTTATAACTATTTTTTTGCAATAACGGCACAGCACCAGGCCCTCCCCAGGAGCCTCAACTGCCCAGACACACCACACACACACAGCCCCCCCAAAGCTCAGCCCCAGCACACCCCCAAAGCACCAGGTTCCAACACCATTTCCCAGAAAAACATTAGGAAAAAAGGGCATAAACCAAAAAAAAAAAAAGACAGTTCTCCAGAGAGCAGCAAGCGCCACCACCAAGGCACAGTTACCTGCAGCAAAGCCCCATGGCGGCAGCAGGCCCACAGCCGACCCATTTGTGATTGAAATGAGGGCCAGGGCCTCCCGCCGGGCCTCCCCCCTCCCAAGCCGGCCTTGATGAGGAGCACACGGCCTCGCTTTTATGAACACCTGTGTCTAAAGCCCACAAATAATTAGCTTAGCCTCCCTGTTTCCCTCCAATAATGGTGTAATTTGCCATGCCTTTCAGCCCCGGGACAGCTGGTGCTATTGAAAATCACCTCAGGATTAGGCCACAACTCCCGGCCTCCCTCTTTGGGGGCTTCTCACATCTCCATGGCAACACACTTAGGCTGCAAATTATCACCTCTAATAATAACGGGGAAAGTCTATCTTATTTTATTCCGGTTATATCCATAATAAAAGACAAAGCGTGAAAATTGAATGGAGGTCTCGAAGCTGGGAAAGATCCTTGCCCGGCCCGGGAAGGAGCAGCGCAAGCAGATGGGAGGGCCTCTGGGGTGCGGCTGGGGGCTTGGGGCTGGGGTTTTGCTTGTACCTGGGTCCAGCTGCGTTTGATGTTGGAAAACAGCCCTGCAACCCCATGCTGGGGCCCATGGAGGCGGTCACCCCCTGGCAGTGCCGTGACATGGGGGCAATCACAGGGGTGTCCGTTGTGGAGAGCCGTGCAGGCACGCTCGCCCCCACAAATCCCTCAAATATGGCCCCGGGGCTCCCCAGCACATCGCTGGGCATTTGAGGCCATGCTGACAAAGGCCGCTGTGTGACGAAGCCTCAGCTGTAGCACACGGGGAGCATCCTCCTCAAAGGAGTGAGAGGCTCCTCTCCCCTGTCCCTCCTATCCACTAGGAATGAAGACAATGGAGGTGGCCCAAATCCCACAGTGGTGTGAGGGAAGGTTAAGTTTTGCCTGAAAATGTCATGTTTCACCCCTTGGTGTGACGCTGCAGGCAACGAGACAGGGAGGATCCATACCAAGGCCTCCCCGGTGGAAGGTCCCCCTCTCCCCTGCTGCCCCAGCAGCTCCCCATGCACACTATCATCTGCTGGCACTCACACCCCTCTTCTTTTAATTATTTTTTTTTTTAATGGACTCTGGTTAGTCACAAATATTGATATGAACATTGACTTCATGGCCACACTTGAAACAAGACATCTACGGACAGGAGAAACCCCTAATTTTTTCACCTTCTCTTTTTAGAGAAAGCCCTGCATCCCCTAAATGTCAGTTACACACCTGGCCACTGAGCTGGTACAAGCAGAGGGCTGCCTCTTCCAGCTGAGGGGAATTTGCTCCCAAGTATCAACCTGGGGAAAATTCAACGCTCTTTGCTTCTTACATTAGTGCAATTGGCAGCACTTGACAGTGTACTCCTTCCTTATTTGTGAAAAGGCACAGAGTAATAACAAAAACCTGGGAAATAAACATATATATATATGTAGTGTTACATTAAAATATTTCCTGAGCAGAATTTCCTCTGCACTTGAAGTTTGTTGATAAAGCCAACAAAATAGAGGGGATAGAAATGTGGCTTTTACCTTCCTTTGAGCTAATAAACTGGGCAGGACTTTGAGGCAAGACTAATGCAATCTGAGATTGCTCAGAATTACATCAGGTTCTTGCAATTTAGGAAATGAAGAGTCGTCGGAGCTCAGAGCCTTCTATGCATTGGAATAGCCCCCACACAATGGGGAGAGTGTTCCTGGGGTGGAGGAGCCCTTAGACCTGGGAAGATGGGGTTTCAGCATGCCTGTGCGTGGGCAAGCTGCCCTGGTTTATCAGCCACCTTTGACTACCACGTGCTGGAAGGAAAGAGCCTCACTGAAAAATCCTACATAAGATATCTGAGGATACTTGAGTGCCTTTTGCTTTGCTGCTGAGTAACCCCAGGGCAGGTCAGCCACAACACTGAGTGGCTCCTTGCACCTTGGTGAGGATCCATGCAGATGTTTGACCATGCTGGGAGGAACAGGGTCACCAGAGACTTTAGCAAGAGGTGAATCCTGGGGCTGGGGCCATTTTCAGCCCGGCAGAGTGCGCAGGGGCCAGCCAACCCTGACAGCTTCCATGGTAGAAAGGCAGCATCACAGGCTGCGGGATTGCCCAGAAACAGCCTTGCACTGCACTTGGAGTAGCACCATTTCATTTTTCCTCCCTGCATCTGCTTCCTACCTTTAATTTTCCTGCTCTGTGGCTTCGTGTTTAGAGCCCTATTTGCTAACAGCAAGAACCCCTTCAAAGTTCACACCATGTTTTTATTAGTAACCACAAAAAGACTTGGCATTGCAGGGGAGAAGGTAAGGGTGAGCACCCCTGCATTTGGTGAGGGGCCTGCAGAGATGAGTGACCAAAACAAATCCCTTGGTCAGATGCTGCTCTCAGAAGGACAATGCCCAGGACGGGCAAACAGCAGTGCAGAAAGAGGTGATGGTAACAGGAGGGCCCCTGTTCTGCTGTCTGGGACAACCTCCGGGCCTTATGCTGTCCTTTGTATGATGCCTCAGATCTGCTCGGCCGTAAGGTGGTTGCTGAAAGGAGAAATCCTACTGTGTCTTGGGACATGTCCCTTCTTCCTTCAACTCACTAAATCAGCAGAAAACATCTTTTTTCCTCTCCCAGACTCTCCCTTACTGCTGGGTTAGTGAGCTGAACTGGCTTACTGAGGATGGCAAATGAGCATTCAGGCTGGCAGAAGGCAAGACTCAAAATGCCTGGGAAGGAGTTAAATAGGTCCGGCTACAGTGCAAAGCCTCACCCTTCCAGGCTGTGAGCATCACTGGGTCCAGGCACAGGAAAGCCAGGCATGCACAGGAGTGTTACTGTCACATCCGTACAAAATGACAGCAAAGGCACAGCGAGAGCTGAAGCGTCACAGAGGGAGCTCCTACAAAGCAAAATCTGAGCTCAGCTTTTCTAAATCCCTGCCTGCCTTCATAGCCAGATCATTTATTTTTATCCTCAAAGAGTCCCAGAGCTCCTTCCCATGTTTCACAGCCTCTGCCCCTGGGTTTGGCCCATGTGGTCCATCCCGTCTGCGTACGAGTGAGGACAACATGCAGTTCTGAACAGTGATGGGGAGGTAGAGAGGAGGCAGCATGGAAGGGCAAGATATGCTCAGGTGTGAAGGCAAAATGTAGAGATCACCAGAGAAGTCAGGTGCTTAAGTTCGTATCATCCCCCTGACCAGAGCTGACATGACAGTTAATTCATGCAAGGCGGTGACCTTGGCTGCTCTACAAGGGTAATGTTTTCTCAAGGAAGAAATGTCCCTGTGTAACTCCCGTAGTGCGTTCAGGGGGAATCGGCAAACATCTGGCAAGAGATCTTCTTGTTTCTTTCCTTTCTTTGTAAACAATGTTATTGTGACCAGCAAAAACTATTTTCAGTCAAAGGCTTTATCAAATTTATGAATCTCTCTCCATCCCCTAGGACCCGTCTCGCCTCAGGAAGAAGCAGCTCTTTTCAGAAAGCTGTCCTCGTGCCAGCATGGGGGAGGACCCCCCCGGAGAGCTTCACCCAGGGCAGCCAGGCAGCAGCTATGCCACATTTACCACAGCCTCCCAAAAACCCGAGGACTCCCAGTGCCAAAATGACCTTAGGTGAGCTGACTCAGGACAATGCACAGGGTGGTGTGAGTTGTGCTTTGGAATGACACCACTGCAGCATCTCCTCAACCTGATGTCCTGAGGACCCTGACCTTCCTCCTCCTCACTTGGCTCAGCCAGATCAAGTATCTTCCCATTTTGCAGCTGCAGTCTGGCCCCGCTCCTTTCAGGTTACTATTAGGCCAGCCCACATCCCATAATAACCACAGGAATCATATTTGTGAATAGCTGAAAGCAACTCTTCATCAACTTCCAGCAATTCAACATCTAGGGTACACAGCTAAGCAGCTCTAGGTTTGCTCAATGGAGAGCAAAACTGTGAACCGACCAGCTTAAATTGGGTTTTTCAAGTGAATTGTCTTCTCTTCCACTGCAAGACACGTAACTGTCAATATTTGAAAAAAATAGGTTCCAAACACAATTTGTTTAAAAGCACATTTATAGAAAACATCTAAAATCAGCTACGATCCAGAGCTACAGGACTGTTACTCATTTCCGTTACTTCAGTGCTGGGATGGTGAATCACAGGCGGCGCTTGGCACTTATCTTCGGAATTAGATGGGGGGGGTGTTTATCTGCTTTTACAAAACTTGATAAAACATCCTTAGAACATTTAATTTGATTTTCCTTCTTATCTGATTGGCCTGGGAGTGTGTGAGCTTTCCCCTTTCGGAAGCTAAATGACCTCTCAAGCAGGGCACCCTGCAGCATCTTTTGGCTGCATCTTTGTGCCTCTTCTTCCATCTCAACTCTTTGAGGTAGATTTGGCCTTTGGGGAAACCAAGCCCAGCAGGAGCGGGACTAATTCACCAGCGCATCAGAAACGTTCATACCTAAAAAGCAACACTAGTGCTGGTTCTAGCAGCAAACCTGAGTGCGAAATCCCCTCCTGCACCCCACACAGGTGGCCTCATGGGTGCCATACCACCCCGTGCACAGACGAAGGGAGAGCCTCGCCGAGACTCAGCTTCCACATGGCATTTCCTGAGCTACAGAGGTTCCCGGCAGTCTGCGGGAGTCGGACAAATTTACTGGTACTGCTAAAGCCAAAAAGAAATACGCCAAAAGCAAGAGGAGATGGTGTCAGCAGCTGAAGGTGGAGAGAGAAAGGTTGGAGGGAAATCATCAATCCAAAGCTGGCTGAGGTGAAGAAGGATGGAAAAGGAGAAGGACCGCTCCGACTCAGTGAGGTCTGGGGCTTTGCTAGCTTTCATAAGTGACCCTCAGCTCCAAAAATGTGAAAAGCCATTTCTGTAAAAGTCAAAGTCCAATTCTAGATGAGCTTTCAGTTTAAAAAGCAAAACCAGAAAAATACACGTACTCTTGCTGGCTGCCAGGAAAATATGATTCAGAGAAACTGTGTAATGCCCAAACTCCATTTAGCTGTTAGCAGGCTATATCTAAAAAATATACAATTAACAGGCTTGAGCATCTGGGGAGACCAAATGGCTTTAAAATATACCATATTGTTGCTGCACTCATATCAAAAGCACTTTGAAAGAAAATAGACCTTCAACAAGTCAACCTTTGAGCCGAAGCATCGTCCCTAGTGTAGGAATCATAATGCCAATGCTTTGGTGCAACCCATGAGAGAAAGGCAGTGCAGTTAAGATAGTTTGCGACTTTGAAAATAAAATGCTTCGAGACAATAAACCAGCTTTGCAGAAATAAAAGCAAATTTATCAGGGGTTAACATGACTTGGCAGCTAAAAGAGAAAAAGAGCAAAGCAAAACTCAGCGAGTTGCTTTTACAGCTTTGCCATATTTAAAGAATCAGTTCTCTTTAATCCTCCCCAAAAACGCACATGGGGAAAACGTACCTGTAAGATCGCAATGTGATAGCAGAAAGAGTTGAGGTGGAAAAAATGTTGCCCAGCAGTGAAAGCAGTCCGGCTTTAGTTTGTTTTCCTGTTTCCACAACCACCTTCATCTGGCCTCGGGGCAGCACACGCTCATTTTCCAGGTACGGAGCGAGGAGCTCACAGCTCCCTGCCACCTCAGAGGTGCACAGACAGCGCTGCCTTTACGGTGTCTCCAGTCCAACTCTGGGCACCCCCTTCCCTTCTGGCAGCGTGGTTTGCCATTTGCCAGTGACTCTTCCCATCTGAACACCTCCATCAGCGAGCCGAGCTGCAGGACAATACAGTATTTTTAGTAGTGAATTTCTATAGACCCTGTTTAATTTTCAATTTATGTACAACTTTAATCTGAAAAGTATCTAAAAATTAATCGCTGCCCTGAGGGCAGAACCCGGCTGCTTTCTTGGGCTCTTTGACTGCGTGAGTGGACCAGACCCACTGACACAAACATGCAGGAACTTCACACCTGGTTGGGATGAGCGCTGTTCTGCTCAGGTTTGCAACTCAAGGACCGCTGCATCTGAGGAAAGGCAGAGAAGAAAGATGTCTAGCTAAAGCCCCATCACCAAGACTTTCTGCGAGGCTTGGCTCCAGACCTAGGTAGCAAACAAAAATGAACAAAAATTTACACATGTCAAGAAAGGTGGAGGAGGTGATGAGCTGAATTTGTGGTTCCCTCCCACACCCAGACTGAGCAGCCTGTCACAAAGGGAGAGGGGAGGCAGATGGAGAGAAATACAAACTTGAACAGGAAAAATATACGTAACAACTAAAAATACAGTAAGACAGACTGATCTCTCCCTTCTCCTTCAATCCCAATCAGCTGGAGAGGAAGGATGGGTCTGGGCCATCTGTACTTATGTTCCCTGTGGCTTATGTTCCGGCTGGGCTTCAGCTGGAAGGAGAAATCCCCAGGTCCTGTACTCTGCTGCATTTGGGAGCTCCCTTAATGTGCTTAACACAGAGAAGTGTCATGCAAAAGTCCTCCTCTTGTCCACTCGCTAGAGTCAAGCAAGTTTCTGTGAATACATATTTGTCTGGAAAACAGTGTTCCAACTGTCCCAAAACTGTGGAGATTCTAGCTGCATTTCCAAACAACTTGAACTTGAAAAACAAGGAGAAAAAGAAGAAAGTGTTTTAAAAACTGCTCCCGTAAATGTTTTCCCATTTGCATCCAATAGCTCGGCTTCCTAACCGCTTCCGATTACCAAGGGTTCACCCACAGCATGGTAGGTCTTGGTTCAATCCCTCTGCCTGTGAGAGTTGTACACTCTTGTACTGCGCTGCCCTTCCTTTTGCTCCAGTCCGCATGGATCACCTTAAGGATGCACTGAGCAAAAATAAAGCATTTTTGTGTTAACGGCTGGCGGGAAACCAGACCCAAATGCAGATCCCTGGCCAGTTTGTGACAGATCTCCAAACCAAGGTGTCTGGCAGTTCTGCTAGGGACTTAGACCCCAATGTAAGCCCTGCGCTATGGTCCTCACGCAGTTCCTCCGATTGCAATGCCCTCCCCTCTGCAAATAACAACCTCCCTTGGGCAGCAAGACTGTGGGGCTACACCTATAAGGTATCTGAAAGGGGCTATTTTCAGAATGGTCTGAAGGGTCCACAGGACGACTTCAGGCTCTTTACAAACCCCATGTCACCTTATAGCAGACCAGGTCAGGAATGGCTTCAGATCATCTTGTCTACATGGTGTTGCTCATGTGATGGCACCGCAGGGCAGATGGAGCGTGCTAGGACCTGTCTGCCCTTTAGGAAGGTGCACGCTCCTATGCTCACAAAACCACAGGGCATATATTTGAGGTTTCCTCCCATCCATCCATCCTATGTCCTGGTGCACCAGGGGTTTGTCCTAAATCCAGCTCCCATGACCCTCCTGAGGGTAAACAGTTTGGACAGCTGGAAAATGCGGTCTTGAGATTGCTCCTGAACAGCACAGATATAGTCTCATGTCTGAACCAGGGAAAGCTCCACTGCTCCTAAAATCTGAAACAATATCACTAGGCAAGAAGGAGGGAAACTTAATAAAAAGTGACCTGGCATTTGAGACACTCTCCTAGGAAATAAGAGGAGGTTAAAATTCATCTTCCAAACCAGACAGAAGCCGGCATTTACCTTAGTGCCAGGAAAAGCTCCGGTCATGGGAATATTGAAGACAGTCACTGCCAGTCCTTGCCTTTTTGAAAGAGCCAGTACCAGTCCTCACGGGGCAGAAACCTGGCCGCACGTTGAGTCCAGTCACTCGTTAATTTAGACCTGGCAGGACAAGGCAAGCCAAAAAGATGGTTAAAAATTGGTCCCTCTTCTTCCCCGAGAGAAGCGTGGAGGCACAATAAACAGAACGACGTGGAACCTGCCTCATGTTTGCTTTTCTGCTCTTCTCCAACAAGCCTCCCAGGACGGCAGACCAAGTGTGAAATGCAGAGCTCCAGCGTCTCTCCGTGCCTTCCTCTCGCTTCATTCAATGGAGAAAAAGAGCTTTAAACAGTCAGATCAGAGGAGATGAATCTATTTGGACTCATGTATTTCTGCCAGAATAAGGAAATATTTGTATAATTATGATAGTCTAAAGATACATTTTCATCTTGCATTCCTTTCAAAATGTGGGGGTTTTTTTTCCAAACCATTTAATGAGTTTTAATTGATTTTCACACCACCTCTGCATCATAGCACAGTCATCCTGCCTTGCAGCGCAGCCACCCCCACAGACCCTCAACAACCTCGAGGACTCAGGGAATTGCCTGTACTGCTCTCTGGTGTGTGACCTTCTGGAGTTCATGCTTTGAAGCCATTTTGACTTTTCTTTATGGCTAGAAACATTTTTCACTGGTTAATAACAGGAGTCTTGTGTAATCGCTCGACTCCAAAAGCTCAGAATTTAAAAAAAAAAAAAAAAAAAAAATCACATACATGACAGTTAATGGTTTTTGTGATTGTTGACATGTTTTACAGAAAGCTCTTGCATTCCCCACAGCTTGAAAACATCAAAAGACAGGTAGATATGTGTTCAGCCATGAATTATGTGAGTCTGATATACTAGTGGCCAGGCGATCTTCTCTCTTCAGCTTGTCCTGCAGCCTCCTATCTCTGCCTGGGGAGGTTCCTCCAGCCCAACGCCTGATGTGTTGACCTGCACGCAAAGTACAATATACACACGGAAAGATAAGTAGAGCGACCCAGTCAGTTTGTTGCTGGTATCGGTCACATAAGCAACTAATCAGAGATCAATGCTCATTCCCGGGAACCAGGCATTTCGTGTGCTCTTTGCTGTGCACCTGAGCCCTTTTCCATGGCCTCCGTCTTTGCGCAGTGCTGCCGGTTTCTGCAGCGAGTCCCCAACAGCACCTCATCTCCTCCGCCACAATTCCCTTTGCCTCCCCTGCTCCTCACTGCGGTTTCTGTCTCTATGTAGAACAACACGCAGCACACAGAGAACTCGCGGACCGTTAAACTCCTGCTAATCTGACTCTAATGATATACTTAGCTGCAGGTCCCTTATTAATGGCAGATTTGTTTTCGGGAAGCGGGTTCCAAAGCAGCTTGGAGCTTGCTGATCCAGGAACTAATGAGCCTACTCATTTATCACCCATCCTGTTCTCCTTTTTACCTGCATTTGCTTGGCTTAGTGCACTCATGTTTCTGCAGGGAAAGTGGCATCGAATGCCATGAGCAGCTGAGGAGAAGCCAGGCTCCAGGGTTCCTTCCCTGGTTCTCTGAAACCAACCTGCTGTTTTGGCTTTGAACAACTAATTCGTCCTTTCTGCCTGCTTTTTTCTTTTTTTTTTTCTCAGCTACCCCTCTGTAAACAGGACAGATGGTTTACACGGACTTTCAGAAAACCTTTGACAACTCCCCTCATGAGATGCTATTAAGGAAGCTAAGTAGACATGGGGCGAAAGGTAAAGTATTGTCATAGAAACTAGCTAAAAGACAGAAACCAAGGAGCATGAATACATGTTCAATTTTTTAATCTAACCAAAAGCTGCCAGCAGAACTGGCCTGATATTTTCTAAAGGAAAAAAAAAAATCTATTAGAAAAGCCAGATTCCAAAAAATTGAACATTTGCATTGGGAAGTATTATTGTTCTTGTGTATACACATATGCGTGTATACATATGTGAATGTATACATTTTTGTGTGTGTGTTCATTTATATTTGCATCATGAAAATCAGAATGGTTATTCCCTTCCAGTCACACATATGAAGCTGAATAAGAACAGGATAAATAGTTACCTGGAAATAGTCCCCAGGAAACTCGAGAGACAATGATCATTAATTTCCAGAAAAATTAAGGCATGTGAAGTCATCATAATGAGGTAATCATTGATTCCGAGAAAATAAATTAGAAAGCTTCACAAAACATCAAGGAATCATCTGGAACATCCCCCTGTGCCAAGGCAGCAGCAGCTCTGCTGGTGGCACTCCTGGAAGGCTGCTGCCCTAGATATTCATCCTCAAGAACTGCCAGCGGCAGAGGAGAACCTCAATTCCCCGGGAACGCTCGTCCAGGACTGCCGAGGCACCTCTGCCACCCCAAACTCCAGCTTCATCCAGGTGATGTCATATCCCAGCCACCTTTTTTACTATTCCACCCAGCTCTGGCAGAACCCACACGCTTTATGCGCAGCAACATTTGTATTTTCCTGCGGATCAGTGACGATTATTTAGGAGTACATTATCAAGAATGCATTTCTGCACAACTCCAGGAGAAACATTTTCTTTAGATGAGAATTTCCCTATCACAGCTATTTTCATCTACTCAATAAATAAATTGTAATCTAATACTGACTAAACTGATGCCATATATCGCTGGGTTTGATTGAAATAGCCTGTGGAACTGCAGTGTTATGAAAAATCTAAGTAAATTCTGTCAGTGTGGTTGCCTGTGCATTGTTGTAAGGTCTTTGTTTTGGTTTGGTTTTTTTTTTTAATTCTTCATTATTCGAGACGAGAAATAAACAATAAGATGGCAAGAACTGCAGCTGACCCAAAGTATTTCACTTACCTAAAAGAAAGCAAAAGAATTAAAGAGGGACCTAGGTGAAAGAACCACGTAAATGCAGACAAAGATTTGGGAATTTCTGGCAAACACACCGTGCATTGGAAGACCCCACCCATACTATCCACACATCTTGCTGAACGCTGAGCGTGCTACAGCCATCATTCCACCAAAAAAAAAAAGGGGGGGGGGGCAAACAAATAACAACACAAACCACAGTTCAGTGAAGGTCTGTGTCATGTACAGGCAGGTAGAGTGCTATGGCAAAAAATGGGGCAGAAAATAGCAGTGGAAGTGCTAAAGCACCATCCAGAAAAACATTGTCTTGCCCTCAACTGGAAAGCTGTTGTGGTTTTTGTTTTTGTTTTTCCAATTCAGAAGAGGAAAGAGGGGCTTCTTGAGAGACTGGAAGTGAAAAGATTAGAACCAGGGACACAAATGAACAGACGTATAATGGAAATAAGGATATAATTAATAGCAAGTACAAGAGGACAGGCAGCAATCTTCAAAGAGGTAGAATAAAACTTTTCTCGCCTTAGACATCTAACCTACACATGTTCGAGCATGTAATTCAAGCTCCTGCGCAGTCAGCAGAGAGAGTCGCGTAGCTCCAGGCAGGGGGATCCCGAGAGCCAAAGTTTGATGGTATAAATACACCGCTAAGTATATGCTGCTCTTCGCACCGACCTTCTCCCGGTACCAGGGATCCTGACAGCGCAGCGACTGCCGCATCTGCTTCGCTTTATGCGCTGCGCATAGCTGCAGTGAAGACAGTTTGGGGGTTAATCTGAAAAACCCTGAGGGGTTTTTTGTTTTGTTTTTTTACGATAATACTGTGAAGAGCACTTCCCATTTAGACACCGATTAGGAGCTGGACATTGATTCTCTAAATTTATTCTTTAACTATATGGACCTAAATATATCTCTTATATAACCCTACTGAACACAAACTTATAGAAGGAATGTGATTAGCCTATAGCAAAGCCCATGGTCCCGAGTGGAGAATTCCCATCAGATTAAAATTGGACCAAAAAAAAAAAAAAAAAAAAAAAGGTAACAGTTTCCTATTTTCATCCAAAGAGGACCAACTTATCAAATTTTTGCAAACAGCTCAATTACACCTTCATCAAAAGCACCTTGCCACAAATGACATAAAAACTACTTGTAAAATATCAATAAGTGATGAAAAAGGAAAAAAAAGTAGGTCTTCAGAATTTTTTTTTTGAGGTTTTTTCAGAGTTAAAAAAGCTTGTTAAACATTGAGAAAGGCAAGGAGCACTTCACAGTAGACAAAATGTTTTTCACCATAATGATTATGGTAAGGGGAGGTGGGTTTTTTTCCCCCTCCAGAAAACAGACCCTTTTTCCAACAGAAAGAAAAGATGGGTATAAAGTGCTACCAAGATCTGTGCCGGAGTCAATAAGAGCGTACTGGTACATTTGACAAAGAGCCTTACTTTTATGTCGCCTCTTTTCTCTGCTTTTTGTCAAGTGTTCATTAAAGTTGGCTGAAAAACCAGGAATTCTGTTCATGCAGAAGAAAAAGAAGTTTGAAAACATGTAATTCTGTGAGCCGTGAAATACATGAAGCCTGTTTTCCCGGAGCTTTTCATTCTGAGCGGCTTTCTCCTTCGTGTTCTCTCTGGTTTCAGATAAGGGCTGAAGGCTGATGGCAGTCGCCTTCCTCCTACGGACACACTTGGGCTCTTCTCCTTCATCCGAGCATTCCCACCAAACAGGAGCAAAAGCTATTAGGCCTGGACGGAAAAACAGACACACAGAGTGGGATTTTCTAAATTATCATAGACATAATTATGACAATTATCATCAAATTATGATGATTTCCATAAGAAATCAATGTATCCTATTCAGCAAGAAAGCTAAGGCTTTGAGTTTTGGGGTTGTTTTTGTTTGGTTGGTTTTTTTTACAGACAGATCCACCCCAGAGGAATGGAGTGGTGGGACACCGCTGTAAAGACGAATCTTTGTTATACCTTTATCCAGGTCAAGATCTTATCATGAGGTCTCCTACGTCTAAGAGAATTGCCCCAGCCATCTGGTTAATGACTATACTGAGACAGGTTTTCTATACTGACACAAAGAAAATCCTCTGCTGCAAAGCTCTGAGTATTTATATGTGTATATATATACAAATATAGAAAGCAACATATCAAGGGAACGCCCTTTAAAATTATCTCACCCAGTGTTAATATTAACTCCCTCTTTTCTTTTTACAGCCTCCACAAAGCCTGATATACTTACTCTTCGTACCCTTATTTGACTGAATACCCAAATTTTTATTAATTCGGGTTCCCATTCTGTATAACACACATCGGCATCACACACATCCTTTTCCTCCTGACCTGATAAGCCTGCCTGCTGTGATATATGCAACCACATAACCAAAAGGAGATGTCATTTTGCCTGATTGATATCGCAATTTTAAATATAACCCACTGTCCCTTCCCAGTTAATCTTGTAGCTACAGTTCATTTCAGATTCACAAGCTAAAAACATTCATTTTTGTGATCTTTTTGCTGGAGAATTTTTCCACGGTTGTGATTGTTGTTTCCCTCTAATCTAAAATTAGTTGCCTCAATGGAGAAATACGTGCTTTGCTCTATGAAAAACATACCATTCATGCTTGTATCCTCTTTATACTTCCAAAATCAAAAAGTGTTTCAAAAACTAGTCAAGGTTGCTAAGTAACAATGACATTTACAAAACCTGTGCTGCACTTAAAGGTAAGGACATAATGAGAATATTTAAGACTATCATAAATTTTATTATAAGCAAACAAACCCATTATTCTCGTCAACTGAAACGAAACAACTTCAAGTCTGTTCCAGGGATTTAAGAGTATTTTTTCTGGTATTTGGTTCCGGTCTGGGAATATTTCTTGTGAAGTGATGCAATTAGATGGGAAATCATTGCTCTGATTAAAATGTAGCTGTTGTAATTCAACGGTTGTGGTGGTTGTTTTGTTTTAATTGAAGGGCTTACAATTAAATTGAACGCTGAGAACAGGCTGTGGTGTTAATGTAGGAGAGTAGTTTCACTCCGCGAGCCTTTGAATGTGTAGAAAACAGATGCTTCAGCAGGCGCAACGGGCGGTACCCGCACAGGCTGCTGTGGGAACCCAGCGGCCGCATCCAGGCAGCGCTCACTGGGGCCAAGGAAGCGGGCAACTGGGAATTAGCATGTGCGTGGCCCCACGCAGAAAGCCCTGAAGAACCTGCGCTTCAGCCTCTTGCAAAAAAAACCCCACCACATACACGAATTTACACATGAAAAATCCGCTCTTTCCTCCACCCTTTGCCTTTTCCCTCTGCCAGCGGGAGGCAAGGTGGGAGGCAAGTCACGGCAGGAACATGGAACTTCGTTTTGCTTTTTCCCCCCTCAAAATTCAGACAAGAGCCATCAAACACATACACAGCTTCCCCAGCCGCACACGAGATCAGCTAGAGAGGGGCACGGGGCAGAGATCCCAAGGCATCCTGGAGCAGAATTACAGCGAAGAGCTGCAAACAAACAGCAGCGGTTTGCTGCTGTCTGCTCCAGAGAGGTTTCCACGCAGGGGTGGCACGACCCGCGGCGTCAGAAGCAACGCACAGCTCCAGCACTCGCTGTGTGTTTTATTCATCGCCAGGTATGAGCATCTTCGGCAGGGCTGCATCTGCAGCACCCACGATGCCGTAGGACTGAAATCCCTTGGAAAACAGTATGCTCCAGAATCCTGACCCCAGGATGGATCATCACAGCTTCCAAAAGAGAAAAATGGGAAATGGTTATACTTGAATTTGCTTATGAATTTGAATTATGCTAGAATTCTGCATCTTGTTCTGAATGCCTTTTTTTATTTTTATTGCAGTGCTCTGACATCCCCAAGTCATTGCCTTTCCCTGCCACGAGTCAAGAACGATTGCTGTTTCTTCTTAGCTACGCTCCCCTGAGCTGGAGGCTGCTGGATCCCAGCACATCACAGCAGCACGCAAATCCAAGGATTACAGAAACAGCAGTTGGAAGAGAACTCCGGAGGTCTCTGGTCCCAGCTCCTGCTCCCCGCAGGACTCCTGGCAGCAACGAGGCCAGCAGCTGCAGCTTTGCCTAGCCGAGTCCTGGAAACCTCCAAGGACAGAGATGCCACCTCTTCAGGTCTATGTCACCTTCCTCATCAAGAAGCATTTTCCAGTATCTGAGCTGAAGTTCCCAAGTCACAATTTGTGACCCCTGCCTTTTGTTTTATATCTGACGCTACCAAGAAGAGTTTGTCTCCCTCAGTTTCGTAACCGCCCTTCAAGTGCTGGTGGGCTGCTGTGGGATCACCCTTAGCTCTGTCTTCACCACACTAAAACAGCCCTCAACCCCTCCTCACAGTCACTAACTCCTGACCATCCTTGCCACCTCCTCTGGGCCCTCCACACTTCCCCCATCCCTTGGAAATCAAAAGGAATGGAAACACAGCAAAGGTGACTCCTTCTTGCCTCTGTAATCATCTCCATACAGGTTCCCAAGCAGAAGATAAGTCAAAATGAGCTTTGTTTTGTCCAAATAGTAAATACCCCTCTCCCCAGTTACAAAAACAAAAACAAAAAAAGAAAAAACCCTCAAGGTTTCAAACTAAACCTTTGAATTTTCCAACAGTAGATACTCCAGAGAAGAACTTCCTCCCTTTTTCCTGCATCACTATCATCTACATATTTATTTGAAATAAATTTCATGCATAGCTACATCGACACATTTTTCATTACTGAATAAAACCCAGCACACTCACACTAGTTTTCCTGAGCCCAATGATGTTATATGACCAGAACAGGACCTTATAAAGAAAGTTAGCACCTTTATTTTGGAAATACCAAACAAAAATAGAAACTTCATTTCCCTATGGCTCTTAATAGTATTTTGGTGTAAAATTCAAATCTGTATTCAAACAAAGGAAGGTAGTAAATTATTGCTGTGAGCCTAATATTTTCTCCCAGAGGAAAGCTATTTCTGCTTGTCACCTTTATTATTTCCACACGCTTCATAATTCAGGTATTGCTGTTGCTCATTATGCATAGCCTTGATTGATCATTTATACTAATTTTAGAAACAATAATGAATGCAGCATAGCTGATACTAATTGATGTTTTCTTTCAGTAATGAAGGGTTTGACATCAATTCTGCACACTGGCTGTTCCTGGGTCAAGCAAGAGGTAAAAACCCAAGCGGCCTTGGTTTGTGATGCCAGGCGGCATTGGGGTCCAGGAAAAACACGCAGTTACGGTTAACGACACCCGCGAGCCACCGCTGAAGATCTTGCTTAGATGGTTTTCATTAATATAGCGTGCTTCTCATGGGGATGGGGAGCAAATCTGTTGTTTCAGTGAGGCCACGAGATGCTTACTCCCATCCCCGAGCTGCATGCGAGGGCTCAGCTGTGCTGCGGCAGCCGTCGTGAGCCCGGCGGTCCAGCAAGCAGCAGCAACCCAACCCTCTGGGGATGCCACGATTAGCGTCCCGGGCTGGTTGCAGGTCTTTTTATGACCTTTAAAGCACTCAACGGCTTGGTTGCCACTTACCCTAGAAACTGGCTCCCGTCAGACAGCAGAAGTTGATGTCGGGGAGAGGCACGCAAGGGTGCACAGCTCAGTTTTCAAAGGGCTGGAGCTGCAGACGTGCACTTTCGGTGCAGGGCTCCCAGCCCGGGAGGTTGCTTTGCCCACATCCAGAGGCTGTATCACAGCTGCTGCTAAGCGTTTCCATGCTCAACATGGGTCCAATTATACAGCTGTACATCTTAAGGACTGCAGGATACCTATGGTTTCAGGCCCTCGTATGACCTCAAGTTATAATTAAGTGCAAAAGATAAAACGAATGACTATGAGCCAAACCAGTCCTTGACAGAGCAAGTTGAAGTCAATGCTCCAGTGCGCTAGAGTTATATTTACTTCTGTCGTCAAAAACTAACCTCCAAAAGTGCAGTACATCAGCACTTCTCTCTATTAAAAAAAGGATATACAGGATGCAGGGACAAACTCAGATGGTGGGAACCTTCATAACCTGCGGATTTTTCTGGTTGTGCAAGTCCCATTAACGCTAATTGGAAAGCGTACTATGGCTTAAACTGCCCAACATCCATATTTATCTCACAGATTTGAGACATATCGGCAGATTACATGAGCAACAGGTTAATAAATGAGCACGGTGGAAGTTCAGGTGAGGAATTTCTGACCTCCCCACACCTCGGATGCAGCAGCTACACACAATAAAAGCATGGGAATAGATGAGGACCTTGGTCTCCTCCAAATAACAAGCTGATCTGACCCTAGGTCAGAGCAAAGAACAGCCAGGGCAAGGGATTTATGCCAGCCACACAAAAGATCTCTTGTTTTGCACAGTCTCAGCCATTTCAGACAGAATATTTCTTTCTGATGTTAAAACTCCAACTCGGTCACAGTAGGTTGTATCCAAATTTAAAGATGATGGAAAAAGATAGAAGTGGAGAGGATTTTCTTTGTGCTTGAAAGGTTGCTTATTACTTCATGTTTTAAATTTCAGTGATTTTCTGTGTTAAAGTGCAAAAAACGTCAAGTAGTTCCATATTTGCCCAAAACTGGGGGGAATATTCACTAAATTTATAGAAACTTTTCCTAGTGATACATGTTTCATGAACAGGAGCCAGAGAAGAGTTGCAGTAAAATCAAGATTGAATTATTGTGAACAAAACTCATTCTGGGACTATCCACTATCAAACTCTGGGCTGCACCCGTCACCCTTAATGGCAAGGTCCACAGCCCAAAATATGAAAGCTCCTGATCTCTGGGGAAATGCAAGTCTATGAACCAGTCTTGCAGCTCTGAGGTTCTTCCAGTCAAGTGGAGCTTGATTTAAAACTTGTGTTTGGTGTATCAGCACGATCTATACGGAACTCAGAACAAAAGTATTTGAGCATTTCTCAGTCGTTGATGGATATGTGCCGACAGACACCCCTGCGAGGCAGAACTGCCGCTCTCCGCTGCCTGCTGGGAACCTGCCCCTGCCCCGTTCCCGGTGGCAGGGGAAGTCTGGGGCATCACAGCCCACCCCTCCCATCTGCAATACCATTTTTGTTATGTCAAGTCAATGCATTTTTACCATTTGCAATGAAATGAGACATTTTCAGGAGCGGAGTTGTTTCTGCCAGCACTTTTCTGACCGCTGTGCAACAACATATGTGCTATAAGCAAGGAGAGCTGCTGAGCCTTATCCCCTCCGGAGAGGGCAGTGCAAGAGGCAGAATCTTTTTTTCCCAGCTACATCCCTTGCTGTCACTTTCTAATAATTTGCCCTCCAATTATTGGATTAGAAGAATTGATTATGAACTGAACTTGCACTGCTTTGGGGAATTAAGTTACTTAAAAGGTTTGATAGAATTGATTATAACCTGTCAACAAGCACAGCTGCCCGGTACAGAAACGTCACGGTCTGCCTGCAGAAATGGTGTGCGCGTTCACCCCCACGGCAGGGAGGAGGGGTCGCTTTTGCTGCCGTTATAATTTATAAGTGCACGGTGAAAACCCTCCGTTCCTGTCCACAGGACGCTGCTAGCAACACCCATCGCAGTCTCTGCGATGCAGCCTGGTTTCTTCCAGCGCAGGCAGGACTGAGCCAGCGGCTCCTGGCTTCGCTGCACCCATGGCAGAAGGCAGCAATACATTAATTTCTCAGCTATTCCAGATCTCTGGAGCAGGTCTATTTTCCCAGTTCTGACTGCTCTGCTCCACTCCTCACCCTCCATAGCATCCAGAGCTGGCCACGCTCCTGCAGTCTGCAGCCGTTCACCAGCACCATTGCCAGCGCCATGCACCCATGCTAACAGGGTGCAATCACAGCTCCTCAAAGCTGAAACAGCTTTTGAGGTGGCAGTTGTCAGTCCTCAACCACTGCGCTTGAAGTAGGGATCAGAAAGCGAAGCCAGTAATGCCGAAGAACGAGCACGGTTTGTAAATAAGGTTCCTTTTGCTGCGCTAGCTCGATTCATGTCACTGTTGCTTTGTTTTTCTTTGCAACATTACAGTCCCAATTAATTCTCTGAAGCCTTCAAAAAGGCCAAAGCAATTCTGGAATTCACCACGTACTTCCCCCAGAGACAGGAAAGCGTTAATGCCTTTCACCGAACAAGGCATGAGGAAGACCTCCTCTGGAACAGGACACACAATTCAGGTCCCTCATGACCATGAGAGATTAATTCCAACCTGTACAGGTGCAGAGAAGGCTTCCCAGGCTTACAAAAGGAGGCAAAAGCCTACTTTATCATGCAAAAGGAAACTCTAAAAGTGTCACTTGTTGAGCCTAGCAATGGCAAGAGCTGAAAGGGTTTGGCATCCTCTTTAAGGACCAGGGATGAGAAGAGCTCGGTCAGGTAAAAATACCCACAGGCTCCTGCACCAGCATTTAAATTAGAAAGGGACTCATGCAGTGTTAAAATAAGGGAGAGCTTTCTTGCCATCAAAGCTGAGAAGACTCAGGAAAAGGCTCCTAACAGCAGCCACGTAGCCAAGCAAGTAACCTTGGGATGGAGTTTGCAGCATCAGTAATTTGACTTCTTTATCGGGCCATAAAGACGTACCCAGTCCCGGCTCACGTGTCCCAGTGTCTTCTGCTGCAGCAGGTTCAAAAGTGCATTTTATTTGCAGTGTTGAATTTCAGCAGGCAGAAATGATCCTCTTATTGCATAAAGCTCTGATGAGGGTATTCACATCATTTTAGATACTTGATTTATGAGCATGAAATAGGCACCTCGCTGCCCTATCAATGTGGTCCCGTAAAATGATCCAAACCACTTAGTTCCATTAATCATACAGGGAGCACAGCAGTTCTCCGAACTGCTCTCCACGTAACCACTTAATTAACTGAAATGACAGGTATGTGCCAGAAACTGAATCTGGCTCTAAATCCAAGTTTTGGATTAAAGTCCTTTTTCCAAAGGAAGACTTTTCTCTAATGCAGACATGCAGGAGCCGATAAAAACTGCAGGAGAGAGGACATACACAACCCAGCCTCGGTCAGGCAGTGCAAAGCCACTACCAGGTTATTTGCACAGAGCTGCTGATTTATTATCTACACAGAAAATTTGGGTTTCAGTATCCCAGGATCACCTCTAATAAGTAGGTATCAGGTTGAAGAAAGGTGCCACCACTGAGCACTGCCAGAGGGCTCCTCTGTGACAGCGATTTTTCTTAACCCAACTATATATAAGGCAAAGCTACAGGCACCATGAGAGAAGTTAGATCAACTTCTGTAACCGCGAAGGGAAGTCCCGCTGTGTTTTTGTGGCACACAGTAGCAGAAGACGGGCAAAGTCTTTGGAAGAATTCAGCAGATTGAGCTTTCAGCCAGGATATGGCATATAAAAAGCTGAACTGGAAAAAAAAGTGAGCCCAGGGAAAGCCAGACCAAGTGCTGTTCCTTTGGTTAGAAAGGACAGGCATTGCCCAGGGCTTATCTGAAGTGTCACCTTATCTCCAAAGCAGTGTAAAAAACAGAGGGTGGCTTATAGAGGAATCTGCATTTCTTTGGCCAGGTATTTGGATTTAATGTACTAATGCATCCAAACCTGCTCAAATGAACAGCAGCCTGCCTACAAATCCTTTGGACACCATTTATCTCCACATTTAATTTAAACTGCTACCATCAGCCCATCATAAAAAGACCCGAGGGACACTGGCCCACAAGCTGAACGTGGTCCTAATCCCTCCGAACCAGATGGCATGCATTTACACACCATATAATCCTTCTAGTTTACCTGGGGGTCTGTGCCAAACGAGAGATAGAAAACTTCATCTCTGCCTGTCTTCATCTCTGCCTGTCTTCCCAAGGCTTTGAACAATGCCAGTTGAAGATAAATTTATTTCCTAATATTCCACAATATCACGTTATCAGATAAAGGATTTTCATGTCTACTGCAAACAGCACAGGCAGGAGTCCTCTTCCCCCCCACCACGAGATTTGATAAAACAGTTGGGTCACATCCACCGTCCAAGGGAGACAGCGATACGAGCTACAGCTTCAAGCAAGTCACCTTGAAGCTGATAACAGCACTTGCAAGACTCCTTTGAGTACCAGTTCAGTGCTAACGAGTTGGAACTAACAAACACACAGGGAAGCATCGTGGATGGACAAGGATTGGATATAGCTGCTCTCCCCTTAACCTCGGGGTGGGTAACACGGGGACGAAGAGGGCAGGGTCACGGGTGCTGCATTGCCCCGTTCTGCCCTTGACCGGCTATTTTCAGCAGGAGCCACGCAGTCCATGGCAGAGAGAGCAGCCCCAGTCGCTGCGTGCATCACTGCCATTGCGTGGCAGAAACATTTCTGACCTGACTGAGGAGGAAGGGAATAAGAAAAAAAACCCCACATTTCTTAAGAGTCCAGCATATGTCTCAAAACACCAACCCCAAGAAGGTCTATCAAGACAACAAAGAAAACCTTGGCACACTTCACGGCCAGCTCCTCGGCTATCCCACTGTGTGCGAACCATGGAAAAAAAATGAAAATGCATTGCCGACGAGATAACCCCAGGGAGGGTGGTTATTGTCAGAGACGGCAATGCTCCGGTGTTTCACTCCGCTTATCAGACCCAGCCAACATCAGCCATCCGGTGCCATGGTGAATCATTTCCTCCAGTCATGCCCGTTTAGGTGAACCACCTACAGATAACTCACAGGGCCTGCTCCAAACCTGGTAAACAGAAAATATCCCCTAAAAAAGGTTCTTCCACCCTTATCAGAGATGCGAGGGCCACCTTTCCACTCCTTGTGCTGAGCACTGCAGCCGTGGGAGCTGGCCATCCTTATTCGCATCCTCTATCTGGGACATACAATTGCAAGGAGAAATACTGCTGCTAATGAGTCAGAGGCTGGATAGAATTAAAGCTCTCTGAAAGTCTCCTTTAGCAAGGAACCTCATTTAAGCCACATAAAGTACAGCCAGACCCCTGGCAGCACAATGAACTTATTCAATAAAATAATTGCTTTTGGCAAAACTACGGTAATAACATCACTTCGGCGAAAATGTGTTTATAGAGCCATCTTCATAGATTACTCCCTTTCTGTCACAGGATAATCGGCTGGCAGAGATCAAGATGCTCACGGCTTGCAGCTTCTGCTCCCTTGGCAGCACAGCCCACACGGCCAGCAGAGACCAGGCAGAGGACAAGGAATAAATGACTTGGGACCAGCCAGCATCAGTCTCGCAGGGGAGGAAAGCAGTCTCTGTGCCTTGCCCCAGGACTGAATTGCCTCACAGAAGAAAATTAACTCATGGACTGACATGAGGAAAGCTATAAACTTTCAAGGCATCTTGAAAGGAGCTGAGCAACAGCCACAAGGATACAAGAACCCAATCACCTGGGGCATCTGTCCTTTTTTCATGGACAAACTTCTGTTCGGCGCTTGAGCAATACCGTGAAAAGGCATCCTCTGCCCAGCCCTTGCCTTTCCTTTACGCCTCTCCTCACCAGGGCTCGTGCTGCCTCCCCTGCCTGCACCACTGCCTTTGCACAGCGTCATGCTCTTACCAGCTGCTCCAGCCTTGTCCTCCCCTCCTCACGTCCCTTTGCAGGTTTCTTCCAGCCATCCACGTCAAACTCAATGTCTCATTTGCTCTGCTTTTGCCGATACCGGTTCTTTTACATTCTGGTGCTTTCCTCCTTATTCCTTTTATTCTTATTACATGCAACAGATTTACAGCTCACTTGATCCCGTCTCCCACATCTGAACATTCCCTTCTACCCCACAGCCTTTTTGTAGGCTTCCTAATTTTTTCTAGCTTGCACACACCCATCCTCTCTTCTCCATTCCCTAAGTGAAATACTTCTTCTGAAGCCATTAAGATATAAATGAAATTAAAAGATTTTTGGAACTCATACTGCAAACAAAGCTGTCTGAATAATCACTGTTATAGCTCTGCCAAGGCAAAAAGATATTTCAGAATAGATATAGTTTGGGATTAACCTGAAATGAGAATACTGCTGCTCTCTCCAAAATAACAATAGAAAATCCTTTAAAACCTTCCCTTTTCTTTTTTGTGGTTGAACAAAATGTTCTTTCAAAAGAAAACAAGAGGTCTAAGTCTTTTTATAAGGGGATTATCCTTTTTTAAAATCTTATTTAATATAAATGGGTGAGAATTGGAAGCATTTTTGAAAACAAGACGACAGAAGTGAAACTGAAATATTTCAGCTTTAAAACGTGGTAATTAAACAACCTGGTTAATTTGGTTTGTGTGTAGCCCCTGCCTGTTACGTGTCACCTGATTAATCCCAAATGGTTTCAGCTCCCCAAGAAGACAAGCGCTTTCTGCGTTGCCGTCAGCCTTGCACATCCCCGCCAGCTCCAGTGTTCAGGCATTTCTGCCACAGACCCCTTCAGCAGCAGGAAGAGCGTAAGGGTGGAACAAGCAGGGAAAGATAACAGCCAGATCTCTCCAATGGGTCTTGTTCATCTCACTGAGATGACAGCACACGACGCCTGAAATTAGGGGATCGTGAGACTCTTTCAACAGTCTCTCCAACATCTCTTCCTTAGACATTCATCTGACCATCTTCAGACGGACTCAGTTCCCCATTAGCACAAAGGAGCATGGCATTTACCAGAAAAAGCTTTCTGCTGCATAATCAGCAAACACAAGTCTTTGAGGGGAAAAAAGGTGCAATTCCACTCCAAAACCTGGCCGTGAAAAGGAAAAAGAAAAATTACAGACAGATGTAAGAAACCTCATAGCTTCGTTCATTTCCATTATGTTGTTAGCAGAGAGCAGAGTGTAGAAACTAGCACCAAATAGGCTAAGTAGTTTTACCAGCAAGATTTTTTTTTTTCCTGAATTGAAAGCATTGAAACTTCTTGAGCTGCTAAGCCATTTACACCTTCCATGTTGTTCAGGGAGAGTTGGTTACTGGCTGCTCAAATATCCTTGGTGAATAACTGTTTTGTATTAATACCTAAATATATTGCTATGGTTGAGCCATGTAAAATTAACAAGTTGAACTGCTCGGGAAGCAAGTTTTAGGGGGTACCAAGATGGAAGAAGTACTGTATTAAATATGTTTGTAAATCAAAGTTGCTGAAAGCTCAGTGGTAACCCAAGTTATTTTTCTAGTGGTCACAGTGACGAGAACTTCCACGAGCCAACATTACAGAGAATATGCACTGACACAACGGGTGAGAGTATTACCAGGGCTTTGCTCAGTGCCTTGCTTGGCATCGCTGTGGTAGTAACCCCCCAAATCCACCATATGCACAAGGAGACAGATTTTCATAAAACAAAGGGCTTTTTCATGCTTTGAGCAAGTTTCTCCCCAGGGGAACTATGTGTATTTCCCACAGCCCAAGCTCCTTGCACCAAAGAGGCTCCTGCCCCTCACAGATGCAGAAGGCTCAGCTCAGGATCCACAGGCAGGTGAGGAAGAAGAACATGTCCTAACTCATTGATGGGCTGTGGTGAAGCCTGGCAAAGCTTCCAGGTACAAGAGCTGCAGACTAGGTGGAAACAGGTCTCTCTCCACAAACTTTTGCACTTCCTACAGGCTCACACACAAACTAACCAGATCTTGCATTGGTAGGATAGTCAAAATTCCTACTGAGACTTAATGAAAATTAGGTAAAGCCTGGAAATTACTGGCCCATAGTATGCAAGCATCACATTCTCCTTCACCACGAAACTCATCCATAGTACCAAAATGAGCACAACATACACTAACATGGTCCTGAACCAGTCAATTCATACTATTTCAAAATAAATGTTTCTTATACCCCTCCCAGAATAGCTGCTCACAGATTAGATGCATGTATGAAGGAAGATCATTAGTCACTCGCAACAATTTAATATAAGTAAATAAGAATAACAATGAAGGTTTTAATATTTCATCTAACAGACACATAAGAAAACACTAATTACATTGAATAAGACCCTTATCCCACTATCTAAATATTTATTCTGCATTAATTAAAGGAGGGGGGGTGCCCACAGACCAAGAGGGCAAAGGCAGCTACATGCCAAGCACTGCGGTTAATAAACAGCATGCATGTAGGGACCAGCAGCCCAGTGGAAAAATATTGGCACCCTTTGTCAGGCAGCGGTGAGGGGAAGATGAAGAGCCTTTTAGGAAGAGTATTGATCAGTCGGGACCGAGCACTGCACGCTGTCTTCACCGCGTTTGCAAAGGGCTAGCTGGATATTTCCCTGAGCAGGCAGCGGGCACGAGGGCGTGAGGAAAGGGGACACAGCACATGGTCACCATCGCAGGCGCTGGGATGCAGAGACCTGCCCAGTGCTGACTTACTGCTTATATATGGGGAACGGATGCAAGAGTCCTGCGCTGGCAGGACTGGGGTGGCAGAGAGGGAGCCTTTGCTGCACACCCACATCTGGTCACACAAGTCCTTCCTTTCATGTCCCAAACACGGGCTGCATGGGTTACTGTGGGTGCCTTAACTTTAGTGGATACATCCAGGAAACGTGTCTAAAAAAATGCACTTCTGTGTTTTTCCCAGGCCAGATGGCATCCACGCCACAATGACGAGGTGGCACCCGGGACTGACAGCAGGAGACTTCATCCTTGCACCCAGACGTGCATGAGAATTCAGATTTTACGAAGGGTTGTGCAAGGGGGTCAATCCCAAGCAGCTCTGGGGTGGGTATAGGGCTACTGCTCCTCCTCTCCTACCAGGGTGCGGGGGCAACTGGGGCTTTTGAAGCTCTGCACGACCAGCAGCTTCATTTTTCCAAACTTGATGTGCAAGTTTGAGTGCATTTATCAGGAAACTCAGCTCCTCCACTGAGAAATTGCTTTCTCTGCTTGGACATTAATTTTTCCTTCACTCCCAGCAAAGGAGGAATATTTATTTATTGGTCTCTTGAGCAATTTTTACATTATGTTTGCCATTGTTCAACAAAAATAAATCTCGTATTTGACTACCAGTAGCCAAAGACTGCAATTGTCCTATTACAGCAAAGCATGTGAAGTTATTTACTACAATTTGCATAAGCCTGAATTTCCAGAGCCTTGAAATCAGATGGAAAGAGATTAATTGCAATTGTGTAAAAGCCCTGTAGCTCTAATGTGTTGTGTAACAGAGTAATATTGGGGTATAAGTGTCTAGTATTTGCCTTCCACCATTTTTGGAGAGCACAACTGAGAGCAAGCCTTTTCTTCAGTAATATAGATATTGAAAATCTGTTTGGCTTCACTGCTGACCCTTTCAAAGGTCTGTTAGCACTCTCCTAAAATAAACAGATCCTGCATTAAATTGGTCCTTTTGAGATCAATTGCGGGTAGGAGTTGGTACAAATCATAGTCTGTCTGAAAAGCCTCTTTCACTAAAGCTGTAAACAGAAGACCATGTATTGACACTCTTCATTCAATACTTGCATGGCCTGGCTCAAGACCATATATTTTTTTGGCATTTCTTTGACAAAGGGTCCTTTAGAGCAAGTGCTATTAATTTCCCAAACAGAGCTATCTCTCAACTGCTCCCAAAACAAAGATTCATTTGAGACTGTCAGAAGAGAAAGGATATTTGAATTAGTCATTCCCTCCTGTTTAGTTTCTCCCACACATACAGATGTGCTCCAAGCTCTCTTCTTCCTCTCCACCTGAAGCACCAGTGAGAGCCAGACCCACCCCAAATCCCTGCATAACTCAGAAATAAGCACCGATTAGCGCACGGGAGCCTAGAGTAGTAAACAACACAGCAGCCTGAGAAGCAGCTTCTTCAGCCAAGATGAACAATAATCTACAACCAGCAAGCGTAAGTCTGATGTAAAAGACATTTCTTACAGCACAGCATGATGATATACACTTCAATAGAAAGCATCGTCCCACTTAACTTTTGTATCAGAGATACCCGCTTGTCCAACAGCTTCACTCCATCTTGAGTCAAAACCTCCATCCTGGGGTGCACTGGAACCAGCAGGACCAGGAGCTTCTTATCCAGTGTACCACAAGCCCAGGGAGAGCCTGCAAGCAACACCAGCAGAGAACAAAGTCCCTCAAAACATGGGCAAGAGGGCAGGGAAAACTTATATACGCAGCTGGGAGCAGGAAAGAGCTTTCAGCTGGAGGGAGGATCACTCTGGCTTGATTTTCCTACAGCTACTGCAATTTGTGACCCTGCTCCAATAAACGAGCTGTGGTGGGAACTTCGTTTGCTTCCAGGGCTTTGCATGCCGGTTTTACATCTCCTCTGACAGGTCCATCAGTATTAAGGCTGGATCACTGAATGCCCCCATAGCATTTTTAATTTTGGGGAGGCTCTGCTACTTTAGCCTTGCCTGGGAAAAAGGGTAAGAAGTGATCAGAAGTTTCTCAGTGCCAAACCTAATGCCTGAGCCGGTTTCTTTCCAGGTAAACTGTTTATCAGAGTGGGGAGGAAGGGAAAATGAGAGCAACAGAAAAAAAAAACCCAGTCACTGTCAAAACAACAATCAAAAGCATGAAAAAAAGCCCAAACAAAACAGCCAGAGCTGCAAAACCTGGGTCCTTTGCACGTGAAGTAAATTACGCTCTGTGTTAGCAACAAATGCTTGAGAAAAAACTTGAACAGCCACTGAGAGCAGAGCAGCAGATGCCTTCCCAGTGGGGCCATGGGCTCCGGCACTGGCCACGGAGCTCCCTGCCAGCCCTCGCTCCCCTCCGTCACCCCAACTGCTGCATCAGATGGGCTTCTGCCAGCAAATGGCACGGGGCTGGGGGAACCTCTCCGAGCATCGAACCCACGCGTGTGTGAGCGGAGTCACCCGTGCACCCGCACCCACCGGGGCATGACACAGGGAACCACCCTGGCTTCTCCAGGAGTCACCCTTTCTTCTAGGAAAACATTAGGAAACTCAGAAATAAAACTGGAGTCTGCAGATAGCAGCTATGAGGGTGTGTATAATGCATATATAGGTATATAATATCTGGGTTTCCTTTCCCGCATGGTGCTTGCTGCCCACACGTGTCCTGCTGCAGCACCAGCCCCCAGCGAGGGTGACCCTCTGCCCGTGCCATCTGAGGTACCCTCACCAGACCTGTGAAGGTCTCCTTGATGAACAAGCTTGACCTGACGGCACAGGGCGGGATATCTGAAAACTTGGATTTGCTGGGAGACTGGGAAATTCAGGACAAATGGTCTGTACAATAACAGTTTCTCTACCTTTTCTGTAAGGTTTTAATGTGATATTTAATGACACGATGGTTTCTGGCTCTCTGACAGGCTTCCTGCCCCAGTCAGTGCCGTGATAGCCCTGCTTTAGGCATGGTTAGGGTTAGGCAGCAGGTTAGGTGCTGGTTAGGCAGGGTTAGGTGTCCTCCTGGCAGCAGCATCTTCCAAAGTCCCCCTCTGTGGAAGGAGGCAAAGCACCTCCCGCTCCTTTGTGGCACCTTGCAGGTAAATAATGCCAGAGAAGAGCTCAACTGGGATGAGTTTTGGAGAAAAGCCCGAGAGAAAAATAATAATTCTGTCCCCAGGGGCACGTTCACGGTGTCACACTGTGGTTTTGGGGTGCTCGGCTTTGAAGCCTTCACAGTGTTGCGTTGGCAGAGCCGGCACGGCCTTGGTTTGAGATTGATTTACGCTGCCTCAAAGTCACAGCTCCCAAATGGTTTATTATGTGAAGCGACGGGTGTAATCTCCAGAGCTCAGCCCTGCAAAGGGAGGTCCCCAGCAGCTCCAAGTCCACAGACTTGGACAAAAGCTAAAGACGTGGTGCCTTGCTATACCCAGCCTCCACAGTACACCCAACCGTGCTATTAAAATCCATGCTGAAAGCTTTCCTGGTTTTCTCAATCCCTTCTTCACAGTCCGAGGGACATTATTTATCACAGCTCAAAGAACAATGCCAACTTTTAAGGCTTTTACTGGCTGTTTTGCTCTGTTACAAGCAGGCTTTTCACTTTTTCTTCCTAGCACCTTCCTCTCCGAAAGCAAATTGAATCCCGAAGGCCGGGGAAGTGACCTTACTCTTCTTCCATAAATAGCAAAGACACAATTCACACAGCCTTTCAGCAATATCAATTTCCTCGCTCACAACTGCCTACGTCTTAAATGCCACACGGATGCTTCGCCTCTTGTGTACCCCCAAAATGTTGTCGTTTCCCCTGGGCAACTCGGGGCAGGCTCACGCTGGGTTATAAAACTACCCCAAAAACTACAGTTTGTGGAGCCCAGTAATATGCCGAACAGAGCAATTCCCCTATTGACATGCTTTCAGGCACGCAGAGGTTTCACTGCTTTCTTTGCAGCGTTTCATCCTCTGCCACTGCCATGTATGAAGTTAAACGGAGCCCGAGTTCTGCTGAGCGCCAGGGCAGTCCGCAGCAGGCAAGCGAGCAAGGATTTTTCCCCCGGCCCCCCCGCAGATTTTAAGCCAAAGATGCTGCAGTGCCGCACGCCAGAGCCCCTTCTCCATCCCCTGTCCCGCACGTCGCACCATCCAGGGCTGCGTCCAGGGCTGCTCCACCATCACAGCTCTCGATACCATCCTGTATAACGCCTGTGCCGTCTCCCATGGCTCGCCAAAGCTTTGATTGTCCCTCCTTGCCTTTTTATCTGTTGCCATTCCCCATAAAATACCTGTTGCTATTCTTTTCTTCATTGCACTTTGATTGACATGAGGAAATTACTTAACATTAAACCGCCCCGCTGCAGCAGCAGCCGTGCCTGGCTCAGGTGAGCACTGTTCTTCATGCAGCTCCCGCAGTCCCCCATTACTCCTGCATCCCCTTGTACCTTTTGATTTGGGATGGTTTAACATGACGGTGTAAGTTCGGGTGCTCGCGGGTGCAAATGAGCTCCGCAGCGTCAAGTGATGGGTGCCAGCTGCAGATCTGGCCCACGAGGTTTTTAGTCTCTCTGGAGCTCAGGCTGCACTCCACCACGCCGAAACAGTGAAGAGGCTTTTAAGCATCCTCAAGCACCCACGTCTGTGTACTTTGATGCCCTTCAGCTTGCTCGCTGGGCAAAATGGCCTTACTGCTAATGACAGCGAGGGATCCTGCTTTCCTCAAATGTCATAACAAGTTCTTAACAGCCTCTTAAGCTCCTGAAGACATCCACCCTCAGCCTGGAGACCATTTTCAGCTCTTCTTAGAATCATAGAATCATTTAGGTTGGAAAAGACCTTTAAGATCATCGAGTCCAACCATTAACTAACACTACCAAGTCCACCACTAAACCATGTCCCCAGGCACCACATCCACACATCTTTTAAATACCTCCAGGGACGGTGACTCCACCACTTCCCTGGGCAGCCTGTTCCAATGCTTGACAACCTTTTCAGTGAAGAAATTTTTCCTAATATCCAGTCTAAACCTCTTGTCCCACTACAGGCTCCCAGTGCAGAGCCAAGCACCTGTAAGCCCCACAATAACCACCACAAGCTCTGCACCTCCACATAGCCATCTGTTTTATTTATTTGGAGGTGCTTTTGCACTCCCCAGTCTATGAGTTTAATTCCCTTCCTTTACGCACTTATTCATCAGAGAAATTAGCTGCTCTTTAACTTTGCTTCAGTATTACTGATGCCCCTCTCTCCTTTGCTGCATCTTCACCCCATTCCTTGCTGCCTTCACATTGCCGGTACAACTTGCTTCTCCCCATGCATCCCTCAGGCACCGCTTTCCCCAGGAGCATTACCTGCATATTTTTCAGATGAATCTCTACCTCCTTTGCGCAGATTGAATCTGTCTCGCGATCCGTTTGCAATACGGCAGAGATGTGAAACCCTTCCTTTGACAGAGTGATCATTGAAAGGGGTGAGGGCTCAACGGAGCCGGTGCTGGTGCCGTGCAGCACACACAAAGGCAAGAATAAGGAAGCGCATCCAGAGTACCGAACCCGCTGAGAGCTTTAGCAACATTCCGCAAAACATAGCACCTGTATTATCTTTATTTTTTCATTCTTACAAGCCCATATTTGCTCACTAAAAGCTTCCCTTTATGCCGACTCTGTAGGTCTCTGATTATTTCTCCCTGGCAAGAAGCACGAGTGTTGCCCAGGTCCTACGCAAGGAGGTGTAGCAGCTGGAGAAGCAGCAATTTTTCTTAATAATCAACCCTATATCACAAAAGTTTTGTCAAGATTGGGACCAGAAATTGCCAGACTGTAATTGATAAACTGCAAAGGGAAACAAGAACTATTTTAAGATGCATTTTTTTAAAGGAATGAAAACACGGCAAGTGCAGCTCTGAAAAGTGTCACTTGGGAGAGCAGTCAAACCATATCAGGATGTGAAGGAGTGACAGGAACAGCTTTAGGTAATTTTAGATTCACGTAGCAGATCAATGACAATAAGGAAACCTGGCTTTCAACCAGAGGCGATTTGTGTGTAGGAAAAGAAAACGATGACAATGGAAATATTAGAGAAGTAGACAAGGAAGGCTGTCACGTAAAATCCCACTCAAAAGTTACCATTTGGGGGAAAAAAGACAATTCCCCCTCCCCACACAGCCAGCTCTCTGCTGACCTGCCTGCTGAGGTCAGCCCAAGTCAGCTTAACAGAGATGTAGATACGCTCAGAGGTAATAAGGCGTGTATCTTGCCCCATTCAATGCTTTTATATAATGTTTCAACTAGCTATTTTCCATTAAAACTCATCATTTAATAGGCATACAAATCTCTTTTATAAAGTAACTTTGCGTCTGCCCAGTACCATTCAAGTTTGACCATTTTTGGTGACTCATGGAAAGAGAAGTTAAACTGTGCATGGACTTACTGGTAGTTGGTTATAATTAAATGATTAATTAACCCTTCTAATTTGGCAATTTTCAGGTTACTTTTCATACGCATTTGATACCGGATAATATTCTGAAAAACGTCTGGATCGCTGTTAGGAAAACTCAGCCTCTTGTGGAGGTGGAGGTGGTGGGGATGGATGGAGAAGACAGAGGTTTGGGAATGACGGAGTTGTTCAAAGGACACTTCCCAACGTGCCCATGCACGATGCTGCCCGTAACTCCGCGCCTGTCCGAAGGCAGGCATCATTGCCCCAATTTTTCTGACATATTATCACAGAGATGCCAAGGGCAGTACGTCCCAAGATACCTTCACCTCCTTTGTAATTTCAATCAAATATATATCTATCTCTATATAACTGGCCCTCTGAAAATCTGTCCCAAAAGACGCAGCCCCCAAGACATGACCAGGGGATGAATCCTCCCGCAGCCCAACACCTCTGAGCAGAACTTCCCAGCTCACTTCACATTGCTCGCCCCAGTGATGCATCTCTCCACCTGCACATTGAAATAGCCGAGGTAAAAATGCCTTTTCCTTCTGTGCCCTTGGCAAAAGGCCAGCGAATCCAGCCCCCGAAACTCCCAAAGACCTGCATCGCAACTCTTGTGGGCTTAATTGATTTGATTTCGTTGGCTGGCAAACTTTTCAATGTTCAGCCTGAATGCATGCTGGGCCAGTATATAAACTTAATAAAAAGATGATTCAGGGTTTTCTAATTCCTAAATGGCTTGCTAGGGAAAAGTCACGAGGTACTTTCAAAGTAATATTCTGAATAGTACCTGGCAAGCAGACCTGCAGTCTCTAAAGGTAAAAAAATTTACCATTGCAGTAACTGTGCTAGCACTCATCAAAAATTACGCTAAATATTTTGTTTTCCACCAACAATATTGTGCTACACAACTCACGCATCCTTGTAACTGCATTGCAGTGAAGTTGCTGGTAAGTCCACAGGAGGGGAGAGTACCTCAGTTTTAACATTGCTGGATGATGCCACAGGGGCAAAGATCAAAACCAATTTGGCATCTCAGAAGAGCTTCTGAACCACCCAGCTAGATCTCACAGAATGGTTTGGAAGGGACCTTTAAAGGGCATCTAGTCCAAGCCCCCTGCCATGAGCAGGGACATCTTCCACTAGATCAGGTTGCTCAGAGCCCCGTCCAACCTGCCCTGGAATGTTGCCAGGGATGGGGCATCTACCACCTCTCTGGGCAACCTGTGCCAGCGTTTCACCACCCTCAGCGTAAAGAATTTCTTCCTTCTGTCTAGTCGGAATCTCCCCTCTTTCAGTTTAAAACCATTACCCCTTTGTCCTATCGCAACAGGCCCTACTAAAAAGCCTGTCCCCAGATTTCATGTTTGATGATCCCTGGTACCTGCTTTGCAAAAGGAAATTGGGATGGGCCAGACAACTTGTTCCTGCGCTGTGGCAGCCTGCGCAGCCTGCAGCGGTGACCCCCATCCCGTGCGTTGTCCAAATGCAAAGGAGTCCAAGGTAAAGGCATCACTTTTTTAGGCTGTTACGGACACACAAAAACACAAAGCAAAACATAGGCACCGCTTCCAGCTGTTACAGCTGTGCTGAGGGTAGGACCAGCTCCTGCATCGTTAGTTACTTGAATTAAAATGAACCAAAATGCAGAGCAAGCCATCAAGAGCACCTGCATTATCTCAAATCAATTTGTCCAATTAACAACCTGGAGAAATATATTAAGGTTTCCTTCCTATTTTTTCCAAGCCATTAAGAGTCAAAATTCAGCCAGAAAAAGAATTGCACCAAGGTCACCCTGGACAGAAGTTCTCCCTGCAAAAATCAAGTATTTTCCTACTTGGTTCAGAGCAGAGGAAACAGATGTTATGGTGTTTAATCTCTCCTGCAAGATTCATTTGAATTACTAGATGACCCAATGCCACAACAGCTAATTACCTCACAGATTTCAGTATATCCATCTTCATATCCTAGTGATGGAAGAAAGAGTGATTAAGGTCAGGTTGGACGGGGCTCTGAGCAACCTGATCTAGTGGAAGATGTCCCTGCTCATGGCAGGGGGGTTGGACTAGGTGACCTTTAAAGGTCCCTTCCAACCCAAACCATTCTATGACTCTATGATCTTCATTTTACTGATGAGGAAACGAGGTACTAGGATACTGAGTGATTCGCCTGAGGTCACATAGGAGAAACAGAAAAAGACTGGACCTGAAATTCCAAGGTGTTTTGGGTGTCAGTCTGCTCTACCACCTCAGCCATCCTTCCCCAGGGAGCGGTGGCACCCCCAGCCTCCTGCCTGGCCCTCACCTCCATCACCAGGGGATGCAGAAATGGGAAGATTCTCCTAAACTACAAGCATGTGAGTGGATCAGGCTGAGATGGAGGCATCTGTAGGGTTGGTTTTTTTTTTCCCCTCATTTAAACAAGGAGGTGTTTGCTGCCACCTTGGGAGGCAGCTGGCATAGGTTGCTCCATGGAGACATCACTTTCTCACTTGTTTTTGCTTTAGGGTGTTTGTCCCCATCACATACAAAACACTCTGGCTGAAACTGTATAGTCATGCTTTGCGAATGAAGGACAAATATAGCAAAAGCCAGGCACTGTTAAAGGTATAACTATTTATCCCAATGTTATTACTTAAGTAGAGAGAGAGGAAGGGAGGGAAGGATAGGGGGAGGGAGCTGAGAAAATGAACATCTTTTTCCTTTGGAATAATGTTCGTGTTTTACATGACAAAATAAGAATCAGGCCCTGAAAGCACATGGATGATAAATCATGACAGTGGATACGAAATCCAAGTGTAGGTGACCAGATGCAGCCCTCCAGGCTTGTGGTAGCAATCCCCTTCTGCCCCTGCCCAGGGAGGGTGGGCATCCACGACCGCCCCAGGGCAAGGAGGGTTTGCAGTTCCTGCTGGAGCTCCACACATCTCCATCACCAGCTGAAGGGGTAGCCTTCACCTCCCACAGGTCCACCAGACATGTGCATGATCCATAGAGGGCACTGGCAAGGATATCCCTAGTGAGCTTAGTTGCTGCAAAGGACCAGAGCCTACAAAAATTTTAGCTGATTTTTTTTTTCCCCACCTTGGGGACAAAAATTAGATTCAAATGCAGACCATCTGATTGAGTCCTGTGTTTTAGTTGCCCTTTGCACGACTTCTTGTTCATAGATTTGTAGCATATGAAGCACGTTTCTCCCGCAAACGCCAGCTCGGTGCTCACGCCGTCGCTTATTTGCGTACCTTTTCAAACCTGACATCAAACAGAACTCATGGTGCTATCATCAACACAAATACTAACTGGCTAAATAAACCCCCTGGAGAGACGTGCATATGGCTTAGCAAGATATTGATCTCAATTTCCAAAATATGTGTTAGCAAACTTTACCTTCAGTCGTTCTTGCAATTCCACCAGTTAAGGAGGGAAAGGAGGGATGGGGGTAACACGGAGCAGACTTTGTCGGCGCTTAGCAGGATTTTCATTTCAAGTGACAGAAGCGTGCCTATTCCTCCGACAAAATAGCAATTAAAAAAACAAAAGCAAAAACCCGCATCGTTGTTTCTGGCACCAACAGATGTCCTTCAAGTGTTCATCTAAACAAATATTGCAAGGGTTATTGCAAAATGTTATGAACTCATATAAGGCAGTTGAAATGTTATGCTCAGTACATTCATCTGTGCTCACAATTAAGAAACATGGAGAAATATGGTCAATAAACCTTCTCCATGTACAAACAATTAAAAAACTGAGACTTGATTGGGATGAACCTAAAAAAAGAAATAAAAAAAAAATCTTCTCTTATATATGCAGTGATCGCTTTCTACGCATCATAAACTGATGTTTACGCAGGATAGAATAAAACATTTTGCACAACGTTTGACTTTGGTTTGTACCGGAGGACTACGGAGCAATCCCCAAGTGCCAGGCTGGGTGCAAAGCTGAGCCCTTCTCCCTGACCCAGCTCACCGGCTGCCAGGAGACATGAGACAAGGTGGTTCTTGTGCCAGGACGTGGGGGATAGAGCTGGACGGCCTTTTTCAGCAAAATTCATCTGGTCTAAGGACGCTTGTTCATCAAAACCAAAATTAGTCATTGCAAAGAGCCGTTTTCAGCAAGTTCCTGGTAAAAAAAGCTTTGAAACGCTGAAAAACTCTTTTTACAATATCCTTAAAATGAAATACTGGTTTTCAATTTAAGCTGATTATGTTGTTTTAAAAATGTTTTTCAGACTGACTGAATGGAAACAGCCCAAATAATGCAGACGGATGCCATCTTTGGTTTAAATTGCCAGTTCACACAAAACTCAACTTCTTTCCGTACTTACCTCAGGAAAACATTCAAAACTTGAACATTTGCAGGAATGGAAAGATGGTTCTTTACTTCTACTAACTGCTGCACTTATAACACTTTTCCTCTTCATACTCATTCCCCACCTCAAAACCCACCTGAGATAACAGCCTTGCACAGATGTAGCATCTCCCGTTATGGACCGCTCTCAAGCCTCACGAATTAAAAACTAATTTTTGGCTGGGGTAGGGGAGCTGTGCTGGCCATAACTGCCGTATCCATGGACTCTGCTGTGGCTTTCAATCCCACAGAAACCTCTCTGGTCCCCATCTCCGAGAGCTACATTTTTAATGTTTTACTCTCGTGTCGGTTCTGGCAGGTAAACCAGTACTGCTGCCTCACCTTGCATGTGGGAACTGGGGTGCAGAGGCCACCTCCATCCTAGAAAATTGAAGTATCTAGTTAAAAGCACTAATCCCCTCCTTTCAGTGCAAGAATCTGAAGTAAACACCAGATACAACATTACCAGATCATCCTCCTGTCCTCTTCCATGCGAGGCCATTCCCCCGAAGCGACGGTTCACACTCAGGCTGGCGCCAACCAGCCTGCAAGACGCAGAAGCAATCAGCTTCGTTAGCTTCAGCCTAGTTTACATGTTTGCCTGAAGCGGCTGTATTTTGTTAATCACGCCATAATCTCGCACAGTTTTCTGGAGAAGAAAGTCGCGATCCTCAGTTGAGCATCACATTGGCTTCGCCCTGACGTGGAGTCACAGCACGCTTGCAACCTTCACGTCCCTCTGGAAGGATGCTGGAAGAGATGCCACCAAAACTAGGCTCTTCTCCAGAGGGTGGTGGCACCACACGCTGTACCCTCTTTGGGGAAAAAAAAACCCCACAACCCAAATTTTAAATAGTTTTGCAAGCTTGAAGGGCCTTTAGTGACATTTAGCATCCTTTGAAAATCTCTTGCACGGGAAGAGGAGTAAAGGGATTAGGGAGGAAAATGTCACCATCTGAGCTTGTGTTGGGCCTCAGTGCAAGGAGGCAGCCGAGGCTCTGCTGAATATTTAGCGACTCTTTATAGCGCGCTGGGTTGAATATATCATCAACGCATTAAATTCAGCACCGTCGCTGGGCAGCCACAGCAAGGCAGAAGGCTCAAAAAAGCCTTTCGTGGATTTAGAGCTTTAAAACGTGACGTCGATGAAAAACCGTAGATTGACTCGAATCTGAACACGAACACGCTCACTTAAAACTCTCGGGGAAACTTAATGAAGGGAGTTTAAACCTTTAGTGCAATTCCTGCTCCCAACGCTTTGCCCTCCCAGGAAATCCACATACATTTTATTTGCTGTTTGTTAAAATGATAGAAATTAGAGCTAAAGTAGTTTTACTTTGTACAGAGGCAGAAGATACACAAAAGTTACAGGAGAGACATAACCTTCTAAAGAAAAATTAATTTAATAAGAAGGAAAAAAAAATAATGCAGATATAAAAAATATAGCAAATACTGAGTTTTTTAGTCCACAGAATATTTCAAGTTGAGCGTGTTCCCCGCAGTGTGTATTTATCCCACACAAACAACATGGTTGTTTTAGGTAAATACACCTAAACCTGGGAATGACTTACACTGATCTACTTCTCCGGGGGCGATGCTGATGGGGAGCCTCTACCCACACACGCATTTATTCTGACACCCACCACAAATTAGGAGTAACAGCATCTTGCAAAGGGGAACGTGGACCCTTTGCTACGCTCATTCAACCATGCGGCTTACCTGCGTCCTCGGGGTGGTGAGGGCACTCCAAGTTGCCTATCGTTCATCGTTGTTATTATTATGAATGATCGCTGTCGTAATACAGAAGTAATAATCAGTATTATTAATAATCTTAATACTAGAGCATTGCTTATGCTGGTCATTAACTGTTATTAATTATTAACAGTCACAAAGTGTCATGTTTGCTCAGCTCCCATTTTCTCTACAGCCCACAGCAAAAACAAAATTGTTGTGATTTATATAGGTGAATTTAGCAGCTTTTTCAGACTTGATTTGACTGTGATATAAATCAACTCCCGAGCTTTCTGTTCAGGAATGAATTACTTGTTAACAGAATAAATATGTATTAGCAGATCAGACGTGGATAAGTTGTTTGTCGCCTTGCTCGCAGGGTATGATTCATATTGCTGCGCATGGGTTCGGCTGGCTGCATTTCTTTCTCTCTGCATGCCGGTCACAGCCGAGCAGGAGAGAGTGGAGCTTGTTTGCAGCTCCCACTGCCCCTGCGTGACCTGAGCGGAGCCTGCAGAGACCACGTTCACCTCCTGCGTTTCTTGGAGGGCTTCGGAGGAGCTGGAGCAAAGCTGGTGGCAAGGGACAGGGATGGCACGGACACGAGGACAGAGCAGACCTAGCCCTCGCCATCTGCAAATATCCCTCTCCCTCATACTAAAAAATAACAGAAGAGTTGATAGGTAGATCGTGCAGATCCAGCTCCAAGCTGATGTCTGCAAAAGCCAGGATTGCAAGGTACAGGGCATTTCTAATTCTTCTTACTTCATCGTATTGTTGCAAAAGTGTACAGAGATGGGTTTAGTTGCTGCTTTTTCATTTCTATCCCTCTAAATTCCTTTTTTTAAAAGACTTTTTTTTTTTTTTAGGCTAACTCCTGGGGATGGGCAGGCTGGAAGCAGGCGTGCAGGCATGGAGAGGCCGATGGTCGAAGGTCTGCCGGTGCCCCGCCGGAGAGGCGATTGGCACAGCCGGGCTCCCACACCTCCCAGCGCAGCTTTGTCTTCTCAGCTGGGTGGCCCACGACACTTCTCCTGGGATGACAAAGCTGCCATAAAGTCAACAAGATCTCAGAGAAGGCGCAGCCGTCGCAGATGGGGAAGTTTTTGAACAGAATTGGTCAAAAGCTGCAATTTTCCTCCAAGGAGAAACTCTGCCTTCGTGACTGGCTTTTGCTTCCTTCAAGCTTTTTTGGTTTTGCTCCCTCCAAGCACTGGGAAATCCTCCCACCTCCACAGAAAACGTGCCTGAGATCTTCTTTCAAATCCCAGCGTGTTGGCCACTACACCTGGAGAGCGATAACAGATATTTGATGCCCGACGTGCCGAAAGCGGAGACAGCATTTCAGCAGATGACACTCTAACAGGAACCCCGGTGTGAATCAGCAAGAACACATGTTTTCAATGATAACAGCTTAAATGAGTCCTTAATCTTTCACACACACAAAAAAACCCAAGAAAAAAAACCCTGACCCTATTCCTGCCAAGGAACAGCATTGGAAGAGCCGGCCTAAAATAACAATCCAGAGAAATCCAATGCATATTTTAAAATGTAATAATGAATTGAGTTTTCTCATTTAATCTTCTCCAAATAACGGGGAAAATTGTACATGGCAACTATGAAATGAAATATTGACTATTCACTTTCTAGAAAACGGTAATTTCTTCTATTTGTCACAAAAGATCTAGGGACTGTGTCCCCATCCAGGGATGTCTGTCAAATTATAGGAAAAGTCTATACCTGGCCATTTTTATAAAATAAACTGCTATTAACTGGTTTAGGGAACAAAGAGGAAACTGCATCTTGGCAAAGACAAGGTCTCACTGAAGTTCACCATGAACATGCCACTTGTGAGGGATTTTACTTGAGCGCAGCGTAAAAACAAAGATAAAAATTAATTTAATAGCATCAGCTGTCTTTCCCAAAGACACTGAATGATCAACGTCAAGAGCAAGCCTGGGTAAATGGAGCTTTTTATAAACAGATATTGCCTGTAAGTCCCTGATTTCATGGATATTCATGTATGGATAGAAGTCAGCGGTTTTGTGGTGAGCATCTGCTGGCATCTCAGGTGACCTCCCATCATCCAAGACATCCACAGGGGTTGGCAGACATGACAGGGGATTTAGAGGGGACATCCCTGGGGTGGGAACTGGCAGCTAAGGAGGATATCACAGTGTACCTAAACTAGGACAAAACGCCTGTATTTAGACAGTTGACTCCGATTTGAAGCACCTTTAATTTTAGGCAAAGTGTCTGATGGATGACGCAGGAGCACAATGCAGATATCTGACCTCAAGGATGCGCAGAGGCCGAGGAGCAGAGCACAAAGCGTGTTGAGCAGGTCAGCATCTGTCTCCACCCTCCTTTCTCCATAAAGACTGTGGGGGAAATTGGTGAATCCCCATGAATTCCTCTAAAATAGCCCAACGTCTCAACAGCTTTTAAAGAAAGCTGGGTTTACCAAGCTCTTAACTTGTGCAGAATGCATTCTGCATTCAGTACTTCAAACCCCAAAGACGACACACATGAATTAATTTGCACCTTGGTTAAAAATAATTCAAAGCAATTACTTAATTTGAGCTGGTTAAAATATTCACATCAAATGAGGAGGGAGAGAACGAAGGATGGGAGCATCCGATACAGCGCAGCCACTTCTCTGGAGTCAGGCACCTCCCCTCAAAAAAAAAAAAAAACCCAAAACTCTGCAAAAGTGAGAAGTCCTGGGGCTTTGCCTTGTTATTTTTATTTTTGGCAGGGCACAGGCTGCTGGAGATTTGCCAGAGCAGCTTCTGCCGGACACCTTCGCCTTTTCCTCCCCCTCGTAAAGGCTGTTCGTTGGCGTCTGCTTTCTTTGAGGCTTTTGGCACAGGGAGAAAAGGGGTCAGCAAGTTAACAAATTAGACATGTTCCACCTGGACAAGCCATCAAAAAGCTAATTTTACTTGGTCGCCTCGTAACCTACCCTCTGTAACTTGATACGTACCTAAGTGATGGAAAGCACTACTCAGATTCATAAAATATTTTACCGAGAGTAAAACAGATCTAATAGACCTATTTCTCATTAAAAAGGTCAATGCAGTGAACATTTGATGCTGTATAACTGTCTGATTCAATTTAGCAGGTCAAGCTTCACTAATCTAATGCTCTGATTGGTCTGAATTCATTTCTGCTGGGGAAAAAAGAAAAAAAAAAGTACAATTTTCCAACAAACTGTTGGGATTATGTACTCTAGCCTTATATGTTTACAAGGCATCACTAGCACGTTGATCAAACCAAATCCGCCCGTTCTGCAAGACCGAGCAAAAGTTTCACATTAGGAATTAACATTCAGAATCGACAAACAAGGGGATGTAAATCCCCTCAGGAATCAGAATACGTATTTTCCTCAGCCAGGAGCAGAGGCAGCAAAAGCTTTGGGAAGAAGCTGATCCAAGTGTTGGGACTTGAAGCAGCGGATGATGCTTTGAAACGCGTTGTCAAGTGTTAGAGCAGTGTCGCCCATCCAGCGCAGGGAATTTTAAGTGCTCTTGGCTTTATTTCTTATCTAAAATGTGGGAGCAGGTAATCGTTTGGGGGAGTTGCTTTTACTTCATGGTTTCTGTGGCTTTTTTTGATGGGTTTGGATCTACTTTTCCGTTCAGTCTTCAGGGAAGAGCTGACAGCACATCCTCGTGCATTTCCCATTACAAGGAATGGGAATCCCTCGTAATTACATCGTTTCTCACCGTTACAAGGCTGCTCTCACCATCGGTGGAGGACCAGGATTTTCCCTGTCTTAGAAAGCCTGGAGCGAGGAAAAGAGGTGACCTCTGGGGGACTCCGCAAGCTGGGATGTCCCCAGGGCTCCAGACAGGGGGAGACCCCAGGAGTGGGTGATGCTTTGGGCTCTTCTCTGTTTTTATGGCAGAAATGTTCATTTTCAGCAAGGATAAAGCCACTTAGCGCAGAAACCTCATCAACACGGCTCGGTCCAATCCAGATTTTACAACATATTAATTATTTTTCCAATACAGCAGATTTTTGAAAGGAAAAAGCCATTGCTGCTGCAATGTATCGTAGCAAAGCCTCATCAGCCGGTTGGCTGTGCCCGGGGATCCGAGCGCAGCACAAACTGCTCTCAGTCAATTAAAAGCACTTGCAAACTTTCCCGGGAGGCTGCACAGGGTGAAAGAGCTGCCAAGAGGGAAAGGGGAAGCAAGACATTTTTAAACAGCAGTAGAGAATATGTCAATAAGTATCTTGCCAGATTAGAAAGACTCTAAAGGACTCAAACGTGCATGTCTAGAGACTTCAGAGTTAATTGCATTAGCCCCAAGCAAGGTCTGCCCAGCTTCATACTGGGGAAACTGAGGCAGGCTTAAATTAAAGGCGTGGAAGTGAACCAGAATTCTTTGCCTTGAATGAACCTCAATTCTTTGCTCTGTCAGCAATGGAGCAAAAAATTATATATTTACAAGTCACCTACCAGATCTGCTACATACAGTTCAGTATCAAAACTTGTCTTCTAATCTCCACCTTCACCTGAAGGGCAGCTTACAGCTTTTGCAGGCTGTTCCCCATAGGACGTACGTGTAGGATACCTTACGGCCAGTTCACACCCTGCAGGTACCTCCACACCGCAGGTTTGCTCCACTGAATGCAGCTGACCTGCTGCATTATTCCCGATGAGAATGCATTTTCCCAGTTCCTTTTACGCATTGCTCTCCAAACCAACATCCCTTATCGTGACACTTTATCCGCAGAGGCAGCGAAGGAGAAATCACCACCTATGACCGATGCCATCGCACCTTGGAGACCAGGCAGGGAAGGCCATGACCATCACACTGCCTCACTAGGGTGTCGGTAACAAACAGACTAGAATAAAACTATGGCAGAGCTGGATCATGGCACGGCTCAGAAAGCCAGCAGTACAAATGTATCACTCCCGCAGCCACGCTCAGAGCAATGAAGACATATGGGCATCTCATTTCCAAGCAATTTGCTTTCTTGGGCACCCTCAAAAGATACATGAAGCCGTGAAGAAGGAAAAACTGCAAGCATAAAAGAAGTCCTAAAAGTTAGCGAAAGCTAACAACTCCAAGTACCGAGTGAGTTATTTATTGTGGCAGTCCCTTCCTCGAAGCGATTATAAGCCCAAGCAACTAGGTGCTGAGCAGCTACCCTGAAGGGAAACAAAATTGCATGTAAAACTTGTTTGGGAGTGACCGACAGACCATCAGCATGACATATTGCAGGGACAAGCCATTATGTACCTCCTTCTGAGCCTGGAGCCACAGCAAACTGCACGGGGGCGATCAGCAAGCAAACACACAGGGCTTTGCTTTCCAACCGCCAAGAGCAATGGGGCTGCTTTCCGATTTAATTGCATCCAGCTTTTCCCATCCAGGGCTCTCTTTTTAGGGTGCAACTTCTATTAATTTCATGAGGTCACCCCAAGCGTTCGGAATGCTGTGTGGGAGCAGGGATCGTAGCCAGGCTGAAATGTTCCTACGCTGGAAGATATAGATGATCTTTAAAAAATAGCAATAAAAGTCACAGTGTTGCGTGCACAGGGGGATGGAGGATAGCAGGGGATGGCAATGGGACCCCAACCAGCGAGCACTCAGCTCCGTGAACCCCCAATATTGATTTTCCCTAACTCAGGGCATCTAACTGGGCTGACAAAAGCAGCTGTTGGCCCCTTGCTCCATGCTGGCCCCCAATTCTTTTATTTATGCTGGGATCTAACCATCTAACCCACTGCACAGAAAAAGACACCGCATTTACCAACCCCAGCAAAGCGATTCACTGCTGCTGGTGCGGCTTGCAAGGGTCTTGAGGTAGCTGGAAAACCCTCCACAAGTTCAAATTAGTATTATGTATTGTTGTTAGAATTATTTATTAGATATTATGTATTATTAGCAGTATTATTTGTATTCTTCTATCTCATTTCAGTTGCAATCTCACTGTAAACCTGCTGTGGCTCAGCCAGCACTCATCCCGGCTGGATCACTTCATCTTTAACATCCCCAAACTGGTGACATGCACCATGACTTTGGTATTTGACCCCTGCAGCCCCTCACCCAGCAAGCATCTCCTGGGGGCTTTCACATCTGTTTGCAGCTCCCACTGCCCCTGCGTGACCTGAGAAGGGTCCAACTCATGGTGAGAGGGGAAGGGACCTCCGGCAGTGCTGACCTGCCAGGGGCCATCGTGCCCACAGCCTCGCCGGAGCAGCAGTGTCGGGGAGAAGCCTCCTCCCGCCCTTTCTCCATAAAAGATGTTGACCTTTCATGTTAAGCTGGTTTTTAATATAAATATTTTCTAGTATGATTGCAGAGTAGCATTTCTGAAAGGTCAAAATGGAAATGAAACAGCTTGGTTTTACCCAAGACCATTTTTTATAAGTGACCCAGAACATCCCTCTCTGGGGGAATTTTCTGCGTTTTCTTTTCTGGTGTGGAACAAAGCCGATTCCCAAACCCCAGCTGGACTGGGGAGCCCTGCCATGGGAAGGGAGGCCTTCGTGTTATCTTCTAGCTCTTTACAGGCACCTAGTAATTTAGCCATCAAACTCACCTTCCCCCTCTTTCCACCCGCTTCTTCATTAGGAGTTTAAAATACAAATTAGGAAATTACAGAAATTATAGCCTATGGACACCAGGTCACCATTAAGGGCCTGCAGTATAGCACCTATATGCGTGTGTGTACATATGCACAGGAGTGTGCACGGCCCCGCAGCATACCCTCACAGGTACGTACCCTCCTTCCCCGGTGTTTGGGGGTCCACCACCCCTCCGGCCAGTTGGGTGGGAGCACCAGGTCCTGTCTCCTGCACACCCCTCCCCGCTGCCCCGATAACCCAAAATGTCACCCTCTGACCCTCTATCCCTCATACTCCCACACAGCTCTCCAGGGCAGGACTGTCCTTTATTTCCCTATTTCCCTGTAAAATGCCGGTGCTGCAGAGTCTTCTCAGCCCTCCCGCAGCCCACAAAGGCTCGTGGGCGAGATGCCACTACGTGTACAGCGTCAAAGACACGAGAATTTGAAGGGGTTTTGACAGAGCTGAAAGAATACTTTTTTTTTAAGTCATATTTAAAGCTGCCATCAGGACCATCCAGTCCCTCCCCGTTTCAGCTGGTGGGACACAGGCTGCTCTGCGCTGTCCCTTAGGCACTTGCGGAACTTAAGTCAGCAACGCAGCTCAACGCCGAGCAAAGGCAAACAGGCTCACGGCGCAGCAGCCGAGATGTTTCCCATTAAGAGAGGAAAGAAGCTACGCCCTTGTCCATAGCCTGGGTGAGAGAGACCTCATCTGAGCAAACCTGTGCAGTTACTGCCATCCATCTGCAAGAAACATTAATCCCAGCTGGAGAGGGCTTCCCAAGCAGCGATGGGGACCGAGCTTGTCCTGCCAGAAGAGTCGAAGTGACCCCGGAGCATTGCTGGTCCCAGTCTGTGCCAGCAAGCAGGGGCTGGCAGCCTCACACCAACGTGAGGATGTTTGCATGCTCATCGGCATGCTAGCAAACACTTATCACTGAAGCTGTGTCTTTAGCCCAGCAATAAAACTAAGGTAATAAACGCTGAAAGGAACCCAGGAATTTTCTGCTGCCAAGCACCCAAAGAGGAGCTGAGATCCCTCCTGCAAACTCTATAACATAATATCATACAGTAGAGTTACTAGCTTTTTACTAGTACCCTGAAGCCATCGCATTATGTTGCTGAGCTCTGCCTCAGTGAACAGACTAAATTAATAAAACAAGACCAGCAACAGCTTAGAGACACAGACAGATGCAGGGACCGCAAGGATGACCAATAGGCCAAGGGGTAATGGTTTTAAACTGAAAGAGGGGAGATTCAGACTAGATAGAAGGAAGAAATTGTTTACGCTGAGGGTGGTGAGACACTGGCACAGGTTGCCCAGAGAGGTGGTAGATGCCCCATCCCTGGCAACATTCCAGGGCAGGTTGGACAGGGCTCTGAGCAACCTGATCTAGTGGAAGATGTCCCTGCTCATGGCAGGGGGCTTGGACTAGGTGACCTTTGAAGGTCCCTTCCAACCCAAACCGTTCCATGATTTACACCAACAGACAAGAAACAAGAGTTCAGCCCCAAACCCCTCTGCCACTACAGCAGTGATGCCTGCAGCAGGGCTGCTCCACACCGCTGCCATCGGCTGGGGCCGCTCACCGGTCAATGCCACCCCAACACCCCTGCCACCCCAGCAGCGACCTGCCTTCACCAGAAACACAGAATATTTTTATTAGCGCTGTTGTTGCTGCAGTCACTGCATTGCATCCACACTCCCCAGCCCCGTTTCTGAGCACAGCCCGAGCAAAAGCTATTATCTTGCTAGCGATCAATAAATAGATCAAGGGTTACAGCTAGAGGAGGAAAAACCAACGCAACACAACCTTTACAGCAGGATTTTGTACAAAGCAGTATTCCAGGTTGCAAACACCAGGATTGCTGAGCAGGATGCGTTCAGGATCCCAACTTCCACGCAGATATTTAAGCGGTGCCCTTAGCACAAGTGCTGAGATGCTGGGATTGCTGCTAGAAGGAAACCTCTTGTCTTTCCCATCCTGGTCCCACCTCTGCAAAGCACAGCCGGTTCCCAGGGAGCTCCCCCCAGCAGAGACATTCACCCCATGAACCTGCAAGGACGGCACGAGGCTCTGCAAGCTGCCAGGCAGCAGCAAAGCCGGTCTGGGATCAGCGACAGCAAAAAAATACGGATATGCATGGAGAGACCAAGCAAAGAAGGGCTGATTTCCAGAGCCTGGCAGGGAAACAGCTTCCTTAGTTTGCAGCGATGGTTGCTAAAAAGTCCAGCTTCTTTACTGAAATTGCACAATGCAGACACAGCAAGGAAAGAAAGGGATATCTATTTATCCTTACCCATCTATTATTTACGTAGTACTCACAATCTGCTAGGCAATTAATAATCAGCTCCAGGAAAACCAGCAAACCTGTATTCCCCCCAGCAAGCACCTTAACTAGGAGCTCTGCAGCAACTACTTCACTGGCGATAAGGAGATCCTGACATGCTTTTTCTTCTAATTTGCATTGAAAACTAAAAAATTAAAGCTTCCCTTGAAATACAGCTCCAGAGAGAGAAAAGGACTGTATGAAAGGGTATTTTTTCTTTCTGAACTTCCCAAATGGAGCTGTGCCTGGGAAGCCAAGGCTCGCAGCTGCTGCTCCGTGATCATTAATATTGGATCTGGGTGCCCTGGCAAGCGGCTCACAGCAAACAGCGGAAAGCTGGGGCTAGCTTGAAGCGTTTTGTGCTAGTTGGAGAGAAGATTAAACCTGATCCAGGATAAGAACTGGAGAAAAACAATACTTAAGCAAGTATAACACTTTCTGGTACAAAATCAGCCCAGCAAAAACATTTTCCACCAGCAAATTGAGTTTGCGGTGCCTCGGGGTGGCCACCAGCAGGAACCTCCTTGTGGGATGGTTTCCAAGGAGAGGCTCAGTGCAGACAAATCCCCACCTTCATGAGATATTTTCTCATCTTTTCTACTTAAAACACAGGGTCACCTAACAGTGACTCTTCAGCACTGCAAAACGCTTTTGACGTTGACAGCTCCACCCTTCAGGGACTGGTGCCTGTTTTTGTTCTCCCTCAGTTTACAGTGTCAGATGTTTGCCTTAAAGTGTCTCCTGAAGGGCTTCAAGGGGTCAAGTCAAAATTGAAGACAATTGTCCGTGATGAACGCCATATGATGTTACACAGCTGACTGTGCGGGCTGGCTCTTCCCAGCCTTGGCAGCGATGCTAACCCTGACACCAGGCACCTTATCTGTCCCGAAGAAAACCACGTGCATCATACCCAGCAAGCTACCTCTGCAGCATTCCCTTTGCTCTCACCCCACCAAGGGCTCTGCCACCCTCACTGCAGAAATCGCACACCCCAAACGAAGCCGGAGCAATGAATTTGTTAAATGCACCAGAAAGTAAGTGGATGGCAATGGGTTTTGACCCAAAACTTGTCTAGGATTGATCCTTCCGAGATGAAGAGTTAAAAAATTTCAATTATTTGGATGAACCCCAAATTACAAGTATTAATAAAGTAAATACACAAAATAAATTTTTGCTTCAGATTTTTTGCACTGATTTTTCACCTTTTTGAAATAACTAAGCTCACGCTTCTCAACGAGGGGGAGTCACTTTGAACCTGTGAGTGGAGCTTCTTTGAAATGCCTTTTGCAATAGGACATATCTCTTCCCAAAATGCTCAAGTAATTGGAAAATTCGGCAAAGCTTATGTGCAACACAAGCTTCAGCATTTTCTGTCGCAAAAGCATTAGTTGAAAATGTATCAACCTGCTTGGAACAAACCCTGCTGCAGTACAAGGGTCTTTAGCAAGACAGGAGGTGCAGTTCATATCAGCTGCGATCATTAAGGAGGGAGCTATTGCTAAATTAAACATCGGTGATGCACTGATTTGTGCCAATTTAAGGGATGAATGCAGATCAAGGCAATTATATGATTTATCCAAGTTCACTACGGAGTTTGCTGTTAAAGCCAGACAGACCTCCAAGCTCGACTCTGCTTCTGATCATTCAACATCTCCCTGCTGTCAGGCAGGGATGTGTACGGATGTTTTGCCTTTGACTATTTATGTTTCCATTTTGCATTCTTCTTTCAGCACAACATCAAAACCGAAGGGCAGTCTGAACAGCAATCCAAAAGCAAAAATGCAAAGGCATCTTTAACAGCAGCAGCTGTAACCCTCTGAGCTGGAACATGAACCAGGAGCTCTCTACACTTGATATAAGAGGTCGCACTCAAACTTACTACAGGTTTAGAAGGAGCTTCAAAGTTAAATACCATTTCCAGCAAACCTGAGATGAAGCCAAATGTGATTAATCCTACTTTATTAGGGGTTCTGGAAGAAAATTACTTTGCTGTTTACTATAGATTTTGATACTGAAGCAAATTCAGGCTTTTTTTTTTTTTAGAAGAAACAAACAACAAAAGAAACCAGCCGAGTTGCATCTTAAGCTCAAATAGTCATCAGGAGCAACAATTAAAATTCCTGCAGCAGGAGTCAAGCTCCACTTGCAGCCCAGGGTTCTCAGCCCACAGGGGTATTGATTAAGAGAATCAATTTTGCATATAAATTAAAAAAGGCATAATCATTAAGGCATATAAGATTTAGTTATAAGGGCAGAACTACTATGTCATGCAAAGAGACTGCAACAGGCTGAGGTTCAGGAATGGGCTGAGATTTAAGGTGGGGGAGAGATTCCCAACACCCGCTGGCTCTCGGTAGGGCTCAGTAGACCAATTCCAATAAATGCCTTGATAAAACAAGCCAAGACCTCTGTGGCAAAGCACGGGCATCTTAAAGGCCTTTGAAAATATGGAGCATTTAAAGCTTGACCTCTCCAAGTACAGGTTTCAGTGGTCACAGCCACAATTTAAAAATATAAGTGAACACTCTAGGCTTAACTGTTGTACACGCAGAAGCCTTTTCTGTAATGAAAGTGGTATCAAAGGGCCCTCTGTAAACAGGCATCCTCACAGTGCTTTCCACCTTCCCCTCCCAGCCTCTTTCTATGATGCTCCAGCGGTGAGAATCCACATCAGCTCCTACAGGTCTCCTCCTCCTTACGGAAGCTCTTTGCTCACAGACCCTCCCTCCAAGAAGCCTTCAAACCTCTCACTAAAGAATGAAAACAAAATAGAAGGGAGAACAGGAAAGAGAGGTGCCAGGCACGACTTCATCCTGCTGATTTTTGCACGTTTCATCACTACTTTGCATGCTGTCCAGCAGCCACCGTTGGCACATCCGTGAGCGCTACATCCTCACCCTGACCAGGCGGGAAGGTTTAGAGGCTTAACACATTTCTGGGAGGACAGCCTGGTGGGATGGGTAAGCTGCAGCTAGGCAAAGTGACAGCATCCCAGTGCATCTGGAGGCTGCAGGATCCCATCCCCACTTTGCTCCTCCTGGAGAACTGGGAATTATGACTTTTGGCCAGAAATAGGGGTGGTCTAGCTTTTTCTGACCATGCTGTCACACCAGATAACAAGTGTGCATCGAACCCAAACCCTTCATAGAAATGTTTGTGGCAAAGATGACATTTCTGAGGTCCCCTTGTGACAGCCTGGAAGGTAAGGTCCTCCCTGGGGCCAGCACCCCGAAGAGCCTGGCAGCCGGAGAGGAGAGCCACGAAGCTCGCCGCCCACCGCAGCCTCAGCACAAGCGCTAATTGCCAAGCACAGGAGATATCTGTGGCAAAGCAGCACTGCTGTCAGCACGGCTGGATGGATTATAGAATTAAGATACAATGGTCACAGCTTTGATATTTCTAAATAAAACCTCTCCAGCAGACAGCGTAATGAAGAGCGCTACCTTATTAAAAATTAAATAGAAACAGCAAATTACCTCTAAGCCATTTTACAAACATGCATTAAGCACTCTGACAAATAGTATATTAATAAAACTTACCAGCAGTCTGCACAGTAAGTGAAAATAATGTTAACAGCAAAAGTAAATAAGACTTTTTCCCATTTATGTAGCGATAAGAAACTGATGAAGTGATGGGCAAATGAGTTAAAAGCCAAGAGGAGAAGCAAGACTTGAGATTATTAAATCTATAGGGCAGACACAGGCTTGGTTATTTTGGCCAGGAGTGAAGGGGACGCTTATGGCAAGAGCGGTGGTGGAGCCCCAGAGCTGCCATTCAGGGGACCCATGGCAGGCTGGAGAAAGGGGCCAGGAGGAACCTCGTGATGTTCAACAAGGGGAAACACTTGGTCCTGCCCCTGGGGAGGAACAGCCCCATGCCCCAGCACCTGGTGGGGCTGACCGGATGGAAAGCAGATCTGCAGAGAAAGACCTAGGGTGCTGGTGGACACCAGGATGAACATGAGCATCCTCCCTGCGCAGCACTGGTGAGGCACACCTGGAGTGCTGGGTCCAGGTCTGGGCTCCCCAGTACGAGAGAGGCAGGGACATATTGGACATACTCTGGGCATAGTCAAGCACCAGAGTAGGTCACCCAGAAAGTTTGTGGAGTCTTCCTCCTTGGAGATATTCAAAATCCAACTGGACACAGTCCTGGGCAGCTGGCTGTAGCTGATCCTGCTTGGGCAGAGGTGGGACTGGACAATCCCCAGAGGTACATCCAACCTCAGCCATTCTGTGATTCCCTTAAATAGGCTGTCCTCTGCTCCAGCAGGAAGGATGGAGAGCTGTCGCTTTGCTTGAACCATTTCAAGCTTTCCAGGTTAAATTGTGGACTTCACTGGGATGAAGACAAAACTCTTCAAAGGACCTTGCACAAGGCTGGAAAAGCCATATTTGTTATTCGTGTCAGGCTGTCAGAGAATAGCTTGTTTTGGCCAGGTCTATAACACAGAGCTATCATTAAGGAGACCCAAATACGATGGATGCCTGTGGAAGGGGTCGGGGAAGCCTGTGCAATACCTATTATACCTATTTACCCAGATCAGGGAATTACTTCCAGATCTCCAGAAAAGAAATGCTACACAGGGACCAGGTTCATATAATCCAGCTCAGACTGTTAACTGGAGCTATCTCCTCATACCACAGAGAAAATAAACTCTAAATCTGGTTTCCAATGGCGCTAGTGTCACAATCCCTTCCCCGCTTTCCGACACAGACTCCTGCAGTATGGTAAGTGACAATTTCCAAGGCGGATATTAAAGTAGCCTTTCTCAGAAGCTCACCAGCAGAAGCCAAGGAAGATTTCTTGTGCCAAATCGTTTTTCCTAACAGAAGGTAATTATTAGCTCAATCTTGCCCAAACGCTGTAGCAGCAAGAAGGTCTCTGGCAGGGGGAGGCTTAAAAAAAGAATTAACCGGTTGAGGGAAAGGCAATCGTGATCTTCAGGGTCTGCAGAAAGGGCTGGAGCCAATGGGAACCAGCAGAGATGTTTCATAGCATGCATAAAATATATATGCACATAACATCTATGGAAATAAAAGACAACATATGTGTGTATACACATAACTTAAAGCTCAGATGCATTTTCCCAAAGCAAAAGCACTGCCATTGCTCTTGCTGCGTGGTACACACACACACCAGCCTGCCCTTCGCAGCAGCTTTGGGGATCACGAGCCCCATGGAAAGGATCCTGTCCCAGCAGCATCCCACCACACCTAGCTCTGTTCAACTAAAGTCATATTAAGAAAAAAAAAAACAACCAACCATGTTATTTCACCAGGTTTTCTGCCTGCTTCAGCAGTGCCTTGTCCCGCTGCAGCGCAGCAGCAGGGGCTGCTCAGAAGTCATAAGTGAATATAATAACTGTAATAAGTTAATGAAATAACCATGAACTCTGAAAAAATCCCTCTTTTGTTCCCAGCTCGCTTGGTTATGTCAGCGCTGATCAAAACTGAGTGATTGGCAGGCAGCTGATTCTGCTGTCAGCTCGCATGTGCTGCACGTGCAGCTTTCGAGGAGCCAGCCCCCTCGCCGCCGGTGCCGGGGCTACCACAAACTCGTGCAGATCGTGGCCGGTCCCCTGCTTACCACGGTCCCGAAATGGTATTTGTTCAGCTGTAAAGCTGGCTTTTGAAAAAATAATTGGGATATCAGCAGTTTTCATTTCCTGACATGCTCTCGCACACACCAGCAATAATACACAAAGACAAAGAGCTGCCCGTGCTGGAAAGGCAAAGGAGAAATAAGGAAAGTCCAGCAGGTCCTTGAGCTCAGAGGCAATTCGATGTGCCATAGATTAGATCTCACGGGCTGCGAATGTCCTGTCAATGGGAATAATCAGTAAATCAATAGCTGCCTTTTTAAGTGAGTCTTCCTCGCTCACCCTGGCAGGGGAACACCGGGCCCCAGCCAGCCGCTCGCTCTGCGGGCAGGGACAGAAATCACCCAAGGGGGACAGAGAAGTCGTCCCCCCTTTTGCTGACATGGTTGGTCGGGGTTTTTTTTTTTAAACCATCCCTTCCCTTCGCTCCCCCCCTTCCCATCGCTCCCCCAGAAGGAGGCTTGCCACAGTAAATCCCACATGCAAAAGGTGGAAGATACTACCACCACTGTGCAGACAGTTAAACACTTTCCTATACCTAGGTTTACACCTAGAGTTTTATCTAGATTTTTTTTTAAACAAAAACCCAGCTTTCTCCTGCTATTTCCTTTTTTCAGCACCAAAATGACACCACCACTAAAACCATCCCTGTTCCTATCAGGTTTCCATCAGACTCAGGCAGCACGGGTTATATAGCAACATTGACAAAGGGAGAGCATAAAAGCATCGCAGACTTTATTCTGCTAATCGCTCGGAATTCACACAGGTGCTGAGAGACTCACTGGAGCAAACTAGCTGAATAGCAATGGTTTAAAATAGTTGTTCTTTGTAACAGATAATTGATCTGCTAACATTTGCATTTTTCCAGGACTATTGCAGTAGATCTCTCATCTGAATATTTCTAAAGGCTAAATCCTCTCATCAGATCTGCTGGGAAACCCCTGGATCTGCAGATTAAATGGGATATTATCTCCAGTGTAAGATGCAAAGGGAGATGCCGAGGAGTCGCTCAGGCTTCGAGGGGCTCTTGGTGACCGCAGCCGTGGCCTGGACTGGAGATAAGGAGCATGGCATGAGACTTGGTTGAACCCTGGGAGATGAAGCACCACAGTCAAAACTTCCCATTTTCCAGAGGATGGGATGAAAGTCCAGGCAGATGAGGCCCCACTGTCAAAGCACAGCGAGGGCACAACACCTTCCCCAGCCCACATCTGGTTGCATTTGACAATATGAAATAGGAGCCATCCTTTTTGGCAGGTCCTTCTCACCTCCTGAAGAGCAGGAGGGCAAAGCAACAAACCTGTGACCAGCCTGGGCAGCATCCTACCACCAACTTTGGCTTTTTTCCCCTCCTCATACAGATATTACAGCTGAGTTCACATATCGTTTTCCACTTGGAGCCTAAAACTTGGTGCCTATGCCAAAACCAGGCAGGGTGGCACGCGATGCCATGCAAACCCTATTTGCGACCCATGCAATCTGCAGTTTTGCTATCAACATCATCAAATGCCCAACCGTGCCAGGAGCCCCATATCCCAAATTCCTGTCATCATGAGGAAAAAAAACCCAAATCTCTCCCCTCTTGTTTTTTCTTGAACACCCCAGAGGGCTCTCTGATAATACATCCCTGACGCCCCGTTTTCAGGCTCGCCAGTGAAATTTCTCTTTCGGAAACATTGCAGCCAGCCAACTTGTGAAATATTGCCAGCAAACCAAACCAACCCAGCTCAGGGCTGGAGTTTCACTGTTCTCAAGTCATAGTATGTGAGAGCAGCGAGTGCTGGGGCGGATTGCTCTGTGTCAGGTTAGCTCAGCCCTGCCAGCCTCACCAAGAAACTCAGCTTGTTGCCGGCGCTGCCGAATTGCTACAGACTCAAAGCACAATTTCGGCATGCTGAACCATCCCTCTAGGTCAGAAAAAATAACGCTTTCCTAGGGGAAAGGAAAAGCCTGGGTTTTTTGTATGCCCGGTGAGACAGGAGCGGCTCAAGCACCGCGCTCTTCATCCCAGCACATCCACAGGGCACGGGAAGCTGAGCTCAGCTCCCTCCACCACCGCTCCCGGAGCGGCCAAGTTCAGAGCCCTTCACCCCACGCAGGGAAACGATGCCCACAGATACACAAGCCATCCCGCTCCATCCGTACCCACATATTAAAAGCCATGGCAAGCGATATTCCCAGCTGACACCGCTGCTGAGTTATTAACCCAGTCCCTGGCACAGCTTTCGTCCCAGCCCACAGGCAATTTCTCAGAGAGCTCCCAGGCTGCAGCCGCTCATGGCCCAAGGGACTAGCGTGTACCCCCAGGGTGGTACCTGGGGTGCAGGGGGGCCGGATTCAGCTCTCCCCTCCTTCAGTCCTGTGTCCAGAAGCATCGACACTGGCAGGGATGTGCCCTGGGACCGAGAAAGGAGGAGCCATCCTTCCAGGGCATGCATCCCATCACATTGTCTGTACAACAGGGTCTGAGGAGAAAAGGGATACCCCAAGATTTTCCCAAATGATGGACTTCTGAGCCTAATAATGTATTAAAGTGTCCTGTCTCCTCAGAGACCAGGAGGAGCTGGGGAAAAAACCCAAACAAAACCCTCCCCAGGCTGGGCAGGTACTGCATCTCTCAGTTCAAGATTCATGAAGGATCAAAACTCTCCCTGGAATAAGCTCTCCTGGGAGGAGCTTTGAGCAGGGCTGGGTGGGCAGAGGCAGCAATGTAAATCCAGCCCCAAAAGAGCCAGGGAATGGGCAAAAGCAGTCTTGGGGCAGTTGGCAGACACCGGTGTCTGCCACCAAAACAATGATTTCAAAGGATGCAGAAGGTTCTTGGGGTTGATATAGCTAGAAGTCTTCCTTTGCTTCTCCAGTCACCCCAGACTCTCACTAAGCATAGCAAGACAGGGAGAGTATTTGCTTCAGCTGCCTGCAAGGACACTTCACTTTGACATAGGGGATGGAAATAGTCAAAGAACATACAAAAATCTGTGTCCTTGACTTAAAAAAATGTACCCCTTCAAAGGGGAGAGCTGGGGCAGCTGAGGAGTTGCCCCAGGAGGTGCAGCACATGGTAGCTGCTGTCTTCATAAGTCTTGCTGAAGTCTTCACCATGTCAATAGGGGCTCGTAGGCTTGTCTGGCCATTAGCAGACCTACCATCAAGGACTTGAATTTCTCTCTCTGCTCAGGAGAGATTCTACCCAGGAAATCAGCCCCTTGATTGCAGCTGAAGAACTTCAGCAGAACAGAGGGGTTTCCTCATCTGCCATGCAAAGCCATGAGCTTGCAGAAGAGGTGCTTCCCTGCCCAGGGAGGTCCAACCTCTTTGCTCCTTTTCTTTGAGAGCATGGTTTTAAAGACTCCTATCCTGTCTTCTTCTGAGCCTCTGCTCCAACCACAGCTCTTGGGCCAGAATGAGAAAAAATATATATTAAAACTCTACCTAAGGGACTTAATACCTCCTTTGAACTGCTTCCATGGTTAGTATTAGCAAACCTGGAGCTGGGCTTTGCTTTAAGACTTGTCCTGGGTTGCCCTCCTTTAGGCACAGAGGGAGTCTCTCTCAGAAAGCAGTGTGTAAGATTTGGAGGTCAGGGCATGTGACCTTAGTCTTGAAGCCTTTGAAACGAGAAAGAAACCAAACAGCTCTTCAGCACGATGGGAACCAAAACACCGAGAGAGGATCCCGCAGCCGTATCGGGCATTGCCACACAACCCAGAGGTGACCAGGGAATTATCTGGGGGGCTGGAGGTAAGTAAAGATACTTGACCAGCCTTTTTGATACAACATTTCCCAATGATATGATTGCATATAAAATGTCGTAAATTCAACAACCTTCACCTCTAAGCCACACTGACACTGCATTAAAAATGCAGCTAACTCCTCTTTGGTGAACAATTACCTCATTCAATGGTTTGATTCACTGATCTCTTAATGACAGTTGTTGTTTTTTTAATGTTTAAAATATGAAATAAATGAGCCCTGTCAGGCTGAAAATTCTGGGTAGGCTATAGTAGCTGTTTTCAATAAATAATGATGAGAAGTTTCAATTTACCCATCATCTGGCATATCACATGATGAGGTTGTCATCTCCTTTCAAGCTTAAAAATCCATTCCTAGCCATCTTGATAACGTCATTAAATATTGTGGCAGAGGCACTGAAGTTGCTTTTTAAAAGTAAGTCTCGCTCCATCAGTAAATAGCAGTGCTGAGGGAGAAGCACAACCATGAGAGGACGAGGCACCACATTGGTGAAGAGCCCCACATCCCAAAGAGTCGGGGGCTCCTTACCTCTTCTCAAAGGGTCTGCCACCTTCCCTACCCATCCTTGCTTTGGCATGAAGATGCAATTATTTATTCCTCATGCCCTGTTCCAGCAGGGACCGTACAAGCTACATAGGGGAATATCCTGGAAAAAAGAAAACGCCCCGATGCCACGAATTGGCCAGGACCACGGCAGCAGTATAGAAGCTTGTGGGCAAATAGCTCTGCAAACGGGTGCTCCCGAGCCTGAGCATTAATTGCTCGTCTGCAACACAAAGTTTCTGCTTTGCAAGAGCCCTCTTGTTATATACAAAGAGAAAAAAAAATATTCTGGTTTTGGTCCAGTAAATAACATCCTTTTGTTTTTCTCAGAGTGTTTTTCTTCAATGAAATTTGTCCGCATAACAAGTTTACCCCATCCCGCTTCCAGAAAGAAGAGTGCCTGCAGGGATGGCTGAGTGTGCAAACCCGCCGGGGACGCAACGAGGACGAACAAGCAACCCGAAAAAAGGCCACCTTATCCCTGTATCAAAGGGGGAGTAACCTGAAACGCAGAACATTACAAAGAAAATATTAATGAGAGAGCAACAGCAGCAAGTGGCAGCGCTGCTGGACATCAGCACACATGGAGAGGGAAGTCACCCTCGCCAGCTTCAGCTCCATCCCATGGCAACTGGGCTCTCCCCACCAGCCCCAGCATCCCTTAATATATCCCACGCCAGACTCTGGGAAGGCAACGAGTCATCCCGAGCTCTGATCCATATGCCCCACTACTGTTAGATTACAGTCGTTTTCCCCACTTAAAGGCATTCCCTTCCATTCACAATATATCACACAGCAGCAGGTTGCATGCGCAGCATTGCACATGCAGCTCGCGGGCATCATCTCGTGCAAATCTCTTTAGCTCTGTTTCATCCAGGCAGCTTTAAAAAAAAAATCTTAGCAGATTATATCAAAGGCTTCATCAGATTCCTATTGTCCTGGGTGCACCACATAATCCAAATGGTTTCAAAAGAAAACTGCTACCTGCTGATAGCCAGAGTGGCTGCCAGTTACCAGATGTCTGGCTTTTGTTGTCTATAACGGGTATAATTTTTGCACAAAAATGGAAATGGTTTCATTCCTGCCGAACAAGATGCACCGTGGATCAATTCTTCGCAAAAGGCCTTTAAGAAGTCTGCACGGACAGAAATTTTGTTTTAGTGGGATGATTGGTTCTATTTAATTTAAACCTGTATTTATACTGAAAATTCAAATAATGCGCCCTACTTTGCATTTCAAAAAGAATCTCAGTGTTTATGAAATCACTTTTGAGTTGCAATTACAGTTATTTGTCTCTGGGACACACAACATGTAATTGGGTCAACATTGTTAATGAGCTAGTAGCATTATTGTTAATGAGCTACTAGTGTTAGTTTCAATGTTTCATCCCCAGCAGGCAGCAAATACAGTATGTTAAGATAGATAATTATGTTAATGTTACAAATATCCACAGACCAAAGAAGTCATTAAAAATATTAAACAAAGAGGTTAAGCGAGACAATTGTGTGGAGCAAACTCTCCGCAGCAGCAGGGAGGGACGGGCACCGCTCAGATGCAGAGGTGTTTTCTCCCAGCACCCTTGAGCACAGGGAACAAACCCTTCGCTCTGTTCATCACTGGGGGCCGGAGTCGCCCCGCTTCACGCAGCGTGGCGGGAGTTTCGTGAAAACAAGACCTTTGTTGCAGGCACCCACACAAAAGCACATAAAGAGGGGAAAGACCTCCCGAACATCATCTTGTACACAAAGATGTACCAGCTCTGCGAGGGCTCCTGAGCATCGTCTTGTACACAAAAACCACTTGATGGCAATGGTAACATTTTAAGAAGATAGACCCCATTAAGAATGAGAGCCACTTTATTTTATTCCTATTAAGCATATCACCCACTCATTTCACCTGCTGTCCCCTAATCCCCATGTCAAAAAAGCTGGTGATGAGCTGTTCCCCACTGACTTCACCAAACCACTCACCAATTTCGCAGGTTTTATTTCAGGAGTCATTTTTGCCTTTAAAAAAATAATATATGGACCCAAATACTTCTGATGAAGCTCCAGTACTTGCAGCTGGTGAGAACAAATGAAGAAGGAAAGGTCTGTGGCTCTCCCATCTCAGGTCAGGACAGGGCACCAGTGGGGGTCTAGGGAAGCAAGTGTTTTCTATAAGCTGCAGTCTCTACAGGGTCCTAAAATGCAAGAGCTTTCCTGACACAGTCAAGCAGGTCTCTAAGGGTTTTGTCTCTAAGCCAGACCATGCAAAGGGAAACGGGAGTTAATTTGTCTCGGACAAGAAGCATATTTGGAGGACCTTAAAATAAAGTGCTACAATGTAGTACTCCGGTTTCATTCACTTAGTACTACACGTGACAGGGAACGATTGATGAAAAAATGATCAGTCATGAAAAATGGTTGAATTATGAAAAATGAGAAGTTATTGAGGAATTAATGAAAAATAGTGGAATTGATTGTATTTTGATATAATTAAAAATATTAACAGAAAATAATTAGAATGCGTAGATGGTTATAGCCAAGAGCATCTGTGGAGAATGCTATTTATTTGGCAATGGCTAAATACCAAGGAATTGAAACCAAACCACTCTTCCCCTACACACACATTTTAGACAAGGCTTTCAACCAGGCCCCGTTGCCAATAACAGAATTGTACAGTTTTTCTGAGCACCACTGCAAGGGATAGAGGTGAGCCAAGCCCCCAAAAAAGAAATCGAAACTGAGAAAGTTAAAACAATTGATCTCTAAAGGGGATGCTAATAGCTGCAGCCTAAGTTCCCCAGAGATTTTAATTGCTGCAGAATTAAACCCTCCAGGACAACCTGGGGCTCCCACCGTGTTCAGATACAAAGCATAGCCTCCAAGTGCTTTTTTCCAGAAAAAAAAAGCTAAACACGAAGGAGGAGAAAGGCTCCACACCACCATGAAGGTACAAACAGGGTACAAACTCAATGTCTCCCTTGTTAGGGCAGTCATTAGTAAAAACATCTAACCTAAAGTCTTGCCCTGCTCAAAACTCACCTGGCAAGGGGAAGCAAATGTTGCAAGCACATGTATATGCTTGCTTTACACAATTACTCACAAGGGCAGTGCCTTCATTCCCAACCACCACCATTCACCAGTCTTGTCTAAGGGGTTATCCTGGTGGGTAGTCGCTTTGCTCCCAAGACCTCCGCTCATTAAATGATTTAGTCCTGGATTAAGACACCAAAAGGCAGGATCCATCTGCAAGCTGCTTACTGTTTTGCAGACTGCACAATGGGGTCCTTCTTTATTCCCCCTTCAGTGCTGTAAGCACATCCCCCCTCTTCCCAGGGCAGGAGATCCCAGATTTAAAACACAGCCTTTCATTTTGCTTTTCAAGAAATTCCCTGGAGCTCACACAGCATCTCCAGCTTCCTACAGCCACATCATTAGTGCCTTCAAAAAAAAAAAGCATTTTCTTTTTAGGGTTTTTTTTTCCCCTCCAAAAAAAAAATAAACCTGGAGAAACAGGATCCAAGAGACCAGCCGGAGCAACAAGTCAGCATGGGATTGAAATGCCACAGGGGGAAGGAGCCAGTCGTGCTGCATCCATAGCCATGCATAGACCCCTGCTCCAGAGCCCCCCGACCCACCTGGAGGTGGTTGTGCTTAGCACCCCCTGAATTTCTCATCTGGAACAAGTACACTTGTGTGAAGGACTCACAGCAAAGAGATTTTAATTTCTCAGCTGATTTAATCAACCCAGATTGAAAATTTCATTATTTAAAAGAGCAATACAGAAGAGACAGGCTGTTTTCAAGGCCAGGTTCAAGGTTTTCTCTCCTGCAACGTACAATTGTACTGGTTTCACCTTGGATAGCCCCTTAGCCTCCATTTTTTACTTTTCCAGGATACCCAGTAGCTCAAGCCCTGAGGACCCCAGGAGGCAGCAGTGGCCAAGCACCAGCCTCAGCAAAACTATTTCAGCAGGTCCCTTCCCACCTCCATCACCCCAGTGTTGCCCTCAGGCCCTTCCCATCCCAGCTGGACCCCGAGCAGAGCCAGCAGCACAGGCTGCACTGGAGGATCCCGCTGCTGCTCAGATCATGGCAAAGGAAGAATCAGAAGAGATGCAAAACACAGGGCAGGAGGGGGGCACGGAAGGACTCCTGCAGAGGGTGAAGAGGAAAAGCTTTGAACTCATGAGTCTCCCATGCTGTAGTCGGAACTACATCCCCAGAGGAAGGAAAATTCAATGTATAGGACCTTCCAAATTGAGCTTTTGGAAGGAATGGATAATCCCCGCTTTCAAATACCAAAATAGTTGTCGCATGATACTCAGCTCTAGCAACACCGGTCTCAGCTCTGGGGCGAGACCACTGGATTGTAAAGTGGGCAACATCAGGCATTTAAGTAAGGAGGAAAGTGTGATCTGGATAACAACAAATCTAATCTCTCACCAGAGCATAGAAAGAACAATTAAAATCATGACAGTATCTGGAAAACACGAGAAAAATATAGTGTGGGTTTTTCCAAAAGAACATCATGCCAGTCCAGCCCCATACTGCTCTTTGCTAGGATAAACTATTTCCAAGACAAAAGCAACATGGCAGATACTACCACTCAAGGCTTAAGAAAACATAAAGCATCTCATATGTAGTCACAGGGAAAACCATTAGTAAGACAGCAAAAACAGTGATTAACACAGACTTTGAGAGGGACTAAACTGGAAGTTTATCACGATGGGCTGTGCTGGAAGAGAGGATGGAGGCTAAAGCTGAACCTGGAGGAAAGCCAACCTGTGACTGCTCTATTTAATGTTTGTTTTAATGAACTTAATGGAAAAAATAGAAGCACAGGGATGAGTTTTAATGGTTAGTTGGGAAGCATCAACAGTGTGGAGAAGGTTCAGAATATTAGACACCGAATTGGAAAAATAAGGCACAAATTAATAGCATAATGTGCAAAACTGGTATTAACTACAGGGATTCCAGCTGTAACAGAAGAATTGAAATGACTACCTTGTCCAGTGTATTTCAGGATCTCACTTGGCAGCCTACAGTTTTCTTGGAGACAGACCAATGGGCACATTCCTCCAGGAAAACTGTAGGCCACCAGCACGGTGCACCTGTGAAAAGTATCAGCGTGATCCTAAGGCACATCAGAGGTAATCCACACAGTATTTCTAACTTGCAGGAAGCATTCCTGCTATGGTAAGAGACAGTGGTGGGACCCTCATGAAAAGTCACTGGTCAAACTGGCCCTCCTGGTGCAGGTGAGATGGATCCAGGCTGGACCAAGCCCACAAAAGATCCATCAGAGCCATACAGAAGATGTATTTACCAGTAGATGCTGAAAAACTCAGCCTGGTCATCAGCAGAGTGACATATCAGGACATGCCTGACCAATTCTTACAATTACACTTCAAAAGATGATAATCAGATGGGAAAAATTAGCACTTTTGGCTCAGAAAGAGTTGCTAAAAGAAAAAGATGTAGACTTGCTACCAATTCACAAAGTCTTCCGATTTTAAAACAAATTTAAGTATTAAAGGACCTGGGTTCTGGTTCAGCCTTCCAGTAAGATTAGTGGAGAAAAGAAACCTAATTAGCTTTAAGGAATAGCTCAATCAATTTACAAAGCAGTTTGTGCAGCAGTGTTGGCCAATACAGGAGTAGACACAAATGCTGTTTTCCAACCCTATGTCTTAGGTTCCTACAACCTGATATAACAACATTTAATTTGGGATTGGAAAAGAAGCTCAATGCACAGAAGAAAGAGGGAAAGAAGCCATAAAGATGATAATCCTACAAATGCGGGCTTTTCTCCCCTGTTAAGTATAGCAGCTCTACATGGAAGCCATACAGCAATGTACGGACTTGCCTGGTTTCACCGGGGCTGCAAGGAGCACGTAGGAAAATGCATGCATACATTGAAAGATGGGAGAGGGAAGAGAGCGCCCAACCCCTTACAGAAGGGACAGCCTCAGCGCTGGGGTGATCCTCCCCCAAAACACTGCCAGCAGGGCTCAGGCATGCTTGCCTAGCCCCTTAGCGCTGGTGTTGAGGTTGGCCCACAGGACAACATCCTAACATGCCTTTTAGTGGTAGACAGAAAATCCACATATAACAAGAACTGAACAGGAAAATCCCAGGATTATCCCAAAGGAGACGCACGTAGCACAGAGACAAGTCGCTGACAAGTTGCAAATTTATTTATAACCTGACTTTGGGGGAAAAAACCCAAAAATCTCAAAGCATAAGTGATATGACCCATTCCTCACATGGTTAAAAATAAATTCATTCTGCTACTGAATAATTTAGTGACTCATCTTTGCCAAGTCCCAGAGTACTTTTGGAAATAAGTCAGAAACACTTTCCCCATTAACCTCCTGCAAATGCAGGTTTACAGTTCATAATCAGACCTAAATATGTACAATTACTCAGCAGGAGATTTTAAAAGGAGTCCCCACCACAAACATTTGTTAGGTGGCAAAAGCAGCCAGGCTATCGGGCACTCAAAGAGGTTTTTTTGACCATAGGACATCCCCGGATCCATGTCCTTCAGCATCCCCACAGGTACATGTGTGAGGAGGGATGAAACGGGAGATTTAGGGCAGAACCCGTCCTTGGCATAAGTCACCAGTTTTATGGTGACATTTTCAGCCTCCAACCCGGCTCTGCAAGATCATCCGGCTCTGCAATTAGCGATGCCGATGGCGCACCTCTCTTCTCCACAGCCTCAGAGATATTCTTAATGGACAAAGTTTCAGCTTCACAAAATCCTCTCCTATTAAATCTAATTTAAATGCATAAGTTAAGATTCCTAAATAGACATATTACAGAGATTTAAAAAGACAGTTAATGCATGTTAAATATAATCAATTCCGGGGGATGAATAGTAATATGTTTTAGGAATCACAGCATAACAGATTAAGATACATAGCCTATTACTGATCTAATAATTAAAAGACAATTACTGCCTATTTAAATCTCAGTAAAATGTGTCAGAAAACAAGGCTTTCACTTCAAAATTAGATATAAAGGTATCCAGCAATTTAAGTGCTACCATTTTTGGTGCAATTCAAAGGAGTCTCATTTTCAGGAACAGCAGAGCATTCCCTTTGAGGCACCCAAACTTTCTCAGGCAAACGAGGGTGCCTACATGACCCCAAATCACTGCGAGCTCTTCAAAATTTAGGCTGAGAGAATAAGTTTGGTTTAAGTAAGTGCCTCATCACTTCGGTGTTAAGAGAAATTCATATACCCAATACAAGTTGCCAATCAAGATTTGTTATAACAAAATATCCAAATAAATAATTGCAAGAGTTTAGCTTGAGAAAAGTCAAATTTCCATGGTAGGGTCTCACTTGACCCAAAGCTCCAGCAATGAAGACCATCCAGAGAGTCATCTGTCTTCTTGGCCGTGTATCTTCCCAACGCAGTTTCCAATTTATTTCTTTGGCATGTTTTGATTTACCAACAGCATGCAACACACTTTCCTCATCCACTGAAACTCAACGGATTTAAGTACGACTTCTAAAATATATGATGTTCAAATATTTGGGAAAATAAATATCAGATGGGAGGGCAAAACATGAATAAAAGCAAGGTGAACACACGGGACAGTTTGTCAAGTGCTTGCACCCAAGTCAGGTGCTGACCACACACGGTCAGATTTGGAGCAAGGCTGAACCTTCAGCTGTGCCATCAAAACAGAGGCACAGATCCATAGACATTGCTGCTACGAGCAGGGAGGAGCTCCCAGCAAGAACCGGGGAAAAGCCACTTAAAATAATTTCTTTGGGGTATCGTGGTGGCTATATCTTAAGGCAACCACCACAGGACTTCAAATGCTTTCATTTGCATCTTCAAACGGAGGGTTGTACGCTCTCTTATATTTCAGGACTTGACAAATCTTTTCCTTTCTGCAAGTTTTTCTATTCTGTAAACAAACAGCTTGTTTTAGCTTGAAGAAAATGTGTTACAAGTAACAGCCTTAATAACTAAACTTTTCTTTGCTGTCCAACATTCACGTGGGAGACGCCAATGAGGAAGCCAAGGGAGCACTAGACAGGGAGTCGTTAGTCAAGGTTTGCCACATATGAAAATGAGTGACTCATGTAATGTTGATTACAACATCTACAAGCTCATGGCTGAAGACAGCTGCCAGCAGCACAGCTCTGCTCCTGTCAGGTTTGGAGGATACGCACATCCCTGCAATTAGGCTGAAACGTGCGCCACGCAAAGAGAAAGGAAGAAAACAAGCAAGCACAAACACCTGATTTCAGCTGAGAGGGAGCGCATCACACACCTCACTCTGGCATCCACTCCTGTTTCAAAGTTCACAGGCTGCAAGAGAAGACCTCAACAGCCAGCCCAACCTCTCACAGCTCCACGTGGCCCTGCCAGCTCTGCTTGTGAACCTGGTGACACAAGGGACCCACTTCCAGCAAACTCAAGTCATTGGCCAAGTAGAGAAAGACTAGGAGATTGTGGGACCTGGCCACCATGCCAGTTCCTGGTGGGCTATCCATGTCCACGGAGAGGATCTCTGCCCACCACAGGGCTGCTCCCACCTCGCTTGCCTTCACAGCCATGCAACACAGCAGTGGAGAAAATAGTACAGTTTTTCTGCCTTTTTTTCCCCCCTCCTCTGCAAAGAAATAGCCGTGAACTGACAGTCTTGAGACTCCTTGGCAGAAGAACCCAACAGGCAGCTCCCACTCCAGAGCCATCACTGCAGCCTCTCTACACTCAAAACAATGATACCACACACCCCAGGTAAAGTTCCAGAATCTAAACAGCATCTGGCTTTAACAAAAAAGAAAAAAAACAGTGGGCAATTAGAAAAATCCATTTACCTCCTGCATCAAGGCAGGTGCCATGCTGCAGCCCCAAGCCACCAGCTCTGCCCTGCTCCCCAGTCCTCATCCCTCTTGGCACATGGCTCCTCACAAAAGGAAAAAAAGCTGTGAAACTGCAATTTTGGATCCTGGAGAGAGAGGCTTTTTTGCAAGTAAGCCATCCTGTTGCGAACATTCACCCCAAATTTGTCAAAAGCTTTCTGCTGTTAATTGAAGGAAGCAGAAATCTGTTTGCTGAAGCTCCATGAGCAGAAAAAGATGTCAGATAAATTATTCATCGTGAATTACTCACTTGGCTCTTGTTAAGAAATTACTTGTTTTCACAAAGCTTGCATCAGATTAATTCCTTATTTATTTAGATGTCTTAAGCTGGCAAACAGATATGGATACTAAAGATGAGGAATCTATTTAAAAGCCTTCTTCATTCCACATCTAATCTGCAGGTGACCACTACTTGAGCAAATTAGCAAAACCACTCAGTTCCAGGGCAATGCAGAAGGGTGCATTTCCAGAAACAGCAATCTTGAGCAACTTTATTATCATTGCAATTACCTGCAAGTGGATTAACAAGTGAATCGGGCTTCATTACATTAGCTTGATATTAAATAAGTAAGTTTCAATTTAATAGGCATACTAATTGGTCAAAATTATAGGAATCGTAAGAGCACGATATCAGAAGTACCGGTGCACAGTTAATAAAGCATGCTTAATGCTACCTGCTACTAAGGAGGCTGCGATCCCTGTATCAGCCTGACATCCTACCCACTGCCTGTTCTGGTCTGATTTACCTTAGAGCAGGCAATAAACACATTTTCACCCCCCCCCAGGGCATGGTTCCTGAACTTCAGGTGATTGTTTGGGAAATACATAGCATTCCATTGCCCACCCCACTACAGGCTTGCTCGGGGCTTGAGTTCAACAGGAATTTCACAAATAATTCAACATAATACACTAGTTGCTTCTAAAGAAACATGCTGCAAACACATACGTTAAAACAGTTATTCTGAAAATTAAGATAGCAGGGTTTGCTTTCAAGGTGCAGCTGCTTTCAGAGATCAGCTACGGCACCAGAAACCCAATATTTTTCCAAGATTCTCTCAATCTATCATTCCCAGACACTTCTGTCCAAAGCTTTTTTTTTTTTAAATGATTACTAAGCCATTTTATCCACAGAGCTAGGACTTGAGCATTGTTACAATATTCACTTGAGATTCAGAGACTGCTTTCAAGTGGCTGCCCTCCCCAGCAGTAACTCCTCTCCCTGCTCTCACCATTGCAGCTACTCTTGTGAAGAGATTTGCAGCCTGCTGCTCCCATTCCTTTCAGGCACATGGGGGAGAGAAATTAGCTGTAATTCGCTGTTAGGAGAAACCCGAGGTGCTGTAACATCACCATTATGTAAGGAAATCTGATACAAAGACGCTGTAGTCTGCAGCTAAGCCTGCTATAAATGTACCTGTTAAATCGAATGTTGCAGACCGATGTCTCGGTTGCACGGTGGCTGGGGTTGGTCTGCTGGGGACCAGTGTTATTCCCAAGCGCCAAGGGAAGTTGGCTCTCGAGGGAATAATAGCTACTCTTCTGCAAACCACCAGGTCCTCCATGCATCTCCCCTACACGCAAGTTTATAGCATGCAGAAACGCTTAAGGTATCCTACTTCTATAGCTTGAAATTTCCCCTTGCTGTTCTCTCATAAGCCCAGTACCACTGGGAAGGAATGTGGCATGCTGATGAGGTTGGGTGCAGTAAAGCTGGTTCAAGCTTCCAGCTCCTCCACGGAAACTCTGTGGGGCTGTAGACAAGTCCCCTGGAGCCCTTTATCCTGCCAAGCAGGAGGGCAGCAGGCACCCAGGATTAGTGGCCATGGTGCCACCCAAATTAGGTGCATGCAGTCACCTTGGCTCAGGCTGTAAGGTCTTTCAAGGCTCGCCAAGGCATATTTTGAGGCAGCCCAGGCCACGCTGCCCTCACACAGGTCGGTCTGTGCAAGCCTGCTAGCCCATTGCTGAAAGATGCCACTGCCTACCTACACCTCGGTTCCCTCCGGTGTCGGCAGCTAACAAAACAGCCGCTCCCAGACTTTAAAACCATTTTTCCATCGCTGCTGAAGGTGCCCGAGTCCCCTGCTGCTTCCCGCCCAGCCACATCAACCTCAGCAAACGGGGACCCAGAAAGCTCAGCTGCTCGTAAGGCATCCTCTGCTCCCTGGCATCTCTGGGCCACCTCTAAGACAACATCATTCCCCAACTCTGACCTTCCTGCCGCTTTGGGTGGAGAACACAAGGAAAGAGTTGCCTGGTTGCTTGGGTTTTCATCTAACTGAGACCGACCATGGGCAGTCCTGCCTCCTGTGCAGCCAGAGGCCACCTCTGAAGCTCAGATGCTGCCTGCACCCCAGCGCTGCCCAAAGTGCTCTGACCTGACGCTCTCAGCCACCGCACAGCAGAGCTGCTCCGCTTTGTGCGGTAATTAAATATTTATCAGACCAGCAAGCAGCATTCCAGCTCCGCAGGCAGGGCAGTCAGCTGGGATGTGGGAGAGCTGGGTTCAACACTGCAGCAATTAATATTTAATGAGCTGGGTGAGGTAGAAGGGCTTCACCAGGAGAGACAAAAGGCCACCTCCATCCATCCCTCCTGCCCTGGACTTGTGTTCAGAAGAACCCGCTCCCAGCAGGCCTGAACCCTGCAAAGCTGCAGCCTGAATCATGAAAGGCACAACGTGGGGGGCATACCCAGGCACCCCGACTTGCTCCCTGACAAGCACTGAGCCCAGCACCAGGATGGGATTTAGTTTATCCTGACTGAGCAGCAGTCCCACTGGGAGCATGCATGGGAACAAGGCGCACACGTGGGAAATGCTGGAGTTCACCAAGATACCATTTAAATTTGACAGAGGGGAAAAAACACAACTTCTGTGCCCCATAAATACAAGAAGTCTGCCTGACTGGCCTTCATGGTAGCTGTGCTAGGAGAAAAATGCTTCATTTAGGTCCAGTTTGGGTTCAGCCACAACATGCTTACCTGCAGCAGACCCTGGATGGCTGAGCAAACAGCAGCAGCAGCAATGTGTTTCTGGCACTTACAGGCTGAATACTGGGCTCAGGTGTCTAAAAAGTTGGTTTTAGGGATGTTTAGTAGTTCTAGTTCTAATATTGCCTCAGCTTTTTGCCAGTCCTAAAGATCTCAACATTTTTCAAATGTTTACCTCGGTCCCCCAAGAAGATTTTGCTGTCGCTTTAATTGCTGGGAAGCATATTAGTCATTAGTCTTCCCTGCCCAAGCAATGAGTGCCTTTCCCTAGCACTGCCTGTATAGCTCAAGAAGTGTTCGGGGATATTAGTCAAAGAAAGGACTCACATGAATATTAACCGTCATAATTAAGTGCAGTGAAGTTCCTCCAGATTTGCAGAGAAATAACTCAGGTCTGACTTCTGCCTGATAAAATTTAAAAGCAGTTTTCCCTCAGATCTCCCAGCTTACTGTTGAAATCAAGCTCAAATAATACTTTAATGGCTGCACAACAGTGGTTGCTTCTTGTCCTAGTCTCCTGACATTCCCGTAGAGTTTGCTTTTCCTTGTTCCTTTAATACCAGGAGATTAAGGATGCTGCTTGTACAGCAGCACAAGTTGTTCAAACCACACGAGACCGTACACTCACATCGGCAAAGCTTCCCAGTCCAGCAGCAGATTTGGCCCATCTCAGAGCACGGTTTTGGCTGGTGAGGAGGGCAGTTTGGCCGCAGACGTGCTCTGAGCAGCTCCAGCTCTCTGCAGTTCCTGGAGCACAGCATGTTTTCCACAGGCTCCGGCTGATACAGTGGACATTCACTGAATAAGCGTTAATTCTCCTCCGAGGACCATCTGCTGAGGACCAGCTCACAAACTCCTCTCGGAAACCAGGACAACAGCACCATCTAGCAGAGCAGCCCAAAAAGTGCTGGAGGGACTCGCTGCCCATGAAGAAAAGAGGGTACCAGGGCTAGGGTGATGGCAAGACAAGGACTTTTGGGTCCAGCCAGTGATGACCTTGCATACCAGCATCCCCATTTGCTTCTCCAGACACCTGACTCAGAGCCCCAGCATCTGCTGTTTCTTCTTGACTTCTTCCAGACCTCTTATGGTGCTTCTATGCCAGACCATAATTTTTCAGCATCACCCCAGGAGAGGGAAACAGTCTCTGCCTTGTACAGCTTACCTCACACCTGGGATGTCATTATGTCGCACAGCAGTCATTACTGCAGAACCACAGTAAGCACTTGCCTGTGGCATAACCTCGGTTCCAAAAAACCCCCAAACTTCCTACAGGTGGAATGTTCTTTAGAAACTAAACCAGATCTGTCCCTCAGATCAGTGAAGTCAGGGTGGAAATAGCCCAGGGAGCTGCAGATAAGCCAGAAGGGGGAAAGAAACCTTCTCACCAGTATCTTCTGCATGGCATTGTACAAAGGGTGTTTGCAGCTGGGCTAGAATTTCAGAGGGAATCCTTCAAAAAACCCTGTTTTCTGAACTTTCTCTCTCCTCTGTATTTTTCTCAGAAGGGAACTCCCTCCCCTTTCCCCTCAACCTCATACAAGACCCCAATCTAACACTTATTACACAATGCAATTATCAGGAGCATATTAATTCTAATAGCCTCTAGACGTTTTACTCTACAGGAGAGTAACTTGAAGCTGGCTTCCTCACACCATCCAGTTCTGTGGTACTCCCCAACATTAGAAACTGGAAGAACAGCCCTGCTGACAGATAACTTGCACCACGTAGTAGAGACATGAGGAAGGCTGCTGGATCATACAGCCAAAAATAGCTTTTGCCTCCCTCCTTGAGAGCGCAACACATCCCCAAGGACAGGAGAGAGGGGATAGCAGAGAGTTATCCAAAGTTATTAAGAGGAAGGTGCTTCAAGCAGCAAATTTCTTCTTTGGTCCAGTTTATGCGTTTGCATGGTTTGTGCTCATGGACAACTACAAACTCTAATGTTCATTTTCCTGTAGTATCCCCCTGAACGGAAAATTGATTCCAACATCTAAAGCTCTGAACAGGACAAATTGTGAGAAATTGTATCTCAGTATTGTAATGAATGGAAATTTATACTTGCCAATCTATTTTGTCTGTTTGGTTTTTACTCCCCATGCAGGGAAAATAATGGCACTCTCACATCAGGCAAACATCAGGTTCTCTTCAGTCCCTTGTAATTCCTTTTGTGATATTGCTCACACTCATAAGATGAAATCTTTGTTGATTTTATGCTGAAAGAAACTGGTAATCACTTAAACTGACTTCCACATTTTATAGGGCTGAGCAATTCCTCTATTGCACCACAGTTTGGGATGCAGTTACAGAATTTATTTTAAGAAATTAAGCTCCAGGTTTGATCAAATCTCATCACAACCCTAGAAGGACATTCCCTATGTTAGTTACCCTCACAGCATGATAAGTGCCTCCTCTGCCTAGTCTGAAATTACTGGCTTCAAGCTTTGTCTTTAGTGATACTTCTGATTTTTATGATGCATTGTCCCCATTAGAAGTTACGCCTTCCTGGGAAGATTATAACCAAGTTCATCCATCTTTTTCTTTCAGGAAAACCAAACAGACTTTTTTCTAATGGAGCACAAACCACTTTTCCAGGGCTCTTTTGGTCCCTTTCTGGCTTGCTGGCACCTTTGGGAGTCAGACACAAGAGGAGGATGCAGTGTTACTGTAACAGCCTTGGCTGATCCAAGTCCTGTGATCTGTTCAAGTCTTGTTCTCACAATGGCATCACTGAATGGGGCACCCACTCGGATCCACAAGCCTGGTGAGAAAGTTATTTTCCTTATACAGAAGCATCCTGAGATTCATGATTTGGAAAGATAAGTCAAGTTCTAAAGAGGCAATTTGAACACAACAAAATATTTCAGAGACATACATAGAAATCTTTTTTTTTTTAAACCTTTCATCCCAAATAAAACATCTCAGAAGCCCTCAAACTGAAATGTTTTGTCCTGGTTTCCTAGAGTGAAACAAATACAATTTGTTCCAAGTCATCTCAACACAAAATTGCATTTCCCTAACCTTAAATGCCTTTACTCCAGGAGCCGTAGCTGCAGTTCCTCATCTGAACAAGCTCAACAGCCAAGCTCTCCCGTTAGGTGCCACACTCAGGAAACCACAAAACCTGCCCTTTCGATGCTTTCTGGAGGTTGTAGTCCCAGTCTCATTCTCTCTTCCAAACTATGCATCCCAGAATTAATATACCCCACACTTTACAGAAAGCCTAGTTGGTCTGCCCGCCTTCACAGGAGTCATATGGTTTTATTACCGTCTGGGTAATACAGCCACATCAAGCAAGCCCTGTCCTCCAAGAAGGACGGAAGCTAGAACCATCTTCTTCATTTTGCAAGTCCCATGTGCTAGAGAAGCACACCTTACCATTGAAGGGAGTCAAGTCCCAACAGAGTTTTTCAGCCAAATAGCCGAGAAGTGCAAACCAGGTGGAAAATTAAATACTTAAGTTTTCATTAATAGAATAAAGATTTTGGAGTAAGCAGGATAAAGAACCTACAGAAATTTCAGACCTGCAGGGAAAAATCCCTACAGTAAAGGGAGCCAGCACCAACCATGCAGCAATAGCTTTGACCACCTGAATGCAATGGGGGCAATGTGGTTCCAAATCCTGCAAGGAGGGACTGCAGCACTTGAGTGGATTCATCAGCTTGGTGATCTCTACCCACCCTCAGTCTGGCTCAAAACCAGGGAGAAAGACTAGTAGGGTGCTCTGGGGACCCACAGCTAAACCCCATGCAGGTCACCTCATGAGGGACCCTACTGTCCCCATCAGCCACCCTGGTTTGTGGGCCAGATTCTCCCACATGTCAGCAGCAAAATTGCCTATGAAGGCAACTCAGACATCCCTTCCCACACCACCACCTTTTCCATGTCTTACATTAGCGTGGTACCACCACACAAAAGCCACAGGTCTGTAGCAGCTGAGCTGGTATTTGTTCATCTCTCCTCTGTACATTTTCCTCCACTCTTTTGGAGGAAAAAATTCATCTGAGGCTGGTTCTACTGAATATTGAAACTCACAACTTGTGGAGGAGCCTTTCCCATGACAGGAGTCCCCCCTCTCAGGGAAATGAGATCATTTCCAATAATCAGTCTGGGACAAAAATCAGGATAAAATAATTTCAACAAGAATCTAATTGAGTCTTAATGACTTTAAATGTCAGGTCTATAAAATCTCTGTCTTGGGGCTCCCCTTGTTCCTCAGGGCTGGAAAAGCAGCACACTGCAAGATGTGAAGCCAAACTGCCTTTCCCATGCTGCCCATTCCAAACCATACCTTTCCTACAACCCTGTTGCAATAAGGAGCCTTCCTTCTGCCTGCTGTTCGAGACCACCACACTAAGAAATGATGCCATTTGAGTCAGATTATAGCTGGATTTTTAAAGCAGGGTCACTTAGCTCTAAGGCCACTATGAAAATACACATTCTTCACCAGTGGTTAATAAAGATAATGTGAACTCATAGTTTAAGGTGAGAGGAGGAAAATACTCCTATCCCTACACAACCACTGCATGTGTAGCAGTGTACACCAGTGCTGTAACTGTTAAAGAAGCAGTCACTAAATCAGCGATTGCCCATTGCTGGAGGGTAGAATGCCCTCATGCTCCGGCACAGAAGATCCTGGTTAAGGGATAGGACAACTAAACCCCTGTATGCCCCAGTACAGGACTCAGCAAGGGCTGGACACAGCAGTTGGGTTGCTGTGGCAAGAGCAATGGATGCAAGATACACAATTCTCACACCCCCTTCTCCATTTTGGGACCCCCTCTCGAGACCAAACTGCACATCTTCCTTCCCAGCTGCCACCTTTCCTGGCCAGAACTGCTGCCTTGATACACCTCTGCTCACAACTCTATTTCAGGAATTTTTATTTCAGCTCAAGAATGAATTTATTCTTTCATAGCACAAACAGCACAGCTATTTCAAGCCTGTCTACGTGATTTTCAGAAGAGACCATTTTTATATTTGAGCAGATTGCATCTGCTCTGATGGAGGCACTAGGTTTACTAGAAATAGGAAACAACACTAGTGTTCACACACACATTTCCACCAGTTTGCCACAAAAAGCACACGGCAGATAAGTACCAGCAGCTCCTGGAACAGCAACAGAAGAGCCTAAATACGAGAAGTTTTGCAGAGATGACCCAGAAATAATTTTTCATCTGTAGATCTGTTGTCCTGTGCATCCTTGACCTGCCCTGGAGTCTCAAGCTCTTTTTCTACCTGCAGATGCCCTTCTCCCATAGAAAGTTAATGGCATAAGGCTTCACCCCTTTAGGCACCTTTCCCTTTCCGTGTAAATACATTGGGGCCTAGAGAAGAATTAAAAGACGACCTTCAGCTTTGGCATGCAGTCCTATTTCTCTCCTTTCCCAAGGAGAAAAGCCACCAGACCTACAACACACTCATTTGAGCTGCCTGGTCCCAGAAACCACTTGAAGATCACCTGACAACAGACTCCAAGCATTAACATTCTCTGTATTGGCAAAACAAACTCAGGCTGAGATCAATTAGCTTACAAACCCCAGCCATGCTTGGTGCAAGCAAGATCAGGGCCAGAGCAAGAAGCTTTAAGGCTGCCCAAGGTGCAGATGATCTGGGTAACAGAAGCTCACACAAAAAACCTCTTGTCATCCTGCCACAAGACCACACAATTCTTCAGGACAAGCTCTTCTGGGCAGCACTCTGGAGTCCTATTCCCACACAGCACAGGCATACCCAACTTATCCAGAACAGCCAAGCTGTCTCCACAGCATGTAGAAAAGCCAGCAAGATCCCAACAGGGGATGATGGAAGATGGCTGCAAGGAGCTGTCAAACGCCAAGCAGAAGTCTGTCATACAAAAAACATTGCTTAAAGATCAACCATCCTTCTCCTTTCTTATGTCAGAAACCACTCGTGCATTACACTGATGGGTATTGACATTTCGCTCTGCTTGTATCTAGTGTTAGAGCAGCACATTTAAGCTTCTGTAGATAAGGTCGGGTTAACACTGCCATTAAAAGTTCCCTCTGCCCCTTCCCCTGGGGCAACGGGCTTTCAGCCTTGCTCTAAATACTTTCTCAGGGATGAAAGTTGACAGAAGTTGGGGGAGTTTGTTTACAAGTGTTTTCATCGATATAAATTTGACCATTTCCTCTGGTAAAAACCTAAGCTACAGAAGCTTCTCAGATGTTTCATGAGTTTTATTGTTGTCTATGCATTTCAGATCCGATTCCAATAAGCTGAGCAATCAACTTTGGATTTTGTGTTATTTTGGAAGCAATTCAGAGGAATTCAACTGCTGAGATAACAAGACGTAAACAGGAGAAAAAGGTGAAGTGGAGGTTAGTTCCTTAAGCTGAAGTCTCACCAGTGACAGTTGTCTCCCTTTAAATGAGCAAGACCAGCCAAGTGGACCAATATCAAACACCTGCACGCAGGAGAGCTTCTGCTCTCTCTAACCAGAATGCAACTGGTGATCAATTTATGCCCTCTAGCAAAAGGGTTTATCTTTTTTTAAACTACAGATTTCATATATTATCTATACTGTGTAAAATAACTCAGGAAAACTCTCCTTTGCTACACAAGCATATGACTTAATCTGAATCCTCCTCACCTCTTCCCATGCTTTCCATTACAATCCAGATAGAGACCAGGAGCATCCATAACACTCCCATCACTTCTCAATCCCCAGTCAGTCTATACTGTCCACATGGAGTTATAGGTTTAGACCCCACGTAGTTCAGTTATTTGTTTCATGGAGATCATAACCTATTGGCCACATATTTCATCAGTGCCCTTTACCTTCTCCTGCATGTCAGAGATCTGAACCTATTCCCACATTCGTTACCATTTATCCCACTTTCCCCTTTTATGCACTTCCATAACAATGTTTCCATACATTTGCCATTAAGCTCAAGGTTTTGGGGGCACTCAGTAGGGTGCTCTTCCTCAGTTCAGTTCCCCCCCCCCAGTACTTCTCATTTAATTTCCATTCACTCACATCCACAGTGATTTAAGGCTTTAGGTAACTCAGCCTTTAACAGTCCCAAAATTATGCATCAGTGGTCAATGCCATTTTCTTTCCTGCACAAAGGAAGCATTGATAGAACCTGACCAGTTGAGCTGATAGATTTCCAACCAGTCATCACCTTTTTGTCTATTGAAATGAGGTCAATATTCAATCATCCAGAGTTCAGTACACAATTTCCACATTAGAAAAGCATCATATTTCAAGATTTCTAAGAAAGCTTTGTCACTGAGGGCCTGAGAGGTCCAGCAAGTGTTCCCAGGTTTAAGTGGCATAAAAACCTCAGATTAAATTCCCCTATTTTGGACAGAGCCTAAGAGTTCAGCCAGTCAGCTTGCCCCACAGCTGATCCATGGATCTGTATCAGTTACCCCATCCTGGGGTTACTAACATCAACCATGATTTTCTGTTCAAAAAACCCTTTTGACATGCCACAATTTTTGAACAGCCTATAACACTACAGCAGATAACCATGTCTCAAAATATCCTTACTCCTCATCCAGTCCCTACGAACAAGTTGTAGTCACTAGACTATTCCCCTACCACATAACCCACCTCACCAACCACCCACTGCCTCTCACACCAACCACACTGGATTTCTTTTCAGATGTGAACATGCCCAGTCCCTGTTAATAGTCACACACGACTTTCATGCTGCTCTGGGTTTGACTTAGTTTTGTGCTCAGGATCTTGAGGTTGCCTTCTCCATTGAGGCAGCCAGTAGACCACACCATTTTCAGGTTGCTAGTTGGGAAACCAGTGAAGTGCTGCCCGTAAGCCTGCTACAATCCAAAACCCAAGTATTGGTATTATTCCCACACAGATCACTCGCTGCTTCAGTCATTCACCACCTCTACAGTCATCTTCTTCGCCATCCTTCTTTTTCACCCTCTCTCCTGGAAAGGGCTGGAGCTGAGCTGAAACAGGCTCCTGGGCCATCATTGTCCCCCCACCAGCCCTGCTGTTTTCCGCAGCTCTTTTCCTCCAAGTGCTTCTTACAATTATGTTCTGCCAAGCAATTACTCAGCACCTATTTATCTCTTCCATACTTCCACTCAAGGATGGAAAACTTTCGGAGATACTCTGCAGTTTTGTGCTTATCAGAAAAAAAGATAAGCTTGCCATGCACTAGGCAGAAAGAGTATGTTGAAAGATACTGGAAAATTGCTTGTGCTAACTTCTGTGGGCCAGATCCTCAGCTCCTACACAGAGCTACACCAGGTGACAACTGGTGAGGACCTTGCTCCTGCCCAGCAGTTTCTCCAGGCAAATAGCCTTTTTTTTTGGACAGGTCATGTAAAATAACATTAGATCGTATATCACTACTTTCAGTATTAATCATCTTTACAGGCAGGGTGAGCAAATGGATGTTTTACCCGGGCCACTGTATTCCCAGTAGGAGCCTGTAATACCTCAGTAACCAGGACCATGGTCTGACTCCCCCCTCATACACTCATCCACCTCAAGAGCAAACCCATAGAGCTCAGGGAAAACACCAGGGTACAAAACTAGCACAGAAGGAAATTCAAGCCCAAAGATACTGCATTACAAGGGGAAAAAAGTCAATAAGCATCTATTACAATCACAGTTGCACCCATGTAAGTCAGGAGCAACTCCACTAAAGCCAGTGAGCCCAACTGTTCTCTGCCCGAAGCACAGATATTAATTTAGACTCATGCAACCCAGACTCAGGTTGTTAATCCTTCTCCTGCAGTGACAATATAAGATAAAAGAAGCAGGAGAAATGTGCAGAGCAACTGCAGCCTCTGCAAAGCTCTTCACTCTTACCTTGCAAGCAAGCAGCAGCTCCTCACCAACCCAGGGAAGAAACCAAACCACCACAGCCTTCCAGAACACAAGAAGATCATGCCCCCTCCCTACTCTTATTAAATAAACTGACTTAATTACACCCATGTGCGCTGAGTTGGGCCCTGCCTTCATTCCCCCAGGGCAGAGCAGGATCAGCTTGTTAGAAGCAACGAAGTCAACCTGATGGCCAAGCAGGAGCCCGATTCCAAAGTACAATGTCAGGTCACCCTTGTTAAACGCCACTTCCCTTGAAACAGCTGGCGTTCTCCGTCCCCAGAGCATACTTTGCTCAGAGAATTTTTGCTATGAGAGTTTTGATGCACAGAAAAAAAAAAAGCACATAACACCTTTTTTTTACTTTTTTAATTGTGCATTTTGAGTTCTTCCTCTGCTCCCTGTTTCAGAGCTGGTAGGACATGTGCCGACCCTTCCATGCATGTGTCTCCAACTCCAAAATGCAAGTGGAGAGGTTCACGGGGATCCAGATGCTGGAACTCAAGGGACACATGGGGTTATTGCTGCAGCAATGCGACCGGGCTCCTTTCCCACCAGCTTTCAGGCTGGAAAAAGCAGTTAATGGCTTCTCCTGCCCGGTGTCCAGGGGCTGCTGGGCAGGGAGGGATGGGGGACAAGCTGCATGCCCCAAACCGCGGTGTCTTATAGGAAGGCAGACACCTGTCCATATGGTAAACAAGGGTTTGGGTTACGCTGAGACTGATGGAGATAACATGACCCAAAGCATGAAAAGCGCTCAGGAGCTGGAGAAAAGACAAATGGAGCTCCATGAAAATTAGACAGGAAAACGCTGTTGCACTCAATTATCCGCTAAAAAGCAATGATCGCATATTTGTATTACACTTATTAACGTCTTCCTCACCTCTAAAAAATTGCACCCTGTCCAAAGAGTATTAACGGTGTAATACATGTTTGGTTGCTACGTATGATTACTTTTAATTTAGCTTCTTTATTTTACTGAGCATCATCTAAATCACTCTACCAAGTGCTCGCCCGGGCTGTTTTGTTACATGTGCTGTGTATTTAAGCTAGTAGTTACGGATGGAAAAAAAAACCCAACAGCTTTTCCAGTTCCTTTCAAGTAATTCAATCCCCAGCCCCAAGTTAAATCAATTAGAGCCACGGTACTGGGATTTGTCACACACACTCACGTAACTCCAAATGGTTTTGTTTTCCTCACATTTGCTGAGGAAATGGGAATTGTCTTCGGAGCGGGAGTCAAGAGGAGCTTTACCTTGTCAGGAGTCTTGTGGCTGTGAAATACAAGTGAAGCCACTGCCAAATTTTAAAGCTTTTCCTCCGGCCGGTCTCTGTCGCAGCAGGTTCCCATCAGACCAGGGGCTTTTTGCCCTTTATGCTTTCCAGATTTCTCCCCCAGCCGCCAAAGCTGAAATTTGGTGCTGCATTGGAGCAAACGGAAGACCAACAAAAGCGAAGTGATGCTTCACCCCTGCAAAAATTGGCTTTTCACTCATTTTTGTATCCCTGCGGTTCAGCACTGCTGACCCACGACTCCCGGGGTGAACGCTGTCCTTCCAGGTGGTCACCGATAAAATAGTTTGAGGATGTGACTCCTACCAGCCCTGCAAAGATCCCTGCAGAAAAAGGTCTATTAAATGTTGGTTGTCACATAGCATTTGGGGGAAAAACATGAAAACATTATCTTTTATAATAAACAACTTTCCAGCACATTGCCATTAACAATTGCTGCTCTATGGAAGGAATTATTTAAGTGAAATGGTAAATGAATTCCGTGTATAATATACATTTCCATTAAATATTTCTGCATCACACAAGCAGTTTTAAGCAAAAGAGTAAGTAAACGTTCCCTGTGCTTATAATACATTTCCATTAAGTATGTCTGTAAGGTAGAGATTTTTATGATGATTATAGTGATTTTTCCTTCATAAAAGCTCCATAAGCATTTTTAATCCATTACAGCTTGCGAAAGCGCATATTTACATTTATAGTAATCCAGAGTTTTACTTTGTGAGGGGTTCTGCCATTTGGGGAGAAATGAGACCAAATAACCCCTTCCTGCAAAAATATTGCTGAACTCCGCGCTCGGATCCAGGCTCGCCCCAGCTGACAGCAGCAGTCGGTTATTTTATATCAGCCGGGTTTATCCACCTCCCAGTTAGACTCGTGCAAAGCAGCCCGGCTCCACCGCCAGCATCTGCTGATGGGCTTTTAGGAAGATGTCCGTGGGAAGCAGGAATTTGGCCCATTGTATACATTTTTGGCCATTTTCCCATGGCAATGAGTCGTGCAGTTTGTCTGTCAGATCCCTCCTCCACCTCCCCGGTGCTTCTTGCCCTCCCTCCCGGCAGAGCTGGGTGGTTTGGGTGGGCTCAGGCAAGCACCCAGCCTACGGTGCTAAATTTAATGGTAGTATTTACTCCAAATGCCTTTTTTCACTCATTTAAATGAATGTGGATCAAACTACAACACCTCAGTGCCTTCCGTGCAAGGGCAACTTTACTACCTGCAGGTCCTGAAGTTAATGGGGACCTTGTGCTATCGGAATAAATAAAATATGACAACTGTTATTACTGTTATGTATGAAAATATACGTTGTGAAATGCAGAGCGGGGTCCCAGGCTGTAGTTACCTCTGCTTTCTTTGCCTTTTAGTGATATCGTGTAGAGCCGCTGCAGGACCTCTTCTGTTTATGGGAATTATAATTTTTTTACTGACTCTGGGAATACCCTAAAGCATTAAAAATAGGTATTTCATTATTTTGCGCTTCTGAATAATTTGTAGATGTTTTATGCCGTGGAGTTTGTCCATCTGGACGCCAGCCTGCAGCCCCGGGGCGGGCTGGGAGGGAAGCCAGAGCCAGCCCCGACCCTGAGGACTGGGCAACAGAGAGATGCTGGAGGTTAAATGAGCGTGCAGCTATTAATGGATATTATATTACCGTGTCAGTTGGGATGTTTTTCAGGAATGAACGGATATCCTAGTTACAGGCTATGAAAAGTCCGCTGTGTTTCTGATTCCCTTCAAAATATTTGTGTATCTATAGCCTGGAGAGAGACCAAGCTTTGCTGTGCCTCTCATAAGGATTTTTGTTTCTGATGCCCTGTAGCATGCCCAGCACACAGCTCACGGAGACTTTTAAGCTCAAACTACCCCAGCAAGCTGAGCTGAGCAATATTCCGTGGTTTTGCTTATCAAGGCCTCCAGCACTAATCCTCCAGGGTGCCTCAGCCGTGCTTTTCCCACAGCCGCTTCCCGACGTGGGCTTGGAGAGAACCCAGCAGCTCAAAGGAAAACAGAGCAAAACCCTGAGAGCCTGCACCTTCTGCCATGCCAAAACTTCTCAGAGGCATGAATTTCTCATCAACGGGGGAAAATACAAAGCTTGCGCTTGAAAACCAGATCCGGGTTGGCGGCAAACTTGATCTAACGTGAGCATCTCTTAGAAAAGCAAGAATTAGCTGAGCTTAGCACCAGCTTTGGGGTTTCAGCCTGAGCGTTGCCCCGAGGCGTTTGCAGAAGTCGGGGTTTTTCCGGAAAGCACGTGCCCATCACGGAGCGCAATCAGGCCGAGCTCATTAGAGAGCAGCCGGATGGTTGTGACGATCGTTGAGATGCAATTTCCAATCCCGCGAATCCAATCGCCCATCAGTTTTAATCCATCAGCACGACGCGTGGGTTACACGCCGCGTTACAGCCTCGCTCCGCTGCCAAGCCTTGGGATTCGCTATCAGCACAGATTTGCTGAAGGCAAAAAAACCTTTGAGTGCCATCTCCACCCAATACTTTAATAACAACTCATTTCTCCCATAGACTTCTCGGTAAGGGGCTAATACATAGGTGCTATGGACAACATGCTGTCCTCCAGCTGCCGCTTGTTGCAGAAGAAAGAGCAGGAAGAAACTGGGCCAAAGCAAAAATCATTATTCTCAGGGGTTTTTTGAAAAGCCCAACCTATGGAAACCTTCTTGCTACTTTCCTAATGTAGTCAGGGTATTTATGCAGTAAGAAAACACTCAAAACATACCTACTCAAGGGTGTATATGCAGTAGTATCATTTTATAATGTAACAAATGCTTGGTGCCACCAGGAAAGGATTTCACCACCGACCGCCTTTCTTTCCTTAATTATTATGGGAAGCGTAACCCCAGCCCTCTCCAAAACCACTACAGACAGTAATTATTTCGAAAGGAGAAGTGGCTGTTAGGTACCAGCAGCTGGTGGGGTGGAGGATGGGGAGGAGAGGGCGCGCACGTGTCCGTGCCCTCGCATTCGTTTGGGAAGACGGAGAGGAAAAGCTATGGCTCAGAGGAAGTGCACCGGGGATGTCTGTGTGTGTTTGCACTCATTCTTCACATTTGTTAAAACAATAGAGAAATGTTTCCCTTTGGAAAAAGTTTGTACCTCCCATTGTCTTTATTTTTTTGCAATATCGCTTTTGTTCCTGGAAGAGGAGCAAATGATGGAGTGCTCTGTCAAAACTCGATGAATTGCTGGTTCCTTTTCTTTTCATTTAAAAACTTAAACTGCCTTCTTTTTTTTTTTTTTAACCTCCCTCTTCTCCTTTTCCAAATCAAATAAAACAAAGAATTGCACGCATCTATAACCTTTGGTTCTGCTGTCACCGACAGCCCATAACAGATACCTGTGCAGCAAAAGAAAAAGTTCCCAGTTACAGCAAGAAGACAGAAGAATCTTCCCTGTCTCTGCTCAAAAGTCTCAGCATCATCCCTGAGCAACGCCCCAGCCAGGGGCTTAAACCAAGAGCATATTCAAATGGGGTTAAAACTGAATAAAGGTGGATTTAAAAGCCTGTTAAGGGTTGAGTAGGCAGCAAAATGCTGCTGGTTTATCAAATTCCCACCCTGACACTGTGAACATTTCACCAGCTGGTTGCATTGCCCAGCACATCGGGGTGCAGGTGAGTAACCCTACGAGAGGGCAGAGGTGCAGAAACGCCAAATCTGCCTGAGGAGGTTACAGGGGGGGAGTGCAGAGGCTGGGGACGTCCGTATCTATTGCTCAGCAATTCAGCCCCAAAGGGGCATCTTGGAGGGACAAGGGGCATGGCAGCTCCCTGGACAAGCGAGGGGCGATGCCACACAACTCCGCAGCTTCCTCCTCCACCCCCGTTTCCCCCCGTTCTTCCCCCAAAATTGCCTTTCAGCACAGACGCGTGCACGCTGCGCCCGGGCTCGGAAGGAGCAGCTGCCGCCGATGAGCTCACCTATATTTATGCAAATCGCAATAATTACCATTTGATAGCACTTGCCAATGAGTCTGATTACATGGCACGCTGGGTGATGAGTCCCAGCTCTCGCAGCGGTACCCGGGAGCGGAGCAGGGACCTGCTGCTGCCTGCTCCAGGCGGTCTGAGACCACGGGCTGCCTCAGGAAGAGCATGAGAAGCCAGGGTACGGCCGCCTATCAACCCCCTCCTAGCCTCCAGTAAATGCAAATAGCTCTTACTGTGTATAAACACAGTTACTTGGGTTATTTCGGACTGATTTGTCCGTTCTGGGAGCACAGGAGTCGTGCCAGGCTGCGTGGGACTTCAGGCTGTGCGTTCAGAAGCTGCTCAGGGCAGTCATTCCAGCCCGTTGCTGGCTAATCGCACTTGTATTGCTTTGAAAAGAGAGAAAAGGTTTGTTATTCTGGACTGCAAAGGGCTGCATGTTGTATCAGCTCCCTACCAGGGTGTAACTATCCTGGCAAGGTCCCACCAGGAGAGGCTTCCTCGTTTCCGACAGGCTTCAGAGCTGATCTTCATCACCCTTCAACTTCTGCAGTAGCTGTGAGATGCACAGCTCGGCGAGCTCCTATTTCCCACTTACTTCACCATCAGAGAAGATATTTCATGGAATCCCTGTTGAGGATATCCGGGACCAGAGCCATGGGAGACGGTCCCCACTGCAGGGACTTGGAGAAACAGTGGGGCCAGTCCAGAGAAGGGCCGTCTCCCAAAGGCACCTCGCCCGGGCTTGAGCACCCGAGAGATGGACAGAGAATCACGATGTTGGAGGACAACGCTTCAGTCTGGGCTACTCATTTTCTCAATGAGATTCACTGGGGTTTGTTCGGTTTTCCCAATATTGTACATAATAAGGCCCTAGGTGCTGTTGAAGGGAGTAAAAACTCCTGTGCTCACAGTTACAGCTGAGGAAACTAATATTTTGTGTGATCTTTTAGGTAAAACATGGCCTTGGGAAGAAAATGGAAATTTTCATAGCATCATCTTAGAAATTTCCAAGGCTTCAAATTAAAAAAAATCAAAAATATGAAACATTTCAGCTGGAGAATGCTCTTTCCAGGAACATGTGATTCCTCAGCGCTAACCTTTTCTCCTGAAACCTGAAAAAAAGCTTTGAGGTTGGTCTTTCAAAACCAGATTTGCTGTGGGTGGGAGTGTCCAAAGCGAGAATTTCAATGGGAAACCCCACAAAGCCGTTTTCCTTTTCCATGTAAAAAAGAGACGACGGCTTTCCCAGGTTTAATTCTGTGTTATGATGGATTGTGCAGGCGTGCATACAAAGGTTCACGAGACGACGTGGGCTTTGCTTTCTGCCTTTCCCCAGCAACGCACTCGAACAAAGACTCTTAGCCAACAGCTGCCTAAATAACATAGCAGGTTCAAACCTCCTTCTGGCTATCGGCAGCCTCACGGTACCCATCCCCAACGCCTTGCACGCAGCTGTAACACTTGTCCAGTTTATAGCCGGGATTTCCAGACCTTAGATTTAGGTGTTATCTTCTCATCTTGGCAAGACTAGAAGAAGTAAACCGCCACAGAATTGCTAAGTATCCATTTAATTGCTAAGGATTGCATCTTTCTGCAGTCTGTCTCCTTGAAGCTTGTCTCTCTTGTCCCAAGGTGGGCTCGTGGAAGCTGAATATAGTTTGCGCCATGTTACGTATAGATCCCCTCAACTTCAACACGCCCAACATTGCGAGAGATGGAGATTTGTTCTCTTAGGTCTCTCTAACATAGCCAAATTAATTCCCTGTGCAGCGAAACGTGACCACCACCCAGAAACTAACACCACGGATGCGTTTAGCACCATTTAATTCTATCATGTGGAGACAATTAGGAGGCTCGCTCGCACATCGCCGTCTGCCTGGCCCGTGGGATGCTCCAGTGCAAGGCAGACGGCAGTACCCACCACACTGGGGACACACAGTTATTTGTAAGCAGTTTGTGCCATGCGTTTTGCCACGTCTGACCTCTTTGCAATTGGAGAAATACGCTGGGATGGCTTTATTAAAGCAATCCGTGAACAAATGCATGTGAGATCTACCATGCGGGAGCCCCTCAGTGGCCAATTGCCCAAGACCTAGTTCCCACCAGCAAATTTCCAGGCTGCAAAATCAGCCCAGAGCAGGTATTTTTAGACCCCCATCACATCATAGCCAGCAGACAGCATCACATAAGGCTATTTATAGTAGTATCCAGACATGACTTGCAGTAAGCTACATCATGTTTCTATACCTGTCTCATGCTATCTAAAAGGGAGCTAATACTCCGCAGCAGCAGTGGTAACCACCACCCATTGCTATTTACATAAGTTTTTGGAGATCCACGGATAGAAGCTGCTGTTGAAGTGAAAAATTCCAACCTCCACAGAAAGTAAGTAGCGCTCAGCCTTTATAAATAGTCTGTGATGCAGGGAAACTTGGGAAAAGTCTCTGCAACTTGAAAGTGCATTTATTTTTGTAAGCATGCAAGAAGATGATAAATTATTTCTTTTGATCCTTTTCACTTCTGGGCTTGCAGCTGTAAAAAATATGCTAAAGGCTGCTGCTTTTTTTTCCCCTCTGAATCTATCGGTGAGTGAAAAATCCTACAGCACAAAGCAAAGCGTTTTGGATAAAAGCAGGCGTTGGAGCACTGCTCAGCCCTTACCAGGACTGCTAGGATTTATTTCACTGCTTCCTTGCATTAACAAATTACCCCGAACATCACTTCAAATTCTCACCAACTCTTTTACAGCCTTTTGTACTTATACGAAAGAAATTCCTTCCCTTATTAATTTGGGGCAAAATTTGACTGTTGTTCCCAGCCCTACCCAGTTGCAGCTTCCCAGGTCTTGGTCCTGGCACAGGAACAGGGCACTCGATGCTTTCACCTCCTCACTAGGTGGGAAAGATTTGCCTTTTTCCCTCAAATATTTTATTATTATTACTATTATTATTATTATTATTATTATTATTATTACTACATTCTGTTGTGAATTGAGCACAGCAACAAGAGAAAAATCAAACTTCTGGTTTTTTAATGGTTTACTTTGATACTTTTGCAGAGATTCAGAGGGGAAAATGCTTATAACTTCAGACATACATAATAAAATCAGTGTATTAAGGGAGGAAGGACCTGGAGCAGCTATACGGTGGCCAATTCTGCTGAGTGAGCAAGGAGACGATGTTTAACGTGCACAATTACACCCGTTCTCACTGCAATAACCAGGGTCTGCAATTTGGCGGCAGAGGCAATCAATGTATTTTTGCATAAGATTTATTGGATCCGAGAGTAAAGAGAGTGCTTTGCCCCTCTCCCCGTGTGCATGTTAATCACAGCAAACTCATTTAACAAATAAATAATGCTAAAGCAAAAATGCACAAGCCCTTTTTAATTAAAAAGTGGCTGCTGTCTTGAAGTTATTCCAATAAACTTGAAGCGGGTAGAATTAAGGTCCCGATCCCGCAACTCCAGCTCAGGAGAAATGGGAAAAGTCATAGAAGCGATTTTTCAAATAATTTTGTCACGATTCCTCCTGCCTCCTCCCGAAATTGCTGCCTTCTCCTGCCTGCCCCTAAGCCCAAGCGCGAGCCAGGAAAAGGTTTTAAAAGGTTCCCCGGCTGGCAGCAGGAGATTTTCCCTGATTTTCTGCAAATGTTCACATTCGGACCTGAAAAGACAAGAAGTATTTATACCCCTACCCCATTTCTCACAATAAAAAGAGCTTTTACCCTCAATGTGGCTTCCCAGGTGTGAACCTCTCAACTTCTCCGATGTTCTCTGTACTTCGGGGTCAGGTAGTGGAAAGGTGATCGGAAAAGTTTTACAAGTAAGAAAATTATCCCATGTGTCTCCTACATTAAAAAAAATCAAGGAAAACAAAAAGAGCTGTGGGGGGTTTTGTTCAGACATCCCCCAAATTCACTTTCAGGTGGGCACCAACCAGCTTATCATTTTATGTCAGCAAGCTTCAGCCTGAAGCGTATTTCATTATAAATAAGTTATAAGCCTCCAAAAACCTAAGAAGGAAAGGGAAATTTTATTAGAAATCCTGAAAATCCTTAACTCCGAGGGGGCTCGTGGGCTGAGCTATAATTAAACACCGCACTGAATTAGCTGTATAGGCTTTAAGCAGGTTTGTGACGAACTCAGGGTGAGTTTGCCTCAGTAAAAGGTTATGTTTGCTTCATTAAAATCTGGATTCTGGCTTTGTCCTTCATGTGCTCTTGCTCCAGTTTCTTTCATCAGTTCAGTCTTCGGGAGAGTTACAGAACATCGCCCATGAAGGATGCCAAGAAGTAGGTGCTTAAAAAAAGTTACCAATTAAATATCCCTTCCGAGCTCTCCTCTCATTTTCGCACCTTAAGCGCAAAACCTGAATAAAATCCCCTCGCTGGTGCTCTTCCAGGTGTTCAAGACGCCCGTAAAACTGGGATGCTCCCCCTCCTTTCAGCCACTGGGTAATTACATTACATGAATAAAATAAAACTACAGAAACTGGTGTTCATGGGGCAGCGATTGGGGATACGGTTAAAAGCCGCCGTGCCACCCCTTACACCATGCACGGGTGCCTGCAGCACCAATTTCGGCGGAGGAATCTCACTGGAAATATCACCATTTGCTGCTGATTTCCTCCTGACAGCCCCTCTCAGAGACCTGTCAGTTAGCCAGCCCTCCATCCATTTAATGCGCTCGTTATTGATAGCTTACCACGATAAATGTTAATCAGAGTGTCAGCCTGCGCTGCACTAACCGCTTTAGAGGAGTCTATTACCTCAACACAGTCACTTTTATCAACCAAATGTGTTATCTCATCAAAGAATGAAATCGCATTTCTTTGACAAGATCTATTTTCCATAAAACCATTTTGACTGGCATTAATTACACTCCTGTGCTTTAATTCTTTATCTATCACATCTGATGTCACCTTTTCCATTCTTTCACCCAGAAATTGTCAGGCAGCCCAACCGATGTTCACCCGGAGCCTCCTGCCCGCCCTGCCTTCATCTGCCGCTCCGGCACGGCAACGCTCCCCATCTCCTCCTGGGATGTTCATACAAGGGGCACCGGCGGGTGGTCACCAAACCAGCTCTCCTGCCCAGGTCAAACAGCCCAGCCTTGCAGATTTAGACACGCTCATCCCCGCTCGCTGGTGTTTAATATCTTCCACGATTGCTAACGGGTTGGAAATTTCCTTGCCATCCTCACGTGACGCAAGAAATCACCCCGGTTCTTTCAAAAGGCAGCACACAGGCAATTACTGGAAGGTCCTCACGTTCATCATCATATTAATAATTCCCTGGTTGCCTTTGCTGGGTCTGGAATATCTTCCCAGGACACTCGATAGAAACTCCTTATTGTCTTTTGCTATCCCAGTGGGGTTTTTTTCCCACTGATGAAAACTTTCCTTATCCATCTCTACAACTAATATCTTCTCATTAAAACGGGTGCTATGTCCAATTCCTTTTCATGTTTTGAATGGCACTTTTTTATTTCTAATTACGGCCTTCGCTTCGCGAGCAGACAATATTGTGTCCTTCCGTGATTCTAGAGGCACAATTTGGCAATCCTGTAGATTCCTCTTAAAGAACAGCCAGGATTTATTTACTCCTTTTGCTTATACTTTCTTCCCAGGGAAAGTAATTTATCACTTTCCCCTGCTTTGGGAAATCAGGATCTTTGAAGCATGGGGTGTATCCCTCACAGCGCTGTGTGCCAGGATCCATATCAGGACCAGCAGTGGCTGGAGAAGTTCCAAAATCAAACCACCTATTGCAAAATAAATGATCTAAAATCATTAATCACAAGGCAAACTGAAATTGCTACAAGTTTGAGGCTGATGAATATCTTCCCAGCTTATTTTCAACTTTCTTCTTAATGTCTCCAGATGTGTTACCCCTCCTGCTACGTTGCCAGATTTCCTGCTCAGGGCAATATCTACAACTCGATTTGTATCTCACAGCTCTTTAAGCCTGAGTTTGGGTGGTTACAAAAATCCATTCTCGTCACCATAAAAATGAGTCTTATTAAAGAAAAGTCTGAGAAAGATCTAAATTTCAAACACAGCTCCAATCCTCCTCATTTTATTGCAGTTTTCGCATTCACAGTGACTGGTGCTGGGGGATGCGCAAGGCCAACTACCGTGCGTCAGATGTGAGCCACGGAACAACGTTCCTGGGAATGGCTGGTTCCCTCTGAAGCTTTATTTCTAGTGACTGTAATTAGGCTGTGATGTCTTCCAGATGCAGGAAACAAATCCCAAAGAAGTGTCACTTCACCTTCCTCCATCACAGTCCCCAAAGCAGGACAGCTGGGTGGAGCGGGGGCTTTTGCCGTTAGAGATGGTTATCTATCATGATCAGAAATTCTCACGGTGTTTTATTTACTGGCTTCAGGAGTCCACGACCATCCTGTATTTTAAAAACCTGGTGCTGCTCTTTCCTTGGCTCCACGTCACCTTCATGAACTCCCCAAGCGATGCAGCCCAAGGGGCACCTACTCCTGGATCTACTCAGACCCGAATAAGCTCTACAGCTGAGTTGTCTGAATAAGACCTACAGCTACCTCTTGCTCTGTGTATAAAGATTGACATAGTTTTCACATATATTGAAGTCTTTAAGGCTTCAACTACGAAATAACTGGAGTCAGCAAGACACTTCTTACGGGCATATTACTGTATATTTTTCAACAGAGGTACATTTACACTTTCAATTCTGATGGTTTTTGTCCTCGGCACCGTTTTAGGAAAAAAAACGACTGGGCAAATGGATTTGTTGTACCGTATCTGCTGCAGGGCAACAGTTCTTGTGTCCCTAAATGACATTATCTATGGGCATGCGGCACACAACAGTACTGGAGCACCAGTAATGATGGGAAAAGATGGACCGTACACATGAAAAGAAAGATGCCTTTTGATGTGTGCCAGTCACTCACCAGATCACTGGCAGCACGCGCGAGCGGTTCATGGAGCGTGGCAAGGTGTTACGGGAAACGATCGTTCTGAAATCTCCATGTGGACATTTAGTGTTTTCATCTGATTTTAAAATATGTATTTGCTTGTCTTCAAGAGACCTAGTCCTGGAAGTACCTATGTACTAATTTTACTCCACTGAGTCCTGCCCAGGGCAGCCAGTGAGAATACTTCGGAAAAACAAGTTATCTGCCTGCGTACGTGCCTCTAAGGTAGAGCCTCCATGGAGACCCACATGCACCATCCATCGGTGTACTGAGCAGAGCCCTTTACAATTTGCTTAAACCTTACTGGCCACCCATGGCATTTAAGTACTGCTCTGAGACAGGTATTTTAAAAATATTTACACACCTAAAATGCATCTAGATGGATTTCTACTTCAGCTTATTGAAAATCCCACCTTTGTGCCTATTGTTGTTAATATTAAAAGCAATCATCTGGCCACAGGTACGCTGATAAACAGGGACAGAATTAAGCCCCAGCTTAAACGCTTGGCTAGAATGAATTTAGCACATAACAAGCAGGCAACACACGCAGGAATTTTTCAATGCCATATATCCAGGCCAGTTAAAGTGAGGGGATTTAAGGACCACCCTAAGACATGAGTTAGGAGCCCTATATTAGCTCTAGAGACAGGACATTTTTAACTACAGGCAGGAAAGGTGTCAACCCTCAAAAAATATTTTGCCAGATCTGCAATCTGACCATCCCTAATAGAGCTCATCTACCCTCTCCACGCTAAAAGCAAAGGCAATTGGCTGTGGACAGCTTAATACAACCATAATAAAGTGTTTGAAGGAGACCTCTCATGGAGTTAGTTACTTTATTAAAAAGAGCATCTTCGTCACTGTCATTGGTTCAAGGGCAGCCCAATGTATGCCACGTCAGGGACACGGTACAAGCACTGCAGCTTGCACAATTTATAGCCCATGCTACAAATTAAAATCCAATAAAGCTTTTATAAAGGCTGCTTTAGGAGTATCAAGTTCTTTCCACGGTGCTCATATTTTAGGTGATAGATTTGTATAACGACTTTACAGTCCATAAAAAAATGTGTAATTCTCTAAACTTCTGTCCATATTGGTTGTAAAATAGTTACATAAATCTATTGTCTGAAGGTGTAGGCAGTATGGAAGGAATATGGGCTGTATCAAATGTATACGCAGGTGCAGGCCAGTTGACGTAGCTGAAGTTCTGCCTCTTGGTTCACTTCGCTTTGCTCTTTTGAATGGCAAAATGAGCTCACAGCTTCAGGGCCGTCCCTGCCACGGCAGCAACGTGACTTCACGCACAACAAATGCTTCCCATAAATCCTACATGGCGACTCTGGGGAGTCTCGGGGGGACACATCCTGCTGCTCACCCTTAAATAACTGGCTCGTTTTTGGATCGCGGATTAACGGTGTCTGGTTTCCAGTACTCTCCTGCTCAACTCCAGTCCTTTCAAAGGCATTTAAAACCCCCAGGAGGGCCATATTTCTAACATCTGCAGGTAAAGTGAAGTCCCAGTTTCCTTAGCGTTCTCCAAAATGATGTCTCACCGAAAATTGTTGGGATTGATTTGTTTAGCTGGTTTGGCATATGGGGTCAGGGAGGTTTGTCCTGGACCTGGAGCTATGTAATCCCATCCCAAGCCCCCCCGTGACACCAGAAGTGGACCTCCTCCCAGAAAAGAAGAGGGACCCACAAGGTCCACACACACCTGAATCTCTTACTCCAGTCTTACCCTTTTTTTGCTGCTTTGGTGGAACAAAGAGAAGCCAGAGTGAGGTAGAAATATTAAAGCAAGAAGGATTATGTGCTTAAGTGTAAACTGAGAGGGAAGATTAAGTCTGAAGAACGAGTTACTTACGTGGGGGCCTGTTGGGACCTGTTCCCCACAGCTCACTTCACACCAGCTAAGCGATTTTAACCCTCTACCCTCCCCTATTGCTTCACTCTTACCCCCATCACGGCTGAAGGAATTTACTTTATTAAAGAACATCATTAAAAGCCGAGCTGCATTTCTGTTGAGCCGAGAGGGAGGGTTCAGGCTTCTCACATTTTCTTTCAGAATTTAAATAATATGTGCATTCCCCAATTAAGGGACTTGAGAAGGGACGACACGAGCACGGGGACAGGTCTGGGGTGAGAGCAGGAGCTGCGGCTCGGCAGGACCCCGAATATCAGGAGCCACAGCCGAAGCCTTGCTGCATGCCAGGCTCATCCCCATGCCGCTCCCAGCCATCCCCAGCTGTCCCCCTCCCCTGGGGACCCAAAGGACATGGATACAGTCCCCAGGACATCGTGGCCATCAATCTTTTGTTGAGTTGTGGTTCACTCGTTGATTTTTCTAATATTCTCCAGTATCCCCAGACTCCAGGAGGTGAAGCTACAGAAAAGAGCCCCATCGCAGCAGATTCATAACAAAATCATAAGAATTGGGAACTCTACAACAAGTACAAGTTTTCACGCTTTTGTGACTCAAAGGGAAATCCAGAAAATGTGACCCAAAAGCTCCCAAACCAGAAACAACACAAAAACACTTCATGAGAAACGTCAAGTTCTTCTGGCATATGACTCATGATTTTTGATGCTGATTTTGAATGCTGAATGTGTACATTGTGGCCTTTCTTTGATTACTGAAGTTATTATAGCACACCTTGAGAGCTGTACTAGTTCAAGGCAGTCCATCAGGGTTTTCCTGGGCTGTCCTGGACAGCATGGTGAACCCATGACCGCAGGAAAAGGAAGGAGAGCAGTTATTTTGGAGAGGCCTAGTTCTTGGGAACTGATGTATATTTGTATATTTGCAACTGGTATATATTTGCTCCAAGAAATCCCAGTTTCGGGGTCAGACCAGGCAGGTGAGGACTGGATGGCTCCAGCCCATCAGCCCTACCAGCTGCACATCAGCTCGGATCTCCATTTTAAGATGACTCCCAATGGATGTTTTAAGATGACTCCCAGTGGATGTCCCAGGGGATATCCCTTTGCTCTCATCTCTTGATGCAAACCTGAAGACCGTACATCACACCAGATAACTCCCTAGCCCAAAACGGGGCCATAAGGAAGAGGCATGGGCCCACAGAGAGAAACCCGTGAGATGGGGCCACCTTGGCTCTTTTACACCGGGGGGGAAGCACCAGCAAAGACTCAGAAGATCCTACAGAATTTGCTTCAGCCACATTTTCATCCCTTTTTGGTTTGCTTTCTATGAGTATTTTTTAGGAAGTGGATTTGTTGTTGAGCATATTTACAACAACAGGTAATTTTAGGAGACAATTATTGGAGACAAGTCGCTGAGAATTACATTTTCAGACTAGGATCCACAACTGCTTGCTGTGGAGAGCTGACTCCAAACCCCAGGTGAACCCATTCAGAAACAAGATGCAATATTGTGCGACACGGGTGTCTGCTAAGGTTAATTAATGTCTCTTAAGTGCCCATAACATGAAATAGCTATAAAATAGGTATATGGTGAAGGTTTTTCACTGAAGTTATCTGGTGCTTAAAATTTCAGGTAAATAAAATAATAATTATAATTAGTTGGTTAGAAAGATTGCGAGGCAAGAAAGATGAAGCCAAATTAATTGACTCAGTTATTCACTGTAAATTATTTGCTCCATCCTGCTATGCTATCACACTAGCAAATGCATTTAATAAAATTGTGGCACCTTGAAATTCCTTTCTGCGTGCACATTTTTTTCTTTAAAAAGTGGAAATCTTTGCAGACTGAAAGAGAATACTTGATTTCCCCTGCAGAGGACTAACAGAAATGAGCCCGTCAGGCACATTTCACAGCAAACCTCCAGAGCGGTGAGAGGCACCAGAGTTACAAAACCCAAAACTGGGAAAAGCTTTTCAAAATGCAGTTTGAGGGCAAAGCCACCTGCATAGGTATCTGTGCTGGAGCTGCAGGCTGAATTGCCGTTTGTATTAATTAACTAAATTAAACACATACTTTCCTGTCCCTCACCAACTTTGCAAATAGACATTATTGCTATCGCACTGAGGCTCCGAGCGGTCGAGGGAGCTGCAGGTTTTCTCCAGCAGCAGGTGGGTATTGACAAATATTGTCGGTACAACGTCTCAGGGATTATTTGGCTGCCTGTCTATTGGAAAACCCCGGCAGCATTTATCCTAAAGGGAAAATCCCGTCCCACACGGGGGAGCCCAAGCCATGAGCTCCTGCCGAGTCTGCAGCGATGGGCAAAACACAGCACACCATGATGTTTTACCTTCTCCTTTGCATGCTAAGTAACCTTCCTACAGCATCACAGGCAGAAGGATCCAGGTAAGCCTTGCCTTTAAACGGGGCACGTCGGATTTTCAGGGGAAAAATAGGCAAGCAGATCTGTCGGGTGTATTTAGGGCGACCCTGAGCAGCGCTGAGCCCTGCTGCCCCAGGGTAAAAGTGCTGTCAGCCCAAGTTCATAAGAGATAATTACCGCCACGTACCCAAAAGTCCTTATTCCCAAATGTGGTGATAGCACGAGCCCAGCTTTATGCCCATGGCAGCGCTCAAGCTGACGCACGACTGAAGCTATATGTACATATACATACTATACGTATTTTACCTGTGTCAGTGGTCTCACCAGCTAGGCAAGCTGCCTAATCCCTTTTCCTGACTGCAGTAAGAAGAAAGAAGTGGCGAGTTTATCTTTTTGCTGAATTTTACCCTAAACTGAGCGTTGCTATCTCCAGCTAGAAAGGAAGATAGTGTCAAGCAGCTGGAGCCAGAAACTTGGTGCACCACGGATGTTTTCACTTTAGTCCTGAAATATCCCGACTATGCTGTTTTAGGTAATGTGAGGGTGGGTTTGGAAGAGAGAGTCATTAGCTCTTCTTGAATGAGCCTAAAATATCTTCTCCCTCCCACCCCTTTGCCCATTCACCTTGGATTTGTGATTTTTTTAACACCCCGGCATCCCTTGCATACTTTCCCTTACAAAACAGGAGCGCGTTACCCATCCTTGTGTGGGGAGAGCCTTAAACAGCCCTTTGCAGAGCTCTCTCAGCCAGTCTAGAGGAGGAAAAGCTCCTCCCTGCAAACGGTCTTTGCACTTCTTTCCCACCAGAAATACATTCTCTCTGCCTGTGATGTGCTGAAGTCTGGTATTGTGCAAGTTCCTTTCCGAGAAAGAGAGAAACAAACGCAGACAGAGGATGAAACCAGTAAGAAGCAGTTTGGAGTACAATAAGAGGCAGCTTTTTTTTTTTTTTTCATTGACAGTCACAAGTATTTTCAATTTTGCTTTCATTTCCTACCTGCAGGCGGTATTCTGTGATGCTGATGAGCGTCCCACCAGCCACACCGCTCTAAACAAAAGCGTAAATAACCTTAAAAGAGGAAATGGAGCCAGATGTGTAATAACACTTGGTTAATGAGGAGTTCCCTGGCACACAGCTTGCTTTCCTGGAGACCTGAGGGACTCTATCCTGTGACATATGGTAGAGGTTAATGGGAGACCAGACTTGCAATACCTATCACCGTTTGGTGGACCACAAGATGGTTCACGGTATGATGGGCCCCTGCGTGGTGGGACTAA